>NC_143561.1:120280000-120598333 GCF_054136105.1 Typopeltis vanoorti
GCGTCTCCTAATTCAGTGGCACTTCAATGTAAGAGGGACAATAACTTTATTTCTTATTCCTACATATCAGTGTATTCTTTAACATCCAAGAAGTGTTTATATACTACTTGAATGTTATTTCAGTAATACTGTTATCTTCTATATTGTTTTGTCCATCTAGCCTCCTTAGTCTCAGTTTCTTTTAGTGCATAACTTTATGCTATATCAGATGATTCAAATCCTGAAGGTTTTCTATATCCTGTTGACCATCCTGCCAAGATTTTTTTCCAAGATGATATATATATATATATATACTAAATAAATTAACTAGATAAATCAACTTTATCTAGTTTACCCAAACAAAATGAATTAAAAGCTTATCATTTGAAGGTATTGTTTCAGATTTTGCAATAATAAAATCACAGAAATGAATACAGTCCGTCCTCAACTTACATCATATGCAACTATTGACCATTCATACTTATTGAAGTCATTTCCCATTAAGAAATTCACCGAATACCATCTCACTACTCATGCAACCCAAAGACTAGGTTGTCGTTGCTGTGTTCATGTTATTTAAGAAATACTTTTGCTCAGTCTATTTCTGCTATTTAGGTGAGAAAAGTCTTGGTGACTTTGAGAAGGAATATATCTTGCGCATCCAGCATGGAGTGAGGTGATGATAGAGTGAATGAATAGTGTTTGAAAGAAGATACTGACAATATATGCTCATGCATTCACAGGATTTGACAAAGACAAAGCCTTAGAAAAGAGTAGTGGCAAAATACTGCCACTAGATAAAGAGTTGGATGTTGACAATGAAGATGCATTGCTGGAAGAAGATCTCTCAAACGAAGATCTTATAATGCAAAAAAATTATATTCTTGGTTTCATCCTTTATCCAAGAGTAAGTATCCCAAGACCAATTTTGACCTTTATTGAGGTCTCATCAGTAGGGGCCAGACCCAGAAGTGATACCAAGGCTGAAGTAATGCAGAAGCCATATTTTCATATACAAGTATTCAAAAGATTTCACACTTTATTACTAAAATACTCTGGATTAGAAATAGCTGTTGAAAATTTTTTTTCACTTGGTTATACTATAAATTAAAGATGCCAAGAAATTATATTCTTGGTTTCATTCTTTATCCAAGTGTAAGTAAACAACGTTGCATGTGAAGTCAACTTCATAACTGGGCTACATGTATAAAGAAAATAACTTCACATCAACTGCCTTAGTATCCTATAATGCAATGCACATTTACAGACATAGTTAATGATATGCATTATGGGAAGGGCCATTACCCAGACTGGTTTTGACCCTTTATTGAGGGCTCATCGATTGTAGCCAGCCCAGAAGTGACACTAAGTTTGAAATAATGCAGAAGCCACATTTCGCAAACTTTGTTTGCCTTTAATTTATAGTATAAATAAGTGAAACAAATTTCAACAGCTATCTCTAATCAAGAGTATTTTAGTAATAAGCTGTGACACCTTTTGACTACTAGTATATCTACTTATAACTATAGTTATAAGTCTATATAACTACTTGTACCCTTCCATCTCTAGTCCCTGACAGGAATAGAGATGGAAGGTATGATGTGTTTAGTGAGGATAGAAGGGGAAAAAGGGAGGGGGGGAGTAATACTGATAATAGAGAAAGAGTTATGTCCATACAAAGTAGAGATGCAAGAGGGAAATAGTGCCAGTGGTTTTGAGGCAGTATGGTGTGAGATAGAGGTGAATGAAATAGCTGTTTCAAATACCCACCAATTGGTTGGAAGTTATTATAGACCAGGAAATGTGGATGATAGTGACTATGAAATGTATAATCGAATTAACCAAACAAATAAGAAAAGAGTGAACATTATGGGCAATTTTAATTATGGCTATATAGACTGGAATGATGAGATAGCAATTGGAAGTAAAGCAAATGCGTTTCTTGAGTTTTTGAGGGATAACTACCTCAGAAAGTATGTAACAGAGGGCACACGAGGATTGAGGGTCTTGGATTTGGTCATCTCATCAGAGGATGCAATTACAAATGCAGTGTCAAATCACCCACCAATTGGTGAGAGTGACCATGAGGTGATTACTTGGTTGCCAGCAGTGTGAGGACCTCTGTATGAAAAGGGTATAAGTGGAACTACAAGGGGAAGCATTGGCGCACCCAGAGAGGGGGCCAGGGACCCTGCCCCCCTCCCCCTAAAAAAAGAAAAAGGAAAAAAAATACTAGAAAAATTTCCAAAAATCTTTTCCTAATTAAAATTCTTTTTTTTTTTAAATTTATGTTGTGTCGTGTCTTCTATTTCTATGCTACTTATGAATTAGTGGTCACATAAGGTGGGAATACCCTTATAACTCTCGGGAATCCTGGCCGCTGTGAACTCAAAGCGAACGAAGTTGTGCTTGGGCGCACTTCGTTTGGTCAAGCTGAGCCAGAGGAGATCACGGGTATCATGTATTGGCAATCACTGCACATCCTCAGTCATAGCTCGTATGGAATGCATAGTGTGTATTCTCAAATAGTCTACTCAACTTGCCCCCCCCCCAAAGATTAAATCCTGAGTGCTTGGCTTGGCCCCCTCCAAGATTAAATCATGAGTGCACCACTGGAGGGGTGATTATGAAGAGCTCAGAAGACAGTTTGCAGGTGTAGCATGGAATGAGGAATTAGAAAAGAGATCAATGCAGCTTGGGGGATTTTCAAAACTATCTAGTAGATGCAATGTCTAAATGTATTCCGAGGATGAGAAGGTTAAATAAAGTAGGTGAAATGGACGAATAAAGAGATTAAGCATGTAATAGAGAGAAAAAGGGCATTATGGAGGCAGCATAAGAGAAGTGGAAATAACCAATTCCATGAGGACTACAAAGACCAGGCAAGCTGGGTGACTTGGTTGGTGAGAGTATATAAAGAGAGGTATGAACAGCAGTTAGCTAATGAAGCCAAAAAAAGAATCCCAAGGAGGTCTTTCGATATGTAGCCAGCAAAAGAAAGAATGATTATGGAAGGATGACATTGATTGGAGAAAATGGTATAAAGACAGCTGTTGTGGAATGTGTGGTGGAGATACTTAATGAGCAGTTCATAAAGGGCTTTCAATCTTATGAATATGACTTCATGGAGAGATTGAGAGCAGTTGATGATAGGGAAGAGAGACTGACTGTAAGTAAGCAAGAGGTGCATGGGAAGTTGAGCAAACTAGATGTTAATAAGGCTGTGGGACTTGATAATATATCACCATGTATTCTGAAGGAATGTGCCAGGGAGTTGACGGCGGCATTGACATATTTTTTTAATACGAGTCTTGCACTCGGTCAAGTTCCTAAGGAGTGGAAGGAGGGCAACATTGTGCCACTTCATAAGGAGGTGATAGAACTCAAGCATCAAACTATAGGCCTATCTGTGTGTCAGGTGTTGTAGTTAAGTTGTTGGAGAAGCTTGTGAGAACTAGGATCCAGAGTAGGGTTGATAACAATATTATCTTTGATGGACAGCATGGATTTGCTAAAGGGAGGTCATGTATTAGTAATCTACTTATTACAATAAGGTGACTGCTTCCATGGACAGAGGAGAAGGATACACAGTAATATACTTAAATTTCGCAAAGGCTTTTGAGAGATTACTGCATGATAAGTTGATAGTCAAACTAGAGTGGATGGGGTTGGATATTAGACTGGTGCACTGGATTGGAGACTGGCTATCTGATAGGTATCAACAAGTTATGTATGGGGTTAGTGATATCCAGGAAAAGGAAAGTTGCTAGTGGTGTGACTCAGGCGGCTATTTTAGGGTCATTGCTGTTTAACTTGTATATTAATGATATTGGTGAAGATTTGGATTAAGATATTCAGTTGTTTGCAGATGATGCAAAGTTGGGATGAACCATGAAGAGTAGACAAGATGTTGCAGCCTTACAAGAAGACTTTAATAAATTGGGTGATTGGGCACAGGAATGGGGAATGCGAGTTCAATGTTGCAAAATGTATAGTTTTAAAATTTGGAAAACAAAGATGGGATGCAGAATTTATGCTTGGTAAGGATATATTGTCGGAGGTGGAGGAAATAAAAGATCTTGGGATGATAGTGGATAATGATCTGAAATTTAGGGGACAACATAGCCAAAACTGTGAAGACAACACAAAGGCGTGGACAGACTTATGTGTTCGTCGAACATGTTGTTTATTATTTTAACGGTATAATAGAACACAGAAACTAAGTAAATAATTGATTTATTAACTTGATGCTGATATTTCGCTGGTATTATAACCAGCATCTTCAGAGCACAAAAACACTGTTTGTCACAATATGCGAGACTAAAACAACATGGTGTACATTAACAAAATTGTAGCAGCAACACAAAGACTAGAGTCCTGATTTTGGCGCCCTCTATCTGGAAAAAAAAAAAAAAAAAAAAAAAAAAAAAAAAAAAAAAACGCTATCATATATTGCTAGAGTCCTAGAAAAGTGCTAGTTTTCCTTAATATGACTGTCTCCCAGATCTTCGGCAAGTTAATACAGCCATATTTGTTGTGATTTGGAGTGTGTTTTAGGGCTTCTGTCACCTCTAAGAACAATCTCTCTGATTTATATGGGTTTCTGTGTAGTACTTTTGTGTTTTTCCAGTTGATCCTGTGTGCAGGTGTATCCAAGAGCATGGTCTGCTAGGCCCGACTTCCCATAATGATATTTCCGGACGTATCGTTTATGTTCGCTGAAGCGGATATTCACAGTTCTTCCTGTTTGACCGTAGTAGGCTTGATTGCATGAGCATGGTACTTGGTAGACTCCTGGATGTGATAAAGGAGGAATGCTGTCCTTGGGTGAGCGGATGAGGGTGGCTAATTTGCTACATGGTCTGAATGTAGTGCGTAGTTTATGTTTAATGAGAATTCTTGAGATCTTTTCGGATGTGCCTTTAATGTAAGGGATGGTGACTGTTTTGTTGTAGTTCTCTGTGGTGGATGGTGGGAGGGGTTTCTTAGGAGTGTTTAGTATTTTGTTTATTTTTTGTGGATTGTAGCCGTTGGCCAAGAAGGTGTGGCGTAAGTGAGTCAGTTCAGCAGTAAGAGCCTTGTCATTTGAAATGTCATTTGAAAACCATCCACCACAGAGAACTACAACAAAACAGTCACCATCCCTTACATTAAAGGCACATCCAAAAAGATCTCAAGAATTCTCATTAAACATAAACTACGCACTACATTCAGACCATGTAGCAAATTAGCCACCCTCATCCGCTCACCCAAGGACAGCATTCCTCCTTTATCACATCCAGGAGTCTACCAAGTACCCTGCTCATGCAATCAAGCCTACTACGGTCAAACAGGAAGAACTGTGAATATCCACATCAGCGAACATAAACGATACGTCCGGAAATATCATTATGGGAAGTCGGGCCTAGCAGACCATGCTCTGGATACCCCTGCACACAGGATCAACTGGAAAAACACAAAAGTACTACACAGAAACCCATATAAATCAGAGAGATTGTTCTTAGAGGCGACAGAAGCCCTAAAACACACTCCAAATCTCAACAAATATGGCTGTATTAACTTGCCGAAGATCTGGGAGACAGTCATATTAAGGAAAAACTAGCACTTTTCTAGGACTCTAGCAATATATGATAGCGTGTTTTTTTTTTTTTTTTTTTTTTTTTTTCAGATAGAGGGCGCCAAAATCAGGACTCTAGTCTTTGTGTTGCTGCTACAATTTTGTTAATGTACACCATGTTGTTTTAGTCTCGCATATTGTGACAAACAGTGTTTTTGTGCTCTGAAGATGCTGGTTATAATACCAGCGAAATATCAGCATCAAGTTAATAAATCAATTATTTACTTAGTTTCTGTGTTCTATTATACCGTTAAAATAATAAACAACAACACAAAGGCTTCTGGGAATGATGCAGAGGACACCGACTTGTAGAAGTAGGGACATTCTTGTTCCATTGTATAGGGCTGTGATTAGGCCACACATGGACTATTTTGCCCAGATTTAGTCACCTGGTTTTCAGAAGGATGAAGTGATGTTGGAAAGGGTCCAGACATGACTGACTAAGGTAGTTTCTAACTCTGGAATGTCGAGTATGAGGAAAGATTGAGAAGATGCAATTTGCAGAGTCTGGTGGACAGAAGGAAGAGGGGAGATATGATAGAGACCTACAAGTTATTATTGGGTTGTTATAGGATCAATGCTGGAGAGGCTCTACAGAAAATAGTGAGAGATCAGGGGAGAACCAGAGGTCATCCCTGGAAACTGTATAAAGAGGGTGTGGGTAGGGGAGTGAGAAGCAGGTTGTTTTCATGCAGAGTTGTGAATAATTGGAATGTTTTGCCTGAGAGTGTGTTGTCTGCAGAGAATTTGAGTGTGTTTAAAGCATGGTATGATGAGCTGTGTGTATGATAAAAGGACCTCCTAGAAGAATCTTTGACTCCAAGGGTATTTGGTAATAATAATAATAATAATACAGGTAACCCTCGTATAATGCAGCTGTTAGGTTCCACAGAAATGCCGCGTTATACAAATCGCATTATGCAAGACTCAGATCCCATTGAAAAAGTGGGGCTATGTCCTGAAATCGTTTTTTTTTTTTGAAATTATATAAACAACAATGACATATCCAAAAAAAATGCTTATTTAATTCAGATAATTCATGTAAGTTAAGAAAACAAAGTATGAAACAAATACATAGTATAAAATTATAGAAATACAAATTGTACATAAACTTCATTGCACATAATACATAAATGTTTTAGGCAAAAGGGCATATTTTAATTGTTATCACTGTCTTCAAAACGAACATTTCGTAGATGTTCTTTATTTACGAGTGGCTGGACGTCATCACTTGAAATCTCTTGGACATCATTTCTATAATTGTCATTGCATACTTCTGCTGGTTTAGTTATCATGAATTTGGTAATAAGACCTTGCTTACCACCATGCGGCAATTTTTTATTAAGTTCATAATACGAAGCTAAACAAATATCCAATTGTTCTCGTGAATTTTCCGGAGTACTCCATTGAGAGATCATTATAAAATAACTGGTAGAGTTATTTTATAATGACATTATAAAATTTGCCAAGTTCAACCCTTCTGCTAATTTCTTTAAACTGAATTCTTTAACAGATTCATCACAATCAAAATCTTCAGCAGAACTTTCCTGGCCATTGGTTCGACATCATTTATTAATTGTACCAGTTTCTCCTCATTTAAATTTATTTACCCATCAATTAATTCACTAATTTCGTTTTCGACCATATCGCAAAAAGCCCTGTAAGTGGCCATTACTATAAAAATAAAATTTTAACATAAAGCATTACATATTGTATGTAACTCATCAAAAAATAAAGCACTCAGCTTGAGATTAACACACTTATGATTTCCTGGCAGAAAACGAAGACAACTGCCAACAATAAACACTTTATACAGTAAAGAATTGACGTACATGTGTGCTAAAGGGTATTTCCCCTAATATAAATTCCATATTTATAACTACATGTGCGATACGAGCAGACACAAATTTAACGAATATAAAATCTGATTTTTAAGTAGCACGGTGAAAAATATATAAAGATAAAGGGTTTCTACAATTTGTAGACCGCATTATATTGAAACCACGTTGTATAAGTACCGCATTATACGAGGGTTACCTGTATATGGAAATATGACTTCTGCATTACTTCAACCTTCGTATCTGGGCCTGGCTCCCACTGACGAGACTTCAATAAAGGTCAAAACTGGTCTGGGTAGTGACCCTTCTCTTTGGACATGGTTAACAGCATCTGAAGATGTCATTTCAGAGGGGAAGCAACTTTGCTCACAGAGGTAGGGGAGAGTGATTATGTAGTCTTATCTCTTGTTTCTTAAGACTTCCATTTATCATTGCAGATAACAGAAACCAAAATTCAAAATGATGGTGGTACAACATGATGGAATTTCATGCCGGCTAGGAACACTGCCCGGTTAACCAAGGCTCCCGGTGTTTTTATCAGAGAACCAGGTTCAACAGTGAAAAGTCAGCTACTGCAACAAATTATTATTACATGACACCTCCAGGGAGTCCAAGGACTTATCAAGGGAGGGCACCTACTCTACAACTTTGTCTCCACCACTCAATCCACCAGCTACAAATACACCAACACCATCTACTGCCAACCACCACCACTAGTATTTCCACAGACAATCATAAACATCCATGTTCACGTGGGATTCGAACCCACAGCCGTTTGTCTGGAGAGTGGATACACTAACCACTCGGCCAACCAGGCCAGCAATCGCAGAACATGTCCCAATTCAAAATCAGCAGAGATCAAGATTGGCACTATCAACATAACAAGCATCAATGGAAAAGAAATGGAACTAGCAGAAGAATTGATTAAGTACCAGACCGACAAAACAAAATAGGTGTTACTGAAACAAAGAAGACAAAAACAGGTTAGATGTTTCTAAGCAACAAATACAAGATGTTATATTCAGGAAATAACAATCAGAGAAAAGAAGGAATAGCTATAATATTGAACACTTAATATGAGGATAATATCAGCATGGGAACTGGACAATGAGACTTATTTGTGCTTATGTCCCACAGAAGGTTCTACTAAGAACTTTCTGGCCTGGTTGGCCGAGTGGTTAGCGTATCCGCTCTCCAGCCAAAAGGCTGCGGATTCGAATCCCGCTGTGGGCATGAATGTTTGTGATTGTCTGCGAAAATGTTAGTGGTGGTAGTCGTTGGTAGATGGCGTTAGTGTAGATGACGAAGGTAGTTGCAGTTGGTGGAGTGGTGGAGGGAAAATAGTAGAGTAGGTGTCCTCCCTCGATGAGTCTTTGGAATCCCTAGAGGTGTTACATAATAATAAGAAGAAGAAGAAGAAAGATGTGGAGGAATTTTTTGAGGCATTAGAGAAGGCAACTGACAATGAAAAAGGAAAAGTTGGTCCTTGTTGGAGATCTGAACAGCACAGTAGGAAATGATAACCCAACATAAAGAAATGTTTTGGGAAAATTTGGAGAAAACAGCAAAGCTAATAATAATGGAAAGTACCTGCTTGATTTCTGCTAAGGACATGGACTAGTTATTACTAACACCATGTTCCAACAAAAATTTGCACAAATTCACATGGAAAAAAGAAGCAAGGAATAACAAAAATCTTAGTGTCTATGTTATTGTTGACAGTGATGTTTTCCCACTGGCTCAGGATGCAAGTGTATACAGAGGATTTGAAATAGGAAGTGATCACCATTTAGTGTTGAGCAGAATAAAATTGAACTTCATATTGAAAAGAAGGGTGTGTAAGAAAGTTTTCAAATGAATCAAAGTTGAACAGCTATCAGAAGTGAAGTGTAGATAAATATTATTCAATTATTCAAACATTATTCAAGAAAAACTGATAGAGTTTGAAAACAAGAATCAAACCGTGGAGATTTAGTGGCAAACCCTAAAAAAAAAACTTTGATTCAGCCATAGAGGCATGTGGTGAGGTAATCTGCAAGGATAGAAAAATCAGAACTCCATGGTGGACTCAAGAAGTTAAAGAGGCAGTCAAGGAAAAGAAGAAAACATATCGAAAGTTCCTGACAAGTAAGTCAGTGTGCTCTTAGGGAATCTTCTTCTGCAGCTTTTCCCACTTATGTAGGGTCACTGTTTGTGGTGAGAGTCCTCCACAACCTCCTGTCTTGGGCTGTAGCCACATCCAAGTTCTTCATCCTCAAGTGCTGCTCCACCATCTCTTCTTGGGCCGTCTGCACTTCCTCTTCTCCTGCACATCCATCTGCATGACCTTTCTTCCCACATACTCTTCCTCCCTCCTCATCACATGACCAAACCATCTTAACCTTGCCTCCTGTATCTTTGCTCCTAAGTTCATAACTTTCACCGTTCCCCTTACATAGTCATTTCTCAGACGATCCTTTCTGGTCACACCGCACATCCACTTAAGCATTCTCATCTCCACTACTTCCATCCTGCTGATGTTACTTTTCCTCAGCACCACAGTTTCCATAGCAGGTCCCACTACTGTCCTGTAGATTTTGCCTTTTAGATTGAACGGCACCCTCTTATCGCATAGCACTCCAGCCATCTCTCTCCAGTTCCTCCATCCTGCATCCCACTTCCTTCTCAGCCTCACCATCCTCTTTCATTGTTGAACCTAAGTATCTAAAGTCACTGACCTTCCTAATGACATTTCCTTCCAGCTCCAGATCTGTCTCCTGGCTGCCATCCACTTTGCAACACATATACTCTGTCTTACTTCTGCTCAGTCTCATACCTCTTTCTTCCAGTACTTTCCTCCATCTTTTCAGTTTAGCTGCCACTTCTTCTCTTGAATCTGCACACAGCAAGATGTCATCTGCATGCAACATTGTCCAAGGCGTGTCTTCCCTCACCTCCTCCGTCACCACCTCCATCACAATATTAAACAGGAACGGACTTAATGCTGACCCTTGATGTAAGCCAACTGTCACTGGAAAACTTTCTGTCTCTCCCAGGCAGGTTCGAAACTCTTGTCTTCACATTTCTGTACATCTCCTGCACCAACCTGACATATTTCTCCGGTACCTTCTTCTCCCCGAGACACCTCCAGACTTCTTGCCTTGGCACTCTATCATACGCTTTCTCCAGATCAATAAATACCAGATGTAGCTCTTGTTGCTTCTCTCGAAACTTCTCCATTATCTGTCGTAACCCAAAGATAGCATCTGTCGTCGATCGACCAGGCATGAAGCCAAATTGCTCCTTTGCAATCTCCACCTCCTTCAGTCTTCCATCAAGAACCCTCTCTAGGATTTTCATTGTGTGGGACATCAACTTTATTCCTCTGTAATTCTTACAGTCTTGGGCATCCCCTTTACTCTTGTAGATGGGGACAAGAGTACTTTCCCTCCATTCCTCAGGTACATTTTCCTGTTGATAAATTTTTATTAACAGATCCCACAGCAGGTCAATTTCCTCATTCCCCAATGCCTTCCATGCCTCCATTGGGATCCTGTCAGGGCCTACCGATTTTCCATTCTTCATCCTCTTTATGGCTTCCTTTACTTCCACTCTACTAATGTTCTGCACCATCTCCTCATTAGGCTCCCCATCTTCTCTGTGAATCTTTGCATTTTCTTCATTCAAAAGCTCTTAGGGAATACAGAGAAAAATGTAAGAAAGCAAAGCACTGTGTAAAATTTGCTAAACACAAGTCATGAGAAGACTTTGGTAGAAACATAGAAAATAAATATCAGGAAGGTGGTAAAATATTTTGGAGGATATTGAAAAAGCTCAGAAATGGAGGAGAGAGAGAGAGTACTGTAAAAGGAATTAGAGATGATAAAGGGGACATGAAAAAGGTAGGATAAAGATATTCTTGATGTATGGAGTGATTACTTTGAAATACTGATAAATGAAACGAGCAGAGTCAGCATGGTGGTAGAAAACACTCAACAGGAATGCCATCTGGAATATATATCTGTATTTGAAGTAGAAAAAGCTATTACAAACCCGAAATGTGGAAAGGCAGCTAGAGTAGATGATATGTGACCAGAAATATTAAAATATGGGGATATAAAAGTTTTACAGTGGTTACATTCAGAAAGACTGGTCAGAGGGTCGAGTTCTAGATGACTGGAGTAGAGTGATCATAGTACCCATCTATAAAAAAAGTGGAATAAAGCTGAATGTGAGAATTACAGAGGAATTTCTCTACTGAATGTTACATGGTAAGATTTATGCAAGTATTCTTGAGAAATGGCTAAGAAAAATTGTGGAAGAGAAACTTGGAGAAAAACAAGCTGGGTCGAGGCCAAACAGGGGTTGCTAGGATCAGATTTTCACTTTAAGGCAATTAGTTGAGAAATCATGGGAATATAACAAGGATCTGTATTTAAATTTTGTAGATCTGGAAAAGGCATAAGATAAGGTGCAAGAGGGAAAGCTGTTCAAAATGCTCCAGTTATATGGTGTAAATGGGACATTATATCAAGCAATACATAGTCTCTATTTCAGTTGTAAATCAGCAGTTAGAACTGAAGGAGGCACATGAAGACAGTTCGATGTTGTCAGGTGTGCAACAAAGGTATACATTATTATTATTATTATTGTTCCGGGAAACTCCAAGGAGTCGACAGACTCATCGAGGGAGGCCCTAACTTCATGTCTGGAACAACTATTCAACATTTACACAGTATCTATCATATCTTGCCTTGAACTCATTCACGGTCGTAGCACCCACAACAGACTCTGGAAGCTTATTCCAATCATTCACCACTCTCCAAGTAAAAAACCTAGCTCTAACACCCTTGTCAACCACGCTCTTGCCCAGCTTCCATGCATGGCCCCTAGTCCTCCCACCACCAGTCACATTTTCAAAAATATCTTCTGGATCAATCTTATAAAAACCCTTCAGTAATTTGAATGTCTCAATCATATCACCCCTCCTTCGCCTATCGTCCAATTTCTGCAACCCACAAATCCTCAACCTATTCTCACAAGGTTCATTCCACAGACCTGCTATCATCTTGGTCACTCGTCTCTGGACCCTCTCCACTTCCTCCTTATCACGAAGAAACCCTGGTGCCCATAACTGGGCACAGAAGTCCAGATGGGGTCTTATCAAGGCTCGATACAGAGGAACAACAACTTGCTTCTCTCTGCATGTTAAAGTATTTTTCATAAGCCAAGTGATTTGGTGAGCTGTTTTAGTTACTTTTGCAATGTTCCCCCTAAACTTCATCCACCAGTACTCCCAAATCCCTGGCCTCATCAATCTCCTGGAGTAGGTTCCACCTATGCAATATACTGCTGCTATTCTTTTCACCCCAAAGTGCATAACCTTACTAGCCCAGTCCTCCAAACTATCCAAATCATCCTGTAAAATTTTGCCATCCCATGCATTCACAATTGCTCTACCCAACTTTGCATCATCAGCAAACAAGTGAACACTTCTTCTCAAATCCTTTCCAACATCATTGATGAACAAATTGAAAAGCAGTGGTCCAAGAACAGAGCCCTGCAGCACTCCACTAGTCACAAGACGTCTTTTTGACTCCACTCCTGAATAAACCACTCTCTGGTATCTCTCCTTCAACCACCCTCCTATCCATCTTACCAACCCTATATCTATCCCCATCTGCTCCAGTTTACTGATTAGGGTTCCATGTGGTATCCTGTCAAAGGCCTTGGCAAGGTCCAGTAGTATCACTGTAAACCCATTACCCCTATCCAGTTCAGCCGTCACTGTGTTATAAAACGTGAGCAAGTTACTGAGGCATGATCTACCCTTCACAAAACCATGTGAAAGTTACTGAGGCATGATCTACCCTTCACAAAACAATATCCCATTTTCATCTATCCAATCCTGTATTCTTTTCTTGACTAAAGTGGATTATCTCCACTGTTCTTCTTCATCTATATGGATCACATTATGAAGGAAAGTGGTATTAAACCAGATATCATAATTGGAGATGTTTATCTCAGCTCTTTACTTTATACAGATGATGTTGTACTCCTAAATATATATCCATTACAAGTCTGAAAGATTCCCTGGCCAAACTGAATAATTGCTGAAATAAATTTGGTATGAAAATTAGCATTAAAAAGACAAAGACGAAGACAATGAAAATAGGCAGAAACACTGAAATCAACAACTGCATCCTGAATGGACAACCCACAGAACAAGTAAACCATTTCAGCTATTTTGGCACACATTTTATTGAAGATTATCATTATATGAGATCTCCAGGGAGTGTTTTGTTATATCCATATAACATTCATCAGACGATGTTCTATGACACCCATTCAAAAGTTTACAGACCTCTATCATATCATCTTTCTTTCACCTGTTAACCGGAGTCTGTAATCCACATGCTTGCACACTGTTATCATAATCTAAATCTCATAATCCATATATAATCTTTGTAACTTTTGTTTGTGCCCTTTCCACAGCTTCTTTATCCCCTTGGAATGTGGGAGGTATTTTGACACACATCTAAATCTGTGCACAATAATCCAGTAAGGCTTTGATAAGATCAGATATAATCTTATCAAAGCCTTATAAAGAGGCAAAATGACTTCCTTATCCTCAGATGTCAAGATTCACTTCAACACTGCAATTATCCTCTGAGTTGTATTTGCAACTTTTGCTATGTGACCTTTGAACTTTAAATTCCTATCCACCAATATGCCAAGATCTCTTGCCTCCTCAGTTTCTTGTAGCATAACCCAGCTAATATAATATGCTGTTGGAAATTTCATCATGGCAAAGAGTAACTTTATGTTAGTAAATTTTAATGTTAGTAACTTTACACTTACTAACATTAAACTAACAGCCATTTTTGTTTGCCCAAATTTCCAGCCTATTCAAATCATTTTGCATGTGCTGAATATCACTGGCATCCCTGATTGCCCTGCCTATCTTTGCCTCATCAGCAAACAATTGCACATCTCATGTTAGACTCTGCTTGATGTCATTAATGTATAGATTGAACAATAATGGCCCAAGAACTTAACCCAGTACACCTTAAATCTGGCAGATTCACACCCACTGTATACCACTTTTCAATATCTGTCTGTCAACCATGCCCTGATCTAAGTCGAGAGTTTATATTCCAATCCCATATTCTCCAGTGTATGAAACAGCCTTTCGTGTGGTATCCTATCAAATGCCTTAGAAAAATCCAACATTATCGTAGTGTATCCATTCCCTTTATCAAACTTGGACATAACATTGTTATTGCTATTATTACGGGCGATTCCAGGGAGTCCTTAGACTCATCGAAGGAGGCCCTAAACATCATATCCACACAACTATACGACATTCTCACAGTATCTATCATACTTTGCCTTGAACTCACTCACTGTCATAGCACCACAACAGACTCTGGCAGCTTATTCCACTCATTTACCACTCTAAAAGTAAAGAACCCAGCTCTAACACCCCTGCTAACCACACTCTTGCCAAGCTTCCATAGGTGTCCCCTAGTTCTTCCATCACCAGTCCTGTTCTCAAAAATATCCTCTCAATTAATCCTATAGAAACCCTTTAGCAATTTGAATGTCTCAATCATATCTCCCCTTTTCTGCCTATCAACTAATTTCTGCAACCCACAAATCTTCAACCTGTTCTCATACGGTTCCTTCCATAGACCCGCTATCATCTTAGTCACTTGCCTCGGGATTCTCTCCACCTCCTCCCCATCAAGAAGGAACCTAGGTAACCAAATCTGGACACAGTAGTCGAGATGAGGATTTATCACGGCTCGGTACAGAGGTACAATAACTTGCTTGTCTCTGCTCGTCAAGGTATTTTTCAACAACCAAGTGAGTTGATGAGCTGATTTAGCTACTTTTGCAATATGCCCCCTAAATTTCATCTCCCAATCCACCAACACTCCTAAGTCCCTGGCCTCATCAATCTCCTGGAGTACAGTTCCACCAATGTGGTATACTGCTGCTAATCTTTTCACCCCAAAATGCATAACCTTACATTTTGTCACATTAAATTGACATCCATTCTCCTTAGCCCAGAACTCCAATCTATCCAAGTCATCCTGCAAGATTTTGACATCATCTGCATTCACTATCGCCTTACCCAACTTGGCATCATCAGCGAACAAATGAACTGTTCCTCTTAGATCCTTCCCTATAGAGAGAACAGAACCCTGCAGCACACCACTAGTCACAGGCCGTCTTTTGGACTCTACTCCTGAATAAACTACTCTTTGATATCTCTCCATCAACCACCCACCTATCCATCTTACCAACCCTATATCCATTCCCATATGTTGTAGTTTACAGATTAGAATTCCATGTGGAATCCTGTCAAACGCCTTTGCCAGGTCCAGCAGTATCACTGTAAACCCATTACCCTTATCCAGTTCAGCCGTCACCTTGTTATAAAACTTGAGCAAGTTACTGAGGCAGGATGAACTACCCTTCACAAAGCCATGCTGCCCCCCGTATAGTATCTCATTTTCATCAATCCATTCCAGTATTTTTCCCTTGACTACTTTCTCCAAGACCTTGACAACGACTCCTGATATGCTGATCAGCCTGTAATTTGCAACCGTAGTCTTGGATCCTCCTTTATGCAGTTAAACTATTTTCCCCTCTTTCCACATCTTCAGGACTAAAACAGACCCGAGACTCAGATTAAACAACATGGTCAAGGGCAGTGATAATTCCTTAGCCGCTTCACGCAAGACCCATGCTAGTATACCATCCAATCCCAGAGATGTATTCACATTAAGGTTCTGTAATAGACTATTAACCTCCACTTCATTCATCACAATTCCCGTATAAACTAATGATTCATTTTTTCAATGTCACCACCTGGATGATATACTTTTGCAAAGTGCTCGCTCAGTAATTCCACTATATCGACTGATTCAGTGACCTCCTTACCATCGCCATTCCTTAAAATCATATTACCGTGTACAGTTTTTTCCTTGCTTGCAGCATATTGAAAGAACTCTTTGGGATTCTCTTTAGCTTGCATAGCTAGTTTCCTTTCATAATCCGCTTTTGCTTTTTTTTACCACACTCGTTACCCTTCTGGAATGCACTTTATACCGTTCGTGTGCCTGCAGGTAACCCCTTTCTTTAAATTCCCTCCACAGTTGTTTCTTTTTTTGCAGCTCAAGCTTAATGGTGTTATTCATCCATTTAACCCCTACTTGTTTTACTATTTGGACCCTAGGTATACAATCAGCCATAACCTCCTATAAATGCTCCTTGACCACTTCCCATGCTCTATTGACATCCAGCCCTTGCAGTTGATCATGCCATGGCACTGATCTAAGCAATCTCCTAAGCTTGTCATACTTGCCAGCATGGTAATTCCACATATACCCTGTCTTAACCGAAAATTCCACAACTTTAGCCACCTCCCAGATCAAGACCTTATGATCACTCTCACCAATAGGTTGCAACATGGTCATATTCATTACAGTCAAATTCTGAGATGCTATTACCAGGTCAAGCACTCTCACAACCCCTAGTATTTTCAATTAATGCTGTCTCAGATAGTTATCCCTTAATAATTGAATAAAATCCATTTCCTTCCTCACATGTGTCCTCTCCTCCTTCCAATCAATGTTACCATAGTTGAAATCCCCCATAATAATTACCCTCCTTCCACTCATTTCATCAATTTGTTTATGCATACTATCTCCACCATCTATTCCATCACCTGGTCTGTAGCAGCACCCAACTGTATATTTTATTCTGCCAGTCTCAATCTCACACCAAATAGCCTCAAATGAGCTCTTTTTCACTATCCTGCGATACAACTTCAATTCTCCTTGGCTGCAATTCATCAGCTATCATCAATAACACCCCCCCCCATTTTATTCTCTCTGTCCCTCCTAAACACACTATAACCTACACATTCTATCCCACTAACTATATCATCTTCTGTCAGCCATGTTTCACTAATGCCTATAACCTGTGGCCAGGAAGAGCCAATCAAGGCCAAAAATTCTTCCTTCTTGTTCCTAATACTCCTGGCATTAGTATACATGAAGTGCAGTGATCCCTTTGTCCCACCCCTATCTTGATGCGTTATTCTAAATATCCCATTCCCATTTTTTGTCCATAGTACTGGCTTGGTACATTATATACATTCTTACACTCAACTGTCTCACTGATGTCCACATTTATCCACTCCCCCCCCTACTTGGTTGTTCTAGTTTCCCTGGTTCTGCACATCCATTTTCCCTTCATTCAGCAACACTTTTTGCAGTCTCCGCACACTAAATCCATTTAAATGCAGGCCATCCATCTTGTATAAATCCTTTTGCCCATCAAACTCATTCCACACGTCCACGAATTCCACACCACGACCACACCGTCTGCATAACCTGCGCATAATGTCATATGTGATTATGGCCCTCCTCCTAAACTCCTCTCTGTCATACCGTGCCAAGAGACTCACCATTCTAACTCTGTCACTCTTTTCTTTCGCTACCTTTAACAATACTTTCAAGTCCTATTATTTAAGTCCTATTATAAAATATGATATAAAATATTTCCTTTAGTAAACCCATACTGCTCCTAGTAGAGTATAGCTTGTTTGTCTACCCATTTCTGTATGCAAGTTCTTACCAACTTCTCTAAACTCTTTACTACCACACCAGCGATTCTGATAAGTTAGTAGTTAGACACATCAGTTTTGCACCATCCTTGTACAATGGAACTATCATACATTCCTTCCATTTCTGTGGTACAACTTCTGAGCTGAGACTTAAGTTATACAAACATGTGAAAGGCCTAGCCAATTCAGCTGAACATTCCATCTGTTCCTATTGACAAATTCTTATCCAGGTTATGCAACAGCTCTTCAACCTCATTTTCATGAACCTCTAACTCTTCATCCAATGTGCACTATGTTACATATACCTAGTTGATATATCTTAGCAAAGTGAGCACTCAATAACTGAACAATCTCATTAGCTTCTGACACTAGAGTATCATCTGCATTCAATAAAGTTATTCTTTCACAGTAATTTCTTTTGCTTGCAGTAATGATAAAATTCCTTTGGATTACCTTTAGCTTGCATGGCCAATTTTTTTTTATTGACATTACATTTTATTGACATTTACAGAACTTGACATTCTATCTGCATAGCCTGCTATGCAGATAGAATTAATGTCTGAAAAGTATGTGTTTTCTGGCCGTGCTTGTTTTCCAGAATGAAAACCCTGCAGCCCATAACATGCAACAGGCTAATTCACCTCATGTTGAAATCTTAATGGGACTCATATCCAGGTCTTTCCAGCAACAGAGCATCATTGCTTCAAAACAAGCTAGGAGGATCTAGAAAGAATATGATGCAACAACAGAATGAACAGCATAAAGTTCAAGTCAGGAAAGTGACTAGCATCATAAGAAAAGTAACAAAATGTGAAAATAAGCTGTATTAGTAAAAAAGAAAATCATAAAGAATGTTTTTTTTATTACATATCCAGCAGGAGAGGTAATGACTATGGAAGATTGACTTTTAGATGGAAATGGTAATAAAAATGGCAACAGGTAGACAACATAGTAGGCTATTTAAATATCATGATATCATGACAGTAATTACTAATGTTAGTGAATGCTATTATGATTGGGGAAGGAACTGTTGAAGTAGAGGAATTTAGAATTTTGCTTACTCCAGATGTTAATAGGAAAAGAAAAGAAATGGAATTTATACAGCTATTAACCCTGCGGAGGACACGGCTGATCTGACAGATACAAACGAATTGTTTCATGTAAATATTCTTACACATCTCCAGTCAGTGCTGGCACCTAGTATTTTTCTTGTGTGTGCGATTAATGTTCGGCACCTTTCCAAAAAAAAGTTTTTTTTGAATAAAGTGTGAATAAAATGAACAGGAAATGAAAACCGCTTTACAGTATAATGTTACCTACGGATTAGTCCTACTTATACAAATTTTTTTAAATGGAACTCAACAATTAATCATAAGTTGATTTATGATACATAAAAAAATAAAGAAGAACTATTTTAGGTATTTTTTCGTAAATTTTAATAAAAAATTACAGTGATATAATCAAGTCCAGGATACAATTTCAGAATTTATTTGTTCGTTTCCAGGAAGATCTGAAGGTGCCGAACAGAAGACGATGTACATTCATAATTATATATACCATTCTGTACCATTCGTTGTTCGTTTAAACTCTTATCTCATATTTTTTGACATCTTTTAGGCGCCTTTTCTTCTGCGGTGCCTGTGTATATTGCACACTTCGCACACGCCACCAGCCGGGCCTGTATCCAGTGTATAGCTTGAAGATCATGAATAGCTGCGCATGCCTATATTAGGAGTGATATTCCACACTGTTTATGCAGTCAGTTTTGGTTTAACATGTGTTATGTAAAGGTGTGTGATGATATTTCATAGTAAATTGTATCTGAGATACCGTGACCTCTGATGTCAGTATAGTATTGGTTTAGTTGTTTTTGTTTTTTATATTTACCATTGAAAATGGCTGGAAAAATATATTGATTGGATAATCCATCAGATGTTGAAGAGATTCAGCAATTTTGTTACTCGAGTCTGATGATGAGAATTATAGAGTTGAATGCGAAAGTGAAAATGATATCTGAGAGATACTGTGAATTCTGATGTCAGTATAGTATTGGTTTAGTTGTTTTTTTCTTTGTTCAATAATTTCTAGATTGTAACTGAAGATAAATAAACTATCATGTATTATATTTGCAGTGTTTTTTTTTTTTAAGTTTTATCGCATTTTAGCACATACTAGTAATGAACATATCTCTCGGATACACATGACCTACACTGCAATTTTTTCAACCGCGACCTCTGCAGGGTTAAGAGATAATTACCTGTGATGGAGTCAACCTGAAATTTGAGAGTGCTAGATCTAGTAAAAGGATAAGAAGATTGATCTATAACTAAGGTAGCCACTCAGCCTTCAGCTGGGGAATATTCATGCAGTCTTTATGTCCTGAGAGAGATTTCTAAAGATGGAAGTTTCAGTTAAGAAGAGGTAATATATAGAACTATGTAGCTGGTGATTATGGTAAATTTAGAAGGCAGCTTGGAGCAATGCTAAAGCATAAGCAACTACAAGGGAAGAATGTCAGTGGCACATGGGAAATGGTAAGGGAGTGTTTAATGGAGGCAGAATCAGAATGAATACCCAGAGGCAGGAGGATAAATCACACTAAATGGATGAGTAGAATCATTAAGCAAAAAGGAGTTGCAAAAAAAAATATTAAGGAGTTGCAAAAAAAAATAAAATATTGTGGATGGAATATAAGGAAAAAATGACCAGCATGCTCATGAGAAATACAAAGCAGAGAAAGGAGGATGACTAGCAAGGTAAGGAAGGCAAAATAAGATTGAAAGGAAATCACCCATGCAGGCTGCAGGAAATTGCAGAGTTCTTTTGCTATGTTGTGAGTAACAAGAATGTTGATAATGGAAGGATAACTTTAATGAATACTGATGATAAGGAGGTGGCAGAAGCAGAAGAATGAGTAGTCACCCTGTGCAAATGTGTATCATTCAAGAATATGACATTTGCAGTTGTTGATGTAAGAATGAAGATAGACAAACTGGAGGTGCCTATCATATTATGAAATATCAGTGTAACTACGGTGATCAGAATGAATGGATGGGATATTAGTCTATGTATTATGAAAATGTCAAAAGAAGCAGCAATATCTCTGACCAAGCTGTTTATTTTTCAGCTCTGCCAAGATCCTGAAGAGAGTGGGATGAGAGTAAGACAGTTTTGTTACATAAAGGAGGCTCCAAGACAGAAGTAACAAATTGCAGACTCACTAGTATCTAAGAAGTGGTGATTAATATACTTAAAAAGGTGGAAGAATTCAGGAATAGGTAGATAGGAATATGACATTCTATGAAGAAAAGGGACAGCATGTCCCTTTTTTTTATAAAGGATAGGTCCTGCATAAGTAATTTACTCTTTTTATTATAAAGTAACAGTTGAGTTGAATAAAGAGAATGACTATCTTGTGATACTGCTGGATTTCAAAAAAAAAAAAAAAGATATCTTACAGGACACTGGATGAAAATCTATTACAGTGGTATCTCGCTAATCCGAACTAATAAAAACCGTGCTCGTTCAGATTAGTGAAAAGTTCGGATTAGCGAATCCCCCCCCCAAGAAACAACAATAACTAGCGTTTAAGACAAAAACAATCAGATTCTAATGGTACATCAATTTAATTCTGTAAATAAATGAAGTAACTGATAGAAAAAAAGCTACTGTACTGTAATGTAAAACTGAAAAAATAATAGAGTACGAAAATTTATTTTAGTAAAAAATTTAGTATGTATGTACCTGTATCGTTGAGGATTCTGATTTAATAAAATTGCATAGTTCAGTACATAAATTAACTGCAGAAAAATATCACTTTCTTGTACACAACACAAAAAAAGTTTCACAAAATAACACACAAAAAAAGTGTTTTGAATTCTTAAAAAAGTCACTGGTTTCCTTTTGCTTCTCAGGAGCTAAACTTTTTTCGAATGCTTCTTCTTGGAGCTGCATTTTGTGGAATGACATATCATTCTGCTTAGCTCATTCTATACACATATTAAAACTGTCAACTGCCTCTTCACATTTTATTTTATTTTTCCCCGAGTTCTTTATTATCATCTAATTCATTCTGTAGCGTCATATTTATAATTTCAGCATCTGATTTGATTCCGAATTCACTTTGGGTTCTACCTTTAATCCATTCCGTAACATCTGTTTGTGAAATTTAACATCCAGATTTATATTTTTAATTATGCACGTTTTGAATTTCCTCTTTTTGTGTATCACCGTAGTTATACTGTACTGTAATAATAATAAAATAAATAATAATAGCTAAAATAATAATTATTAAATAAAAGTAATAGTACACAAAGTAATAATACGTAATAAATAAAACTTTTTTCTTTCAAACCGCAGTTCGGATTACTGGAGGGTTCGGACTAAAGAGGTTCGGATTAGCAAGATACCACTGTACTTAAATTGGAGTAAATGGATATGAAGCTGGTGTCATGGATAATTAGGGTGGCTGGCAAAGAGACATCAAAAGTGGGTTACATGTTTCAAAGTGTTTCAGTGATGTTGAAGAACAAGTTAACAAGTACAGACAGGGAGATTATTATTCCTGTTTGGGATAATATGGCTGAACATTAGCTAATGTGCGTAGATTTGGTCACTTGAGTTTCTTGGAACTTAGAAGTCAGCAGAGAGGATTCAGAGATGAATAACCAAGATCATAACTTGATTACTCATCTCTGAATCTAAGGGAGCATTCCAAGGTGTATGGAATTTCTCTATGAGGACAAAGGGATTGCAAATTTTAGCCAATAGACAGAAAAGAGGAGACGAGAGAATCGAATAAGTTACGAGGGTGGTCTGAAAAGTTCTCAGCCTAACAATGAAAAAAAAACGAATTTATAATTTCAAAATCATTTTTATTTTTCAACATAATCTCCCTTAAAACTAAAACATTTATTCCAGTGATGCTCCAGTGCCATTATCCTGTCCCTGTAGTGGTTCTCAGTAAAATCTGCAAGATACCCCTCTACAGCTGCAATCACCTCTTGATTCGAAGAAAAATGCTGACCAGCGAGGAAGAGTTTTAATTTTGAGAAGAGACAGAAGTCAGAGGGAGCCAAATCTGGGCAATAGGTGGATGTTCCAACAATTCATAATGCAGATCCCTTTATTTTCCCATTGCTGAAACACCTTTGTGGCAGGTGCATTGTCCTGATGAAAATGATTTTTTTTCTTCTACAAACTGGGTCTTTTCTCACAAATTTTTTCGTCTAGTCTGGTTAAAAGATTGGAATAACATTCCCTGGTTATTGTTTTACCTTTTCAAGAAAATTAATAAATAAAATGCCTTTTGCATCCCAAAACACCGATGCCATGACCTTTCCTGCTGATGGAACTGACTTTGTCTTCTTTGGCGCTGAACAACCAGCTTCTGTCCACTGTTTTGACTGCAGTTTGGATTCTGGTGTGTAATGGTGAATCCACGTCTCATCCATAGTAATAAATTGATGCACAAAATCAGTTTTATTCTTGTTAAAATGCTCCAAGCACTGTTCAGAGATTTTCATGCGAGTGTGTTTTTGATCTGCTGTGAACAAGAACGGCACCCATTTTGCACAAAGCTTTTTTGTTTGCAATTCTTCATGCAAAATATATCCTACATGTCCTTTTGAAATGCCTATGGTCTCAGCAACTTTACGTATTTTGACTCGCCGGTCATCCAATACCATATCATGCACTTGATCAATGATTTCCTTCACGTGGATCATCTTCAAGGCTGGTACAGCAACGTTTAAACTTGGCAGCCCATTTCTTAATTGTTGAAAATGAAGCAGAAGAGTGCCCATAAATCTAATAACTTCGAATGAATTTCTTTTGACATTAAACCTTCTTTTACAAAGAATTTTATAACCGTGTGGTACTCAATTTTATCTATTTCAAGGGATACAGACAACACTTTTGCTTCAGACAGCTGTATAAAACAAACTACTTGATAGAATGACTTGCGATTTCACATGGATGCTTATGACAGATGTACCAACTTAGAAAAAAAAAATCGTGCCGATAGTGTTGCCATCTATGGTCGAGGCAGAGAACTTTTCAGACCACCCACGTATAGAATAACTTAAGAGTTTTAAAAATAGGGAGAGAACATCCTGGAGGTTATGTAAGAGTGCAGTTAGTATTTTTTTGGTAGATTTTTTGCTTGGTGGGTAGTGAATGAGAGAAATGAGTTGCTAGAGTTGGTTATGAGTTTTGTCAATATTGAATTTAAGGAGACGTATGACATGTACTGTATGAATAATGGTTAGTGGAACCACATGAAATTCATCTTTTGACTCTATAGAGATGCCCAAAATAATAATAATAATATCACATTGGAACTATGAGATTTTACCCGATTTGATAGAAATCTGCTAGAAATTTGAACAGTACTCTTGACTTTGTCGTTTAATGAAAGTGTTGAAACTAGAGGGGGGGGGGGCAAGAACGATGGATGGTAGTTTGGTGAAGCAGTGTCCATGGAAGTTTATGTAGAAAAGAACCAGGGCTACAACAGACCATCTGTAAGATAGTGGTGGAAGTTAGTCAGTGATTGAGAGATCATTAATTGAATCACTCTCCTCTGGAGAGCTTCAAAGATTTTTAGGGAGATTTCTAGTCTGCCATCCCAACCATGTGAACAGAATTAAAGAACGGACAGATTTTAGATTTGTAGAGAATCATGATTTGTAATAATGATCACCAGTAATTCTGCAATTCTAGATTCATGGCAGATCTCTTAGCCTATAACACCCACTAATGGACAGGTTTGGAGAAACATGCTGTTACACTTGACATTTCTAGAGCATTTGATCTAGTCTAACTTCAGGGTCTATTCAGTAAACTACCAACCTTTGGTCTACTTTTCATCCTCTATAACTGAATAGTTGTCTTTCTCTCTTTGAGCTCCATAATATAGGAGAGCCTTGTGGATTTGTTCATCACCTACCCTAATTCTCCTGTAATTTCTGAAGAATAGTATGTAGATTTGTGTCAAGGTACTGGTGGTAGATCTCAAAGCCTGGGATGTTTGTGCACATAGGGTTTGTCAAATGAGCAGGAGGAATGGAATGACAATCCCTACATGCACACACATCCCCAAGTTTTGACATCTTCTACCACCAGCACCTTGACACACTAATCTCCATACCCATTCAGTGGCGGCTAGGATAATATTACTTTCAATGCTACCAAAAAGCAGTCTTACCTTCTTTCTTGCAAAAAAGGATTAACTAAGCTACCCTAACCTTCAATAATACACAAATTGCCAGACAGAATTGGATCTCTCTTTTTCCTTGACTTGACATATAAATTTAGCCTTTACCCTGGCATAAAAAAATCACACTATTAATTTTCTTGGCTTCTAAAAATTTAGACATCTCTTTCTTTCACCCAACAAGCTACTAAACAGCATATGGACCTGTTCAGTAGATGAGTAACTAGGATGTCAAGGAAGAGCAGATAATTACTCCCCCCCCCCTTTTTTTTTCATTTGTTCTTTTACTCCCTTCAACAGTCAAAGAGATCTTTGGTTACTGCATAGTATGGTGTGCTAAAAGCATTTCTAACATATCTATGCCATCCAGCCAAATGGAGAACATAAATGCTGCATAATCATGTAGCAGGTTTGAGAATGTGAGCAGTGTCTAAGGCAAATTTTTTCAGTAGTTTCCATGAATAGATGACTAGACTGGCAAGGAAAGAATTCAAAGCAGTATCTTAATCATTCTTATCAGTATCATTCTTAGTAAAATAAATAAATAAGTTAAGTAAATATTAGTGCATAGAGAGGCTATACCAAAACTGAATCACAATCAGCCTCATCTTGAAGGATGACTGATATACAAAATTTGAAGTGCACAGAATTTTTAATATGGGAAGCAGCATGGACAGCTTGTTTACATATAGAGGAACAAATGCTGTCAACTATGAGTCAACAGCTAGCAAAAGCAGCATTAAGTTCTTAAAAGATATGTAATAAGATTAAAACCTCCTTCAAGCCTCCATGTAACCACTCATTAAACGTTTCTCTACATCATTCAGACCATACAGGATTCCCTGCTCCTGCAAAGTGACATATTTTGCCTAATTTGCAGGAGAAACTCTTACAAATTCTTACTTAAGCAATCTGCTCATTTTCTATTAGCAGAAGAATTATATAGAGGATATTCCAGTATTTCTAGATCTTACCAAGGCATTTGGCACAATTCCATATGCAAGGTTGTTATAACAAACTCAAACGAATAAGTATGCAAAATAAACTAGTTACATTGATAGGAGAGGCTGACTGACAGGGATCAAAAATTGATATCTGGAGGTGCTGAGGCTAAGAGAATGAAGATGACTATCGGTGCACCATAGGGTTTACTACTCAGGCTACTGCTATTTAACATAAACTGTCGAACTTTGTTGTAACAAGCATGGAAATAATGAGATCATGGCATTAATGAGCAAAAAACCATAATGATTTTAATTTATGCATATTCCCATACAGTTTTATAATGAGCATACTACGCAGATATACCATACAAATTCTGATAACTATACAAACATTCTTAATTGCTCCGGTAGTTCTTGGAATACTCAATTCTTAGAATACACAAAAATGAAAGGAGTGACTTAGATTTTATGACCACCTGAATGGGATTATGGACCAGTTTATAACTTAATGTTGTCCTTGAGGACCAACCTCTCACTGCCTAGCTCTCCAGTGTCTAACCCCCCCCCCCAGTCCTCCTCCCTCACTTTACCCAAACAATGCCACAACTGTAAAATCAGTTAAAGACGAACCTTTCCATTGGAAACATCTCTAGTAAAATACTGTTTGCAAAAACTGTTGAAGTGTGTAAAAAGTTTTCTTTATCTTCTTCAATAGCATCAACATTGTGGAAGAATAAAGATGTTTACATATCGGCACTGGAAAAACATAACCGAAACAAAAAACAAACAAAAAAAAAAAAAAATTTTAAAGTGCAAGATTACAAATGTCAATTAAGCAATTGAAATTGTGTTTATTATTACTTAGTATTGTTTTTTTTATTGAGAAATAAACTGTGTTAAGCATTAAGTGTCTTTAAACTTATAGACAAACTATATTTAATATTACGTGTATTGTAGTTTATACAAGTATATTCATACAAATAATATCTAGGTATGTAATTATATTATTTTTTTTCTCTCTCTAATACTTCTTTTGTTTATTCGAATATTTTTTATCGAATTATTGATTTAATAACTGTATAGTGAGTAATGGTTATAATGAGGAAATTTTGTTGATCCCATGATGCTCATTATAACCAAGTTTGAGTGCATATTAATGATATTGGGACAGACTAGACCGCGAGAGCCAGTCATCTGCTTATGATGCTAAGCTGGGAAGAGTGATATGCAACATATCAGAAACAGAACCTCTGTAGAATGACTTGAACAGAATAATTCTATGGGCAAATGTTAATGTCAAGTAGACAAAAGACGCTGCAGATGGAGTATCACATTAATGGGAATTTTCTGCAAGTAGTCATTGAAGCTAGAGACTTAAGAGTTACAGTGGACAGTGAATTAAAGTTCAGGGACGACACTGCTAAGGTAGTTAAGTGATCACATTAGATAACTGCACTGCTAAACAGAATACTAATTTGCATGAAAAAAGGAAGATATTCTCACATTTTATAAGGCTTTGATAAGATACATCAGAACTACTGTGCACAGAAATAGTTAGCTGGGTTTAAGGGAAATGGGAAGAGAACTAAAAAAAGATCCAAAGGTGGGTGTCCGATGATAACTGCCTATAGAATAGTGTACATGAGAAGAGATTGAGGGAATGCAGTCTTCAAGTCTGATGAATAGCAGAAATATACAAGTTATAAGTTGTATATAGTCCATGCGGTTAGCTGAGTGACTATGCGCTTCGCAACCATATGCCTGGGAAAGGAGTGTCCCGGGTTCGATTCCCATCGCCGACGTGAGGAGCTTAAGGATTTCTCTCAGACATAGCCAAGTTAGCCGATCTTGGGCGTGGACTGCAGGGTTTTTCCTCCCGCAAGCAAGTAAACCGGCCCAGTGAACACACGTGTCTACAGACAGGGAACACACCGAGAGGCATAGGGCTAGTCACCTTATCCTCGGGACGGGTATGGCTTAGAAGGGCTAAGGATAGCTCCGTAACAGGCCACTAGGCCTAATATGTCAAGGGAAGAAGAAGAACTTGTATATAACTTGGGGGGGGGGGAGAAGAGAGAGAGATTTAAGGTGTAGAATGTCTTTATATAAATTTTTACCCATTTAATAAAGTACTCTTACTTGGTCAAATGGTTGATGGAGTATAAACCCTGCATCTGGTGAATCTGGTTTTCTGATTTGTCCATCTAACTGTTTAGGAAGACATTGTTTCTCAATTTCTGAATTCTCTGTTTGACTGTTTTCATTTTTACTGGAAATGAAACAGAAGTCAAATCAATTAAATTCAATTTTATTAGGAAACATCTGATCTGTGGATTTTAGAGTATTTGTTACTTTGCTACTTTATAATCAAGAAGTTTATAATCTAGAACAGTAATATACCAACAAATTGATGCACAGATATTTAAATAAAAAATTATACGCTTAAACTTCTAATACCATGCATATTCCACCGTACTAATTTTTTAATTATTTATTATTTTTTAAAATAATCTCTCGATTTTCTGACTGCATAATTAAATCAATTTGCTGATTCAATAATTAAAAGCATGGTCACATGGTACTTTATCAGAAGCTGATTCACACTAGCCCATTCAAAGGTCAGTTAATTGAAGGGGTTTTGTTATTTGAAGACCAGGCAATTGAAAGATCACTGTACAATATTTCAAATATATCTACTCATAGATAAGGTTCTCTGAAATGCCTATCATAATGAAAGGGTAATAAAAGGGTGACCGTTGCAGTCAAATACATGCCTCACAGAACTTTGCATATCCACTTCAACAACATCCGTGGCCTCAACTCCAACCATAATAGTGTCCACTACCATCTGCAGTCCACCAAACCCCACTTACTCTTTTTAGCAGAAATTCAAATCTCATCCCCACCCCAGCACTATCCATCTCAACATTCCAAATTACACGCTGTTTAACTCCTTTCGACCCAAGGGTGGCGTCTGTGCATATATCCTGTGACCCTGCCAGAGAGTACCTAACCTAGAATCACCCAATTTTGACCTTCTTTGGTTGAAAATATCCCTTCCCCACTGGGCCAAATTCATCTGCTGTCTATCACTCTCCTAATGCCACCAACCACTTTGAGTTCTTTAATTTCCTCTCCTTAAAAGTTTTGTGGTTCCACTCTCCTACCAGCAAAATCATCCTACTAGGAGATTTTAATGTCCATAATACTAACTGGCTTTCCTCCTCCAGTTGTATGGATCTTGCAGGCAGAAATGCTGAAACATTTGCCATCAACCTTAATAGTGTCCACTACTAACATCCACTATCCACTATCACTCCCAGATCTCTTATTTCCTCTACTTCCAACAATATATTCTTACCAAGCATAAATTCTGCATCCCATCTTTGTTTTCCAAATTTTAAAACCTTACATTTTGCAACATTGAACTCACACCCCCATTTGCTTGCCCAATCACTCAATTTATTCAAGTCTTCTTGCAAGGCCACAACATCTTCACTACTCTTTATGGTTCTTCCCAACTTTGCATCATCTGCAAACAACTGAATATCTCCATCCAAATCTTCGCCAATATCATTAATATACAAGTTAAATAGTAATGGCCCTAAAACAGATCCCTGAGGCACTCCACTAGTGACTTTCCTTTTCCTGGATATTGCACCCCCATACACAACTTGTTGATACCTATCAGATAGCCAGTCTCCAATCCAATGCACTAATCTAATATCCAACCCCATCTGCTCTAGTTTGACTGTCAACTTATCATGAGGCACTCTATCAAAAGCTTTTGCGAAATCCAAGTATATTACTGTGTATCCCTCTCCTCTGTCCAAGGAAGCAGTCACTTTATTGTAATAAGTAAGTAGATTATAAAGTTTTGGCAGCACGTTAGTTTTGCAATACGTGCAATATGCATGTTGTCCATCATCAGAAGATTTCAGCCACAAATATTTTACTTCCCACTCTTTTTTATATTTTCTTCCAACTTTATTATCACTTTTGTACTTAAGCATTTTAAATGGCTTGAAAAAAACAAAATATCTCAATTCAGAAAATGAAGAAACAAAAAACAAATTATAGATAATAGTACTACAAAATTTGTAGTACAAATACTAATCTGGCACAGCAAACACCAATCTGGTAAAGGGAAAATAACAAAAATATAAGCAACATAAAGATCGAGTTTATAAATGATATTAAAAAAGTATTCATTAATTATACTAGAATCACTTAATTACCATTCTCACGAAATTGAAAATATTACTTGCATATTGTCACAATGCAGGTAAAGTTTATGCAAAATATTCCAGTATGAAAGCTTATGAGATAGAACTATCACCAAAGAGCACCAAATGTCTGATATCACGCAACGGAAGAACACTTGCAACACAAAGTCTACGCTGTAACTAACTAACTAGAGACGTTCAAAACAGACATGGACCCAAGCTGGTATGGCTGTTGCGTACGTTTTATACGAGTACAAAACAAAGCTGCATCGTGTTTGGTGGTATTTATCAACAGAAATGGATCAAGTTTATAGCAACAATAGCGAGCAGGAGCTTTGTGTGCTTGTTTTATACAAGTACAGAATGAAGCTCAAGCATGCTTGGTGTTATTGAGGGAGTCATAGTAACAAACTATAAGCCAGCTACCAAAGGCTCATTATGACGTCATCGAACAAACATTTTCAGCAACAGTCAATTTGCATCAAGCGCGTCACCGCCAATCAAACGGCACGTAAAGGGGTACCAACAGCTAGCCTTACAATGCGACAACAATATTAAACTAAGTAAATAATGCATATGATTTGAAATCTTTGTAAAAATGGCCAAATTAGTGGCCACATTTACATAAATGGCCAAACTGATTTTTTCATGGCCCCACAGTTCAAAAAAGTGCCACATTTTTGAAATTTGGCCATGAAATGGCCAATCTGGCAACCCTGATACAGATAAACATTAAAATGAGAAATTGAACAATGAGAATTAGTTGTGTCTTTGGTCTCACAGATAGTTTCATGCAAGCAGTAGAGGAATGTAGAGTCATTAGAGAAAGCATCTAGAATAAAGAAAAAAAGTTGCTCCTTGTTTAGAGATCTAAACAACAGTGGTGCAGAAAATGAATACCAGACATATAGAAATGTTTTAAGGAAATATAGAGAAAAGAGTAAAGCTGTAGATGTATGGAATGAATTTTTTGTACTAAAGGACATGTATATGACTGATGAACTGCATTCAAATGGTTTTGAAATTAGATGTTTGGAGAGAGAGTTATTCAGTGAAAGGTTCGAAGAGAAAAATTAGAGAAACTATTAGAGAGCGACTAAACCCACACTTAACTGCAAAGTCAAGTGTGGGTTTAGTTGCTCCTGAGATGAATGAGTGCATACAGAAATTATATGCAATGCTGAATGCAGTTCCACAAATTTCAAGCCTAAATGGGTCGATAATGATATTACGCAAGGGTCACTGCGAGTCCAAGGCAATGCTGAAATGCATACACATGAATGCCCCAGAAGCATCAGAAATAAAGGAGAGGAGTTTTTGGCAATGGTCAGCTTGACTTGGCCAAAAATTATAGGATCAGTGAGAACTGGTTGACAGAAAATCTAGTTACAGTGGCAGCATGTAAGAGTACTGCATTTTCAAGGAGGATAGAGGGCATAGGACAGGAGGTAGAATATTGCTGATGATAGCAGAACTTCAACCAACAAAATTAGAAGTGAAAGAGGATTTAAGGTCTGGGGAGTTGATTCATTTGAGGATCTGGTGTGAGATAGAGGTCATCAGGGCAAAATATATTGTTGTTTGCTACTATAGACAAGGAGGTCCACAGGAAGATATGGATACCATGCAGCAGATTAGCACAATGAGTGAAGGCTGATCAGTTATTATGGTGGACTTTAACTATGGGTACATAAATTGTAAGAGGAAAGGGAGAATGGCAAGATGAAAGTGAAATTTAGACAATTGCTAAAAGTAAATTACTTGAAATAGCATGACATGGCAGGAATCAGGAATATGAAAGTGTTAGATCAGGTAACAGCATCAGATGTGTGCTTAACACATTCGCTTCCAACTATGAGTATACTCGTAGTGGGTATATGAACCTCCCAAGCCAACTGTGAATATACTCGTATGACGTTTACCGCCAGCAACGAGATTACTCGTACTGACCTTGAAGTGAAAGTGCTTCTCGTGCGGAGCATAGCAGCTTAAGTGTGTATACGTAGTTAGTATATGAGCCTCACAAGCCAGCTACGAATATACTCATATGTCGATTACCGCCAGCAATGAGATTACTTGTACTGACCCTGAAGAAGTGAAATTGCTTGGCGTGCAGTAACAAACTATGCCCGAGGAGTGTGGCAGCGAACATGTTAACCATAGACACAGTCTTTAATCAAGGAGAGTGACCATGCAATCTTGGTCTGGGAAGTTGCTAAACATGTAGAATTCTGTCAAGAAAGGGTTTATATTGAGCTATAAAGCTGGTAATTATGACAGATTTAGGAGGCATCGGGGAGCAGTGACATGGCAATAGAAACTACAGGGAAAGAATGTCAGTATAATAAAATTAGTTTAATCCTTTATCCAAGTGTGAGCAAACAAAGTTTGCGCCTGAAGTATCTTCAGGACTAGGGTAAGGTGATACAACAACCCAGGGCAACTCGTTGCAAAGGTGGAGAAAGCTACCAACACTCCTATCTCAGTATCTCCTATAATGCAAAACACATCTCCATGCGGATATGTCTAATGTTATGCATTAAGGGAAGGGCCACTACCCAGACTAGTTTCGACCTTTATTGAGGTCTCTTCAGTGGGAGCCAGGCCCTGGTGGAGATACCAGGCAGAAGCATTAGCAGATCATCTCTACCTATAGAAGTTGCCAAATGGTGTGCCACCCTTTTTTAATAAATTACTCTGGATTTAGAGAAAGATGTTGAAAGTTTGTTTTTCACTTGGTTAGAGTATAATAAAATTAGTTTAATCCTTTATCCAAGTGTGAGCAAACAAAGTAAATCTTGGTAGTGGCCCTTCCCTTAATGCATAACATTAGACATATCCGCATGGAGATGTGTTTTGCATTATAGGAGATACTGAGATAGGAGTGTTGGTAGCTTTCTCCACCTTTGCAACGAGTTGCCCTGGGTTGTTGTATCACCTTACCCTAGTCCTGAAGATACTTCAGGTGCAAACTTTGTTTGCTCACACTTGGATAAAGGATTAAACTAATTTTATTATACTCTAACCAAGTGAAAAACAAACTTTCAACATCTTTCTCTAAATCCAGAGTAATCTATTAAAAAAGGGTGGCACACCATTTGGCAACTCCTATAGGTAGAGATGATCTGCTAATGCTTCTGCCTGGTATCTCCACTAGGGCCTGGCTCCCACTGAAGAGACCTCAATATCGACATCGACAGAACGCAGAGGATTCCAGAGACAGTTCCCGAGGACCCCCGAGAAAGCTCTGGCCGAAGGCAGACGTCTACCTCTCAAGAAGATCCAGTTTCAACGGCCCGAAAAGAGAGCTCCATGCTCAGATTCCGCAGTAGTACCCTAGCTTTGGTAAGACCTTTTTTCTTTTTATTGCCTGTTTTATCCGTCTATTCTGGTATCGCTTTGTTTGCGGCGAGGAACGCCCAACGTTCCTCGATTTTGCCCTCCCTTACATTCCCTTTCTACACCCAGTAGTCAGAAATTTCTGTAACTATGTCGCATTTTTTGCCTAGAACTAGGACGCTCGGTATCGAGCTCACGAAGCCCGTAGATCAGCAGGCGTTAGCGAGAGCTCTAATCGAAACAGTAGGGGCGGAAAATATATACGGTTTTATACCTTATGGGAACAATAGATTTCAAATAGTGGTCAAAAGCGAACAAACAAAAAAGAAATTATTAGAGGGTTTCATTTGTTGTGGACAAACAATCAGACCATTTCTAGTAGGCAGCCTACGAAAAACGCTAAAAATAACCAGGTTTCCACTAGAATACCTAGAGAACGAACCTGAAGTCAAGAAATTCTTTAGCCAATGGGGGGAAATTCACGAGATTAAAGCAATGGAGTACGCAGACTATAAAGGATGGAAAACAGGAGACGTTGAAATCCAGATTGACATGAAAAAAGAAGTCCCCAATTTTGTTTTTTTTGGGGGAACGAGGGTAATAGTGAACTACCCAGGTGTGAAAAAAAGGTGCTTTAGATGTAATTCGGAGGAACACCTTGGGGCAGATTGCCCTCGAATACAATGCAGAAATTGCAAATCGTCAAAGCATAAAATGGAAAGCTGTACAGAACCCTGTATTAAGTGTGGGGCTCTGACCCACAAATTGGACACATGTCCGTACAAGACACACTCAGAAGCAACAGGAGGGACCATAACACCGATTAGGGCAACGCCCATCGGGAACCCTGAGAAAATATCAAGGAGCGATTTTCCGGAGCTCAGCCAACAGGCTGAAAAGGAAGCAGCAACGGAAACGAAAACCCCAAAGATATCCAAGGCAAGCCGCCACACACAGAACATCACCAGCATCAATGTGGCAAACCATGAAGCTTGCAGGAAAGAGGAAGAGGTTACACCCAGCGCCTCAACAAAGCGCGCAAGAGAAACGGAATCACAGGAAAAGAAAAAAGCGAAACAAAGCAGCATGATGTCATCGGAGAACGAAACAGAGACCACAGGTCAACGTCGAACAATAGGCGCAAAGCCCCTCGACAATGACATTATAATGTTAGAGAGCCTACCCCCAGTAATGGATCAAGTGGCACAACCCCAAGTCCACGAAATGGACTCTGACGAAGACAGGGACTCTACAGACAGACTCGTCATTGTCTCGGATGCTCAAAGTGCAACCAGCTCCGACAAGGAACCAGAACAGGCTTTCATAAAACAAACACCAGATAACGCCCCCCCCTCATTCTAACACCACCATGGAAGTTAAAATCGCAACTTTAAACACTAACGGACTACGCAACCCCTTTGCGCAAAGCGCTGTCTGGAGGCTAATGTTAACACACAAAATTAATATCCTCCTGATACAAGAAACCCATTTCTATAAGCATTGGGACGTGGAGAACTTCTCAAGAAGCTATCCGGTCACCAGCTACTGGTGCTTCGGGGACGCTCACTCGCGAGGGGTGGGGATACTAATTCGCCCCCAATCGCGGGGGGGTTCTTCAACGTCCAAAAAGACGCCACAGGACGCCTAGTAACGGTGGACTGGAAGTACGGTGGCAGTACCATCCGACTTGCTGCAGTTTACGCCCCGAACAATCCATACCACAGAAGTGGTTTCTTCTCTGCCCTTGAAAACTATCTCCTGGGAGCAGAACACCTAATAGTTGCAGGAGACTGGAACTGTGTGGAAGACACACGTCTAGACAAAATAGGCGGGAACGCAAACAACGGAACTGGCGGCATTGCCGCTTTAAATCGATGCTGTATAAATTTTGACCTCGTCGATATCTGGAGGCGGAATAACCCCGCCAAAGTAGAAACTACGTGGGGCCGCGGCCAGATATCGACAAGACTAGACAGGGTGTACGTGTCCCAAAACCTGGAACAATATGTTCAGAGGATACGTCACACCGCAGTGCATAACTTGACAACCGACCACAAGATGGTCATACTAAAAATCACGCTCCCAGAGGTGATGGAAACAGCCAGAGGTCCTTGGAGGCTCCCTCCCACCTTCCCCTGTCTTTTCAGCGACCAGCTACAGAACCTCTGTGACAGATGGACAAACACCAACTGGGACTGGGAAAACTGGCTGACCTTCAAGAGGCAGGCCAGGGAACTGTTCCAAAAATGTGGACGCGAAAGGGCCTACCAAAAACGCAAACGGCTGAGGGATCTCTACAGGGAACTCGGCTGGTACCGGACAAAGGAACGGAGCGGAGTTCCCTGCGGAGATCTCATCAGACAAGTAGAAATAGAACTGCAGCAAGAGCGGCAGAGTAGAATCGAGGACCTCGACTTTCGAACGAGACTCTATCTCAGACATTTGGAAACACCTTCCGCCACATTCTACAACCAACAACGGGTGGCGGCTAATGATGAGAAAACGATTCACCAGATCGAGGAGAAGGGCCAGATTTTACGCTCAACCCACGAAATACTCCGTCACTTTCATCAGCAGTATATCGGTATCTTCTCTGACCGGCAGGGCATGGATGACTTCAGTGAGTGGGACGCAACACGTTTTCCTGATCATCTTAGTGCCCTGCAGGACAGGCCGATAACTGCAGCCGAATTAAAGGCCACGTGCAGAATGATGAAAACAAAGAAGACCCCAGGGCCAGACGGACTGGGGATAGAATTCTATAGATCTATCTGGGAATTTGCATTGGCAGCGTTAATAAACATCTTTAACGAATTCCTCACTTCGGGAAACATCCCCGAGGAATTCGTTAAGAGCCACACCATCTTTATCCCCAAGAAAGACCGAGATCGGACTTTGTCGAATAACTGGCGTCCAATCTCCCTAACCAACGTAGACTACAAGATTTTTGCAAAAATTATCTGCACGCGCCTTAAGGGTGGTATCGAAAAAATAATAACAAGCTCACAGGTCTATGGGATCCCTGGTAGATCTATGGAATTCAATCTCTTTTTGTTAAGAGACTTGATCAAACTGGCCAAAGAGAAAAAATACCCCCTGGCACTTCTCTCCACCGACCTGGAGAAAGCGTTTGACAGCGTCAACCACAGGTACTTGCAGAACATCCTACTAAAAACATGCGTGGGCCCGAGACTTCGGCGTACAATTAAAAACACGTATGCGGAAGCCACGACCCAACTATCTATTAATGGGTTTCTAACAGAACCAATCCGCATAAAGAGAGGGGTTAGGCAAGGCTGCCCGCTAAGCCCCCTCCTCTTCTCCCTAGTATTAGAACCACTAATCAAAAGAATTGATAACACCCCCGCAATTAACGGTATTCCACTGCCCCAAGGCTCCAGACAATGCAAAATAGTGGCATATGCAGACGATGTAGTGGCTACACTCAGAGACTCTGAGTCCATCTATATCTATCTGCACACGCTGCAAAAATTCAGCATAGTCAGTGGTCTTCGCGTTAACGCACAAAAAACCAAAATCAAAAGTTTCGGAAATTTCCATAGCACTGGACTTCCCTACGGTTTAACGCTACAGACACAGCCTCTAACTATACTAGGCGTGCCCTTTTCAGACACCCTAGCACTACCAATCCAAAAATTGCAGGAGACAAGCAGGGAAAGGATAAGGCTGTTCAAACCAACTTTCTTCTCCTTTTATGGCAGAGCGACAGTAATAAAAACAATCGTCACCCCAATGCTGATGCACACTGTCAATATCACAGGCATCACACTGGCACAAGAAAATAAATTATCAAAAGAACTCCTGGATTTCTTCTGGAATGGGAGAAAACGCGAAGTAAAGAAAGAATATCTACAACTCAAACAGGAAGAAGGGGGTTATGCTCTGCCCGATCACAGAAGCTTGCTACAAGCAAACACGTTCAAAACCGTACGGAAGGCCTTAAACTCCAACCACATTTCTGGCCTACTAATTAGATATTTTATAGGACTTTTCCTCCCCCTCTTTGGGATCACGGACTATGCTGGACCCCGCGCAAGGGGGGTGCCCAAGTGGTACCGTACAGTAGTGAAATCGATCACAACACTCAGAGACAGAGGAATAGCAATCCTCACACACAAACCCAAAGCAGTATACTTGGATTTCTTCCAACTTTCCAGGCGTGATACACCCAATCTTAGTACAAATAACGAAATTCTCTTCAGAAACATCAAAAATAGCTGGGGACAGCCTTTTCATCGGGATCTAGCCTGGAGAATAGCCTAAGGGCGGCTCCCGGTGAAACAGGTGAAATCCCGGTATGTACCTAACCCGTGTGACCCTTTCTGCGATGTCTGCCGGGACGTGGAAACGGTGGACCACTTCTTTTATTTTTGCCCACCAGCCCAACGCATCTGGCGGAGACTTAGCACAGCATTGGGAATCCCCATGCTGACAGTAGAAGAGGTAGTACGTCTACAATTCCCACCACCAGTCCAAAAAACCCAAAAGTTCACTATCTTCCTAATCAATGTACTAAAATATCACATCTGGAAAGTACGGAAAAAATCCCAGGTACGAGACGCAAATTTAATGTATGCAAGAATAAGAAAAGGTTTCTTTTTCTACTTACACAAATTTCTTGCACAAGAAAGGCACTTACTAGGAGACTTTAAATTTGTGAATCAATACTGCAAACCACCGATAATATGCTTTCTTATACAGGGACGCATCAAGCCCTGTATATCTCTTTAGAACCCAAAAAAACCCACCATCTCCCCCCACCCCAGGAAAAAGAATAACCACTCTGTTTCCCCTAGCCACAAAGCTTTCGCTGGCACGGTTTCTTTACTCCAAACAAGGGGGGGAGAGCTGAGAACCTGGGCGGCGAAGGTTTACTGCGAGGCGGTGCCGCTCCTCGTGAGCGGCATCTCCCGGGCCAGTCTCTTCCCCATTCTAAGTCCCAGTGGTACCAGGTATACAAGTTCCTCAGTAAGTTCCTATTCATTCCTACTTACCGGACCTTATGTCCCGTTATTTTAGATTTAAAATAAATATTTAAACAAGTCCTATTATTTACATCCTTTTAAAAAAAAAAAAAAAAAAAAAAAAAAAAAAAAAAAAAAAAATGTATATGTGTGTGTGTGTATATATATATATATATATATATATATATATATATATTTACCTGGAATAAAAATAAGGATATTATATCTAGTAACATAAAAAGAACCTCCATTAATACTGGAGTAAATCATTACTTTAGATAAAATAATATGAGAACTATAGACAAAAGTCTATGTTTAACCTTATCTGAACAGGTAAATTGAGATTATATGTTACAGACCAATTAGCCAATAAGGCTAAACAGGTTGACTGAGGCCTCTTTTTACCTCCTACTATCCTACTCTATCTTATATCATACTCCTCTTTTACTGTCTGCTGATCCTCAGCATGCTTTATTCTCCAAAGGCCAATGATGAGAGACATGAACTCCCATTCTACCTCAATAAAGGTCGAAACTAGTCTGGGTAGTGGCCCTTCCCTTAATGCATAACATTAGACATATCCGCATGGAGATGTGTTTTGCATTATAGGAGATACTGAGATAGGAGTGTTGGTAGCTTTCTCCATCTTTGCAACGAGTTGCCCTGGGTTGTTGTATCACCTTACCCTAGTCCTGAAGATACTTCAGGTGCAAACTTTGTTTGCTCACACTTGGATAAAGGATTAAACTAATTTTATTATACTCTAACCAAGTGAAAAACAAACTTTCAACATCTTTCTCTAAATCCAGAGTAATTTATTAAAAAAGAGTGGCACACCATTTGGCAACTCCTATAGGTAGAGATGATCTGCTAATGCTTCTGCCTGGTATCTCCACTAGGGCCTGGCTCCCACTGAAGAGACCTCAATAAAGCGGCTCCGAATGAAAGCTCTGTTCCAGTCTTCTTTTGGATTCCAGTTGCTAGTTACCAGATCCCGAGAGAGAGCTCCTATTCCAGTATTGTTTGGTAAGAACCCTTCTTGTTTTTCTTTTGTTGGTTTTTATTTTTTGCGGCCTCGTTCCAATCGGGGCAGGTCTGTTTTAGGGTATTTCCTTTCGGGGACTGAAATTTGCTATTCCGTTGGTAAGGTATTTGCTTTTAAACAATGTCGAAATTCTTGCCAAGAGTTCGTACTCTCGGGATCGAAATTGACCCAAACATCGACAAAGCGACGTTTGTGAGAGCTCTTCTCAAAGTCGTCAAAGCAGAAAGTATTTACGGGTTTACCCCTTACGGGGGGGGTAGATTTCAAATAGTAACAAACAACATAGAAACAAGAGAAACGCTCCTTAAAGGCGTAGAATGTGAAGGAAAAAAATACCTACCCTTCCTAGTCGGAAGTATTTTAAAATCAGTAAAAATTGACAGATTTCCACTCGAATATCTAGAGAAAGGGGAGGAAATCATTAAAACCATTTTCTCCAAGTGGGGGATTGTCCGAAACGTAACAATCGGACAAGATGCGGATATCCCAGAGTGGAAGTCAGGGAGGGGAAGTGAGCATTTCAATCGAGATGAAAACCGAGGTCCCCAACTTGATTTTTTTAGGCTCAGCAAGAGTAATAATCAATTATCCAGGCGTAAGAAAACAATGTTTTCGGTGCACCGCTTTGGGTCACCTTAGCGCTCACTGCCCGAAAAACAACACATGCTGCAACTGCTTATCGACAGAACACACATTGAATCAATGTGAGTCACCGTGCCGTAAATGTGGGAACACATCCCATAAAATAGACATTTGTCCTAATAGGACCCTTGCAGAAAGAGCAGGAGGCGCCATAACACCTGCGGCAGTAGCCCTTCCTAGGCTCACAACACAGGACTCTCGAGCTACCGGCCAAACAGTAAACGAACCACAAACAACTGAACCAGAAGAGTTTCCAGCCCTCCAACCGCCAGCTACCGCAACGACTACATTAGGAAATCGGGCAATAACTGGGAGGAACGCAGAAGGGAGAATTAGGAAGAAAAAGAAACAGATCAATAAGAAATCGGAAGGCAACAATGACAGCACAGAAACAGAGGAAATGGAAATCAACACCAGTACAACAAAACGACCCATCACGCCGGAAGAAGAAGGAGAAATGAAACGAAATAAACAGGACACTGAAAGCCAAATAGAAGCCTCAAGTTCAGATGAGGATGAGGAAGGAAATGAGAAAATATCGCGAAACAACATAGAAAATGAGGAAGAAATCTCATCAGAAGAAGAAGACAGAGAGCAAGGTAACAATCCAGAAACTAAGGAAGGAACAGACTTTGTTAAAAGCAATACTCCAAACGGCTCTGTCATTCTGAAGAACTTTAAGGGATCTCCTAAAACGGCAGAAAAACTATTTCAGATAATGACCACAAAAGGAGAGCCAACTTTCTTGTTCTTTAAAAGGAGCAATAGACTCATATGGGGAGAACTCTATGTAAAGGATATAACCAAGGTCGAGCCCCAACAACTGGACGGTCACCTGGACTTAACAGAGGAAGAAAAACAACACCTATGCGACACATTGAAGTCGCTGACACGAGTAGATCTGAAAAAGAGATACCCAGTGATGATGAAGGAATTTGAAAAAAGAACTTTACCAGTAGACACCGGTTCTTCTCACCCCATTACAAAACCGGTAAAAAGAAAAGACCTCCAATATGAATATTCGAATGTAACAAAACGAATCCTATTCTACCTTAGGAATAAACCCGAGATAAAAAACAAAGTCCACACATCTGTACAGGAAAAGGGAGACGTGGCTTTGCAATGTGAAGGTGAGCTAAAGAGTCTTAGAATATGGCTCAAGTTTGGGAAAGTCACTTACGACCGAGTGGAATGGAATGAATGCTTGAAGAGAATATGGCAACTTAATGATGAAGAGTCAGTACACGTACTCACAGTGATGGAAAACGTGGTAAAAGACTATGAGGAAGCGGTAAGAGATAGCAGGGCAAATATGACATAAAAAAAAACTTCTAAGTTTCTTGGTTCTGTTTCTGTATGTTCACGCTTAATCCACATAGGAGGGGGCAGACCTGAGAACCCGAGCGGCGAAGGCTTACAGCGAGGCGGTGCAGCTCCTTGCGGGCTGCATCACTCGGGCCAGGCTCTTCCCCCGTTCTTGCAGTACTTTTCTGTTAATTCACCGAATTTTGTTGTTCTGTTTATGCGTGTTCTAGCTCCTTTGCTGTTTCTGTTTATGTGTGTCCTAGTTCTTTTGATTTTCAACTTATGTGTGTCTTCCTGCATTTGTTTTTTTTCACTTCTTTCATCGGCCAGACATCTGAAGAGGTGGCTGGCCGGAGAACGCGGAGGAGAACGGATGGAGGGAGATGATGTCGGAGATCTGCTTGGTGCTGGCATTTAAGTCAGGCCAAGTAGATCGACTGAGGCCTCTTTTAACTATCTACTACTATCCACTCTATCTTTCCTCTCCTCTCTCACTATCAGGCTGACTCTCAGCACAACCTTTTTTTAAATCTAAAGAGGCCAGTGATGAAAGGCATGAACTCCCATTCTACCTCAATAAAGGTCGAAACTAGTCTGGGTAGTGGCCCTTCCCTTAATGCATAACATTAGACATATCCGCATGGAGATGTGTTTTGCATTATAGGAGATACTGAGATAGGAGTGTTGGTAGCTTTCTCCACCTTTGCAACGAGTTGCCCTGGGTTGTTGTATCACCTTACCCTAGTCCTGAAGATACTTCAGGCGCAAACTTTGTTTGCTCACACTTGGATAAAGGATTAAACTAATTTTATTATACTCTAACCAAGTGAAAAACAAACTTTCAAAGAATGTCAGTAGTGCATGGGAAATTGGAATTGTTTGAGAGAAGCAGTATCAGATGCATACCCATGCATCTAATACCATGGCTAGGAGAATAACTCAAGTGGGGGGTAAGTGGATGAGTAGAGACAGCGATGCACTCAGCTCAGGATTTAATCTTGGAGGGAGCCGAGCACCCAAAATTTAATGGGGGGGGGCACGAGTTGAGTAGACAATTTGAGAATACACACTACGCATTGCATACGAGCTATGACTGAGCATCTGCAGTGATCGCCAATACATGATACCTGTGAGCTCCTCTGGCTCGGCTCGGGCAAACAAAGTAGCGCCCAAACACCACTTCGTTCGCCTTGTGTTCACAGCAGCCAGGATTCCCGAGAGCTATAGGGTATTCCCACCTTATGTGACCTCTAATTCATAAGTAGCATAGAAATAGAAGACACGACACAACATAAATTTTTAAAAAATATATAATTTTAATTAGGAAAAGATTTTTGGAAATTTTTCTAGTGTTTTTTATCTTTTTCTTTTGGGGAGAGCCAGGTCCCTTGGCCCCCTCCCTGGGTGCACCAATGAGTAGAGATATAAAGCAGGAACCACAAAACATTGTTGAGGGAATATAAAGAAAAAGATGATCAGCATACTCATGAGCAGTACAAACTAAACAAGAGGGGGGTGAATAGTATGGTAAGAAAGGCCAAATAAGATTATGAGAGGAAATTAGCTAAGCAGCCAAAGTAAATCCAAAAGAGTTTTTTTTGCTATGTATCAAGTAACAAGAAGAATGACTATGGAGGGATGACTTTAATCAATGCTAATGGAAGGAAGGAAGAATAAAAAGAAACAGTTGAGGTGCTGACTTTGTCAAGATGTGTCATCCAGGTGGAGATTTTGCAGTTGCTGATGTGACAGAGACCATCATCAGAATTGAAACAGATGAACAGGAGGTGCTCAGCATATGGAAAATTATCAATGTGAACACAGGAGTGGGAGTGGATGGCAAATGGGCCCACATGTTATGCAAATGCACAGGAGAAATGGCAGTGCTGCTGACAAAGTTGTTCAATCTAAGTCTCAGCTCTGGCAAAGTTCCAAGGGAGTGGAAATGACTATGGAGGGATGACTAATAAATCCATCACATAAAGGTGGCTCCAAGACAGAAGTAGGAAATTACACACCAATTTATATCTAAGGAGTGGTAGTTAAAGTATTGGAAAATTGATTAAAGGTAAAATCCAACAGTGGGTGGATAAGGATGTGATATTCTATACTGGGCTTTGTAAAAGATAGGTCCTGCTTTAGTAATTTATAATGTCTTATAATAGTGACAAGAGAATTAGATAATAATGTAAATGGGTATATACACACCATAATACTGCTATAAATGTACAAAGGGAATGCCAGGAAGGTGACTCAGTTAGCAAAGACAGCAAAAGTACAGTATGAGCAGAAATTAGCCAATCAAGCAAAGGAAAAACTCTAGTGAATTCTTTCCATAAAAAATTTCTGTTTGTTTCCAGCAAACAGAAAAAAGAAAGACTATTGAAGGATGATGTTAGCTGATGACAATCATGGATGGGTAACTGATGCAAAGATACGGCTGAAGTATTCAACAAGCAGTTTATTAGTGTATTTCATCCTCATGAAGGCAAAATCATGAGAAGCTGGAGTGTAAGGGTATAGTGGAAGGACTGATGGTGAATGAGCAGGAATTAAGTAGACTTGATGTTAATAAGGCAGAGGGATTTGACAATATATCATCACGTTGTCTTGAAAGAATGCTCAAGGGAATTAATGGCACCTTTAGCATACTGTTTAACACGAGTCTTGCAAGAGGATGTGTCTCAAAGGTATGGAAAGTGAGAAAAATTGTTCTGCTTTACAAACCAGGGAAATAAGACAGACTACAGATTACAGACAGAGATTGGTAAGAATTAGGATTCAGAGCTGGGTTGATAGTAGCAATATTCTCTATGATGGTCAGCATGGGTTAGTTAGGAGGAGGTCATGTTTTAGCAATATGGTTGCATATTACAACAAGATGAATTCACTAGATAAGGGAAATGCATATACAGTAGTACACTTGGATTTTTCAAAGGCCGTTGATAGACTGCCACATGACAAGTTGGTAGCTAAACTGAAAGAGATGGAATTGGATAACAGACTGATCAGTTGAATAGTCACACAGGTATCAGCAGGTAGTGTATAGAGAAGAAGCCACTAGTGGAGTGCCACAGGGATTGGTTTTGAGGCCATTACTGTTTAACTTGTATGTTAATGATATTAAGACTGGCTTAAACTGGAAATATGCAGTTTTTTTGTTGATGATGCACAGCTGGGAAGAACTATGAGAAGTAGAGCAGATGTTGTAGCCTTGCAGGATGATCTCAACAGACTATGTGAGTGGAGCTATCAGTTTAATTTGCAAAGTGCCAGGTCTTGAAATTTTGTAGGGAAGGCTGGGATGCAGAGTATACAATTAATGGAGAAAGTTTGAAGGAGATGTAAGAGAAGAGAGAGAGATCTGGGAGTGACAATGAACAGAGACTTAAAGTTTAAATGTCAAATGTTAAAATTGTAAGATTTGATTGATTTAACCCTTCAGTCATAACCAACTCTTGGTAACTCTGTAAGCAACTATTCTTACCACAAAATATTTCCAGTGAGATTTTTACAGGGTAATTAACCGTTGCTTTCTCCTCATTTTATCTGGGCTTGGGACCGGCATATAGTTGACAAATCACACCTGTGGCTGGGATGTAAGTATTATTCATGGGGCCGGTTTGCCTGTTCTGAGGAACAAAAAAAACAGAGTTTCTGGTGAAAAACCCTCTACCTCCATATGAGACTGGCTAACTCACCTTTAATAACTTTAATCACCTTTAATAACTATTAATGATAAATTTGAGACTAGCTATGACGTATGCTATGGAAACTGTGGCCCTGAGGAAAAATAACATCAGCAGGATGGAAGTAGCAGATGTGAGAATGCTTAGGTGGATGTGTGGTGTGACCAGAAAGGATCGTCTGAGAAATGGTGAAAGTTACGAACTTAGGAGTGAAGATACAAGAGGCAATGTTGAGATGATTTAGTCTTGTGACGAGGAGGGAGGATGAGTATGTGGGAACAAAGGTTGGTCAAAGAAGATATGGAGGGAGTTGGTGAAGGAGGACCTAAGGATGAAGAACTTAGATGTGGTTACAGCCCCAGACAGGAGGATGTGGAGGCAACTAATTAAAAACAGCAACCCTACTTAAGTGGGATAAGCTGAGAAAGAAGATCATCAGTTTCCTCAGCCTCTAAAGAATTAGGCATTTTTTTTCTATTCAAACAAGATGCTATTTTATACCAACCCAGCTACTAATGCTATGCAAATCTAAAATTTGCCAAACCTTAGAATACTGTTCACAGATTTGGAGTAGTGCATCTAGAACTTCCTAAACATTCTTGATGCTGTCAAGAGGAGAGCAATTTGGCTTAAATAATCCTTCTCTTACAGATGTAGTTCAATCGCTATCTCACAGATGCACTGTTTCAGTTGTATCTCTTTCACAGGTACTCCCATAGTTGCCATTCCAGTGAATTGGCAAACATCATTCCTCTATTTTCCGTTCAAACTGTTGAAACATAAGAAGCAGTTGCCCCACATCCCTTTTCAGTACAACTGCAAAACACATCAAACCTGCTTCTCTTCCTCATTTATTTCTATCTCTGTCCTCTGGAACAGCCTTCTTCTTCATAGTGTTTCCTAATAACTACAACCTCCAGCTCTTCAAGAAAACTATCTCAAATTTGCTCATTATTTCTTAATCCTTACCTGCATCCCACATATGGCACTGATATGATATAGGTTCTTGTACCCCTTGTGTATAGGAAAAATATAAAAGCGAAACAGCATCAAACCTGACTAAAATATCAGAAGCTTGTAAAGAAAGTAAAGAAATATCTTTGGCCTTTTCTAGAAATTGTGTAGAATTTCCGATAAAATTAAAATGGGGTATATGTGAAATTATAGGGCTGGTAAATATGACAAGCTTAGGAAATTGCTTGCTGGCACTCTGTTCGAGCATTGCCACCAGGAGTGCTCCAATGCTCCATTCTATCGCCCTCTTTCTCTATACATAAATGACCTACTCTCAATAACTGTGAATCCTAGCTGCAGCTTTGCCAATGGTAGTACACTCCATTTATCCTACTCCTTTGAAAAACTATGTAGTTCTCAGACATCCTATGTTGAAGATAATTTCCCATGACACATGAAACTACAAGGGCTAATTGTTGATAGTGCATGGGAAGTGGTAAAGGAGTGTTTGAGGAAAGTAATGGCAGACAGCATACCTAGAGTCAGGAGAATAAATCAAGTGGGAGTTAAAGGATTAATATCATCATTAAGCTGCAGCTACAAAAAAAAAAAGAAAAATTTATGAAGCGAATTCAAGGAGAAAGGTGACCAGAATGGACATGAGCAGTACAAAGCACAGGCCAGAAGGGTAACCAGTGTGGAGAAAGGCAAAAGCAGAGCATGAAAGAAAATTAGCAGTGCAGGCCAAAGATAAAACATGTGGAAAGGCTTATGTGTTCGTCGTACATGTTGATTAATTTTAATTAATTTGATTAATTGTGCTCTGAAAATGCTAGATAGAATACAGCAAAATATCACAATAAGTTAATAAATAGTTATTTTCTCATCAGTCTGTGTTCTCATCTATAGTTTTAAAATTAATCAGCAGGCCAAAGATAATCAAAAACAATTCTTTCGATATGTTGCAAGTAAAAGGAACAATGTTTATTGCAGAATGATTTTAATGAATGTTGATGGAAGAGAGGTAACTGAATTAGGCGAAATAGTAGAATTACTGGATGAACACTTTGCAAGAGTATATCATCTAGGTGGAGATATTGCAGTAATGAGCGAGGCAAAGACTTATATGGAAACTGAGGTAAATGAAATGGAGGTGCCTAGCATATCACAGAACCTTGATGTGAATACAACTATGGGGATAGATGATATACTAAGTTTTATGTGAAGGTACTAGGGAATTGCCAGTGCTTTTGACCACATTGTTTAATCTAAGTCTTGGCTCTAGGTTATTCCCAAAGGGATGGAAAGAGGTGAAAACAGTTCCACTGCACAAAGGAGGCTCCAAGACTGATGTAGCAAATTACCAACTGATCAACATATCAGGGGTTATTGTCAAGAGCAAATTACAGGAATGGATGGATGGAAATTGGATACTGTATGGGGGACAACATGGTTTTTTGCAAAAGGTAGGTCGTGCCTAAGTAACTTGTTCACATTTTATAATACAGTGACAGCTGAGTTAGATTAAGGTAATGGCTTTACAATGATACTGCTGGAGACTTTGCAAAAGCCATTGACAGGATAACACATGGAATTCTAATCAATAAACTGTAGCACATGAGGATAGATATCAAGCTGGTGAAGTGAATAAGAGGGTGGTCAATGGAGAGATATCAGAGAGTAGTTTATTCAGGAGTAGAGCCCAGAAGAAGGCCTGTGACTAGTGGCCTGCTGCAAGGATCTGTTCTTAGGCTGCTACTATTTAATTTGTACATTAATGATATAGGAAAGGATCCGAGAGGAACTGTTCAGTTGTTTGCTGGTGATGCAAAATTGGGAAGAGCAATAGTGAATACATACGATGTTAAACTTTTGCAGGATGATTTGGAAAGACTGGCTGTCTGGACAAAGGAGAATGGATATCAGTTTAACGTGGCAAAGTATAAGGTTATGCATTTTGGAGTGAAAAGATTACCAGCTGTATACCACACTGATGGAACTGTACTCCAGGAAATAGACAAAGAAAGAGATTTGGGAGTGTTAGTGGATAGGGGTTAAAGTTTAGAGGACACATTGCAAAAGTGGCTGAAGCAGCTCATCAGGTCACTTGGTTACCAAAGAATACTTTGCCGAGCAGAGACAAGCAGGTTACTGCGACTCTTTATCGAGCATTAATAAGATCCCATTTTGACTACTGTGCGCAGATCTGGGTGCCAGGATTTTTTAGTGATGAAGAGGAGGTGCAGAGGATCCAGAGGCAAGTGACCAAGATGGCAGCAGGTCTATGGAATGAACATTACAAGAACAGATTGAAGCTTTGTGGATTACAGAAATTGGTTGACAGCCAGAAAAGGAGATGATGTGATTGAACATACAAATTACTGAAGACTGAATGATATAATCATTCAGTAATAAATTAATTAGTAATCAATAAATTATATAATGAAATATATAAAACAACAAATTACTGAAGGGTTTTTACAAGATTAATAAAGAAGAAATTTTTCAGAACAGGTCTAGTGGTGAGAGAACTAGGGGCTATCCTTGGAAACTAAGCAAGAGTATAATCAGCAAGGGTATTAGAACAAGATTTTTTGCTTGGAGAATGGTGAATGAGTGGAACAGGTTGCAAGAGTCTGTTGTGGGTGCCATGATTGTGAATGAGTTCAAAACAAAATGTGATAGATACTGCACAAATGTTGGTTAGTGCCATGATGTTTAGGGTCTCCCTCGATGAGTCTAAGAACTCTATGGAGTAGCCAACAACAACAACAATAATAGTCTAGTGTATATTGTGTATATGGTTTTTGGAAAACCATATACATAATAAGTCCTCCCAAAATTATGCATAATTTCTTTATTGTATTATCATCCCAGCTTGCAATTTTATTGAGAACCTTATTTGATTGCCAAATCTGTATTTCAGGGTTATCATTTAGCTCTTGGTATCTAGGTCTATCCTACAAATGTAAATTAAACTTGCCAAGAAATTACATTTTGTTTAATTTTTTATACAAGTGTATGCATATCAAGCTTGCATGTGAGAATGAATACTAAGACATTTTGATGTGAAGTCATCAGCCTGTATATACAAGTAGCCTAGTCGCAAAGATACTTCATGTACAAACTTTGTTTGCTTACACCTGGATAAAGGATTAATCAAGAATATAATTTCTTGGCAAGTTTAATAAAAATTATAACCAAGTGAAAAAACTTTCTACAACTATTTCTTTTCTACATTATCTACATTTAACTGCTAAAGCTAAGGTAGTTAGCCCTATACCTCCCGGTGTGTCCTATGTCTGTAGATGTGTGTCCACAGGCTGCTTTGTCTGTTCTGAGGGATGAAAAACCTGAGTTGCTGGGTGAAAAAAAACCCCCACCTCCATATGGGACCGACTAACTCACCTTTAGTTGAAAGAGACAGATAAAGGTTTTCTCACATCACTGAGGGAGTCCAACCCAGGTCTTTCTAACCAAAGGGCTTCATCTATACTGACTGAGCTACGGATGCTCTATAACTATCTCTAATCCAGAATATTATAAGGTGATATACCTTGTTTACTACTTGCACATAGGAAATATATGGATTTTGCATTAATTGAACCTCGGTATATCTCTTGGTATATCTCTATCTGTATCTAGTCTGGCTCCCAGTGATGGTGCCTTGCTTCTTGGGTAATAGAGTAATTCTGAGGTTCTGAACTAAGGATTTTGCTTGATGTCAGGGTGAGCCTGTCATTGAATAGAACCACCTTGAGTAATGAGCTAATTCGGGTCACTCACTGTTGGATGATCTGAGGGATTGCTTTAAGTTTTGGAGAGGTAATCCCACACTTAAACAGGATGCTTCCTGGGGGGGATGGTATAGAGCAGTTCTGTCTTGATGGTAGGTTTTTACTTGGTACTGGGTGGAGCCACTGTACCCCGGAGTAATTCAGATCAGTGGTGATGAGTTTAGTAGTTGATCCTTTTGGATCACTCAGTGGTGAGTGATCTTGTGAATTACTCAGTTTTTTGAGGTATTGCTAACTTTAACAGTACACCCTTCCCATAATGCACAGCATTACATATTTCTGAAAGTATGTGTGCTTTGCATTATGGGATACTAAGACAATCAATGTGATGTCATTTAGCCTCTATACTAATAATAATATCCTAATTTATTACCACTACAACTTTTCCTTTATCTGCTTTTGAAATAGATATGTGGCTACTTTGTTTCACTGAAAGGAGAGTACAGAATTCGGTTGTAAATAAATCAGGATGTAACTTGGTTTAAATAACAAAGAGGTGTCTTTAAGCTGAAGTTTGTCAGCATCATCACTTGAAAGACCTTTTAGGTTGTGCTCACATATTATGCATAAAATATAGATATTTGTTGCCTATTTTAATAATCATTACTGTGTCTAATATTCTTTACTCTTAGATAAGGAAGTTATTACCTCTGTATAAGGCTGAGATATGAAACATCTGGAGTACTATGCATGGTTGCCTTGGTTATATGGAGATGCACAAGTGACAGAGAGGATCCAGAAAGGATCCTCTCTGTCACCAGAAGGTGAGTAAAATGGCCCGAATGGCTCAGTTGGTAGAGCATTAGGCTTTTAGCCTAAGGGTCCAAGGTTTGTGTCCCTGTTTGGGTGGCTTTCTTTTGAAAAGTATAGTGATATAGGAATGGAAGCAAATGTCGGGACCATGGTAGAAGAGTTTCGGCAGGAGTTCGTGAAAATGAAAAGCGACCTTCATCTCCTGCAAGAGGAATTGGAAGTGCTCAGAAAGAAGGTTCAGGATATAAGACCGAGTTAAATGTGTTGAATAGAGAAATTAGGATTATGGAGATTACTTTAGCTGAAGTAACTAAAACAGGTTTAAGTAAGAGAGAGACTTTGGTGAATGATGAAGTAATGAATAGTATGCCAGTGATTTGGAGTCAACAGAATGAAAGCACAAGAGGTCTAGAAGAAATGAGATGTTGTGAAAGTGAGAGAGTAAGTAAAAGAGTGTTGAGGGAAAGTAATAAAAATGGGAGAGTCATGCTGAATAGTGTAGAAAATGAGGCCGTGAGTGATGCTTTTTTGGGTTTGAATGAAGTTATGAGTGGTATAATATATGGTGATTCAATGATTAAGGGTATGGAGAGCAGTATGCCTGAGGAGTGCTTGTCTGGCAGAACAATAGAGAGAGTGACTTTAGCAATAAAGAGAGGGCATGATACAGAAAAGATGATGGTTATGGTAGGTACAAATGACCTGAGTGGTAGTATTAATCGGGCAGCAAAAGATTTCAGAACATTGTTAGATATCGTGAAGAAATGTCAAATGGAGGATAGTGTGTGCTGTCTCGTTTTGACAATTATGAGTTAAGTAGATGTGCGATGATAATGAATGATATGATTGCAAGAATGTGCAAAAAAAAGAGGTCTGGAATTTGCTGATGTCTCAAGTGTGTTTGAAGGCAAAAGACAGCTGCATGCATGTGAACATGGAAGGTCATAAGCGTTTGAAGAAGTTACTGTTTTCTGAACAAGTTGAAGTAATTGGGTAGGGAAACTAAAATTGAAAAGGTTGAGTGTATGAAGAAGAAACTTATGCAGTGAATGTATATTTGATGATCTTTTTTGCAGAATAATTTGAAGAATAGAGTGGATAAAAATCAGCATGGGACTACTGAAATTAGTAGAATGTATATCAATTCTTAAGCCACTACAACTAAAGGGAATCTGCAATTTTTGTATACTAATGCAAGAAGCATTTGAAATAAGAGAGAAGAATTTTTAGCATTAGTCAGTGCAATCTCACCAAAAAGTTGTAGGCATTAGTGAAACTTGGCTGTCAGCAGAAGATGTGGTTACTGGAATTGAATGTGATGGGTACAGTATTTTCAGGATAGGGACAATAGAACAGGGAGAGGAGTACTGTTGATGATAGCTGATGAGTTGCAGCCAAAGAAAGCAGTATATCAAGAGGATAGACATGTGAATGATAGTTCATTTGAGGCGCTCAGGTGTAAAATGGTGACCAACACAACCAAATATACAGTTGGTTGCTGCTATACACCAGGAGGTGATATTGAATTCATGCATCAGCAAATTAGTGCAATGAGTGCAGGGTTAGTGATTATTATGGGGGGATTTTAAATATGGTGATATCAATTGGAAGGAGGAAATATCACGTGGCAAAAAGGAAATGGAATTCATACACCTTCTAAGAGATAATTACTTGAAACAGCACATAACTGAAGGGACTCGTAGTGTGAGAGTGTTGGATCTGCTCATAGGTTCAGAGGACATATGCATAAGTAAGGTGTCCTCGTTACCTCCAATTGGTGAGAGCACATGGAGCGATTCCACATGAGCGATCATGTGGATCGCTCATGTGGAACTTGGGAGGTTGCAAAATTTGTGGATTTCTCTCTTAAGAAGGGGTATATAGAGTGAGCTTACAGCCATCCCACGGCAGAAATATTGCAGGGGAAGATGTTAGCAGTGCATGGGATATAATCAGCAGGTATCTGAGGAAGGCAATATCAGAATGTATTCTCATGGTCAAGAAGACAAACAAGGTGGGCGTTAGATGGATGAGTAGTATCAGGCTTGATCTGCAAAAAAAGAAATTGTTATGGAGAATTTACAAGGAGAAAGGCGATCAGTACACCCATGAGCAGTACAAGGCTCAAGTTAGGAAGGCTACCAGCATAGTAAGAAATCAGATTATGAGAAGACCCTAGCCAAGAAGATCAAGGGTAATCCCAAAGAGTTCTTCGACTATGTGGAAAGTAAAAGGAAGAATGATTTTGGAAGGATAACCTTAGTGGTGCCGATGGTATTGAGGTGACCAGTTCAGATGTAATAGTAGAGTTACTGAGCGATCACTTTTCAAAAGTCTATCACCTAAGTGAGGATATCTATGTACCTGTAACAATAACTAATGTGAGAATTGAAGTTAATAAATCAGAGGCTCAAGCTGTGCATTTGAACTCTAGTATAGTCCCTAGGGAGTGGAAGGAAGGCAAAGTGATTCCTTTGCATAAAGGTGGCTCTAAGATTGCAGTAGTTCATTACACATCAATCACCATCTCAGGAGTGGTGGTAAAAGTATTGGAAAAGTTGGTTAAGGACAGAATTCAAAAATGGATGGATCAGAATATGATACTCCATAGCAGCCAACATGGTTTTGTTAAAGGTTGATTCTGCCTTCGAAAAACCATGTTGGCTGCTATGGAGTATGGAGTAGATGGGGATGGATACTAAATTGGTGATATGGATAAGAGAATGGCTCATGGAGAGATACCAGAAAGTAGTGTATGGAGGAGTAGAGTCCAGGATGAGGCAGGTGACCAGTGGTGCGTCTCAGGGATCTGTGCTTGGGCCATTGTTGTTTAATTTGTACATAAATGATATAGGAAATGTCTTGAAGGGAGATATTCAGTTGTTTGCTGATGATGCAAAGTTGGATAGCACAATAAGAAATCAAGCTGATGTTGAGAGTTTGCAAGATGATTTAAATAAGTTGGCAAAATGGGCAAAAGGGTAATGGATGTCAGTTCAATGTGGAAAAGTGTAAAGTTATGCATTTGGGATTAAAAGATTACTAGCTGTGTACCAATTAATGGAACGGTACTCCAAGAGATTGATAAGGCTAGTGACTTGGGGTGTTGGTGGATAGGGAGATGAAGTTCAGAGGGCACATTGCTAAGGTGTCCAAGATTGCACATAGGATTATTTGGTTATTGAAGAACACACTAACATCCAGAGATAAAGAGATTATTATTCCCCTTTATGAGGCATTGATACTTCCACATTTGGATTACTATGCTCAAGTCTGGTAACCTGGATTCCTTGGAGATGAGAAGGTTGTGGAGAGGGTTCAGAGGAGAGTGACTAAGTTGGTGAGTGATGTAAAAAATGCTCCCTATAATTGACAGATTGAGAGCTTGTGGATTGCAGAGGTTGGTTGATAAGCAGAGAAGACGGGTTATGATAGAAACATTTAAATTACTAAAAAGGTTTTTATAAGACTGATGCAGGGGAAATATTTCAGCTGTGTGATAGTGATGGAAGAACAAGAGATCATCCCTGGAAATTAAGGAAAAGTGTGGTTAACAATGGTGTGAGAACTAGATTTTTTCTTGGAGGGTGGTGAATGAGTGGAATGTATTGCCTGACTCAGTTGTGAGTTCATCTGTAAATGAATTCAAGAAGAGGTAAGATAGATATTGTTTTGAAAGTTTGGGTCTCCCGCGATGAGTCTTCTGACTCCATGGAGATACCCGTAATAATAATAACAACAATAATAATAATAAAATTGTGACTGGTTTGTGAGTGCTCTCTAAGGGGCCACTCACAAACATATGATATGACAGAAACATAAGCTACTAAAGCTATTTGTAAATGCTGAAGAAATTTTTCAATATATGACTAAATTAGAAAAGACAAGGATGGTAGAGTTCACCCCAGCAAGTTGCATATGGATATAGCTAGCAAGAGCATGAGAACTACATGTTTAGAAAATGCTGAATGAGTGGGAATGGTTGCTAGAGGTGGTTGCGAATGCTTCTTTGTTGAACATTTAAATAGCAATATCATAGGCATTGTGTGAATAAAACCTAGCATGGGCTTCCCACAATGAATCACTGGACTCCTTGGAGACCATGTAATAAGAATCATGCTAAACTGGAAAGGTAAGCAGTAAATAAAATTGACACAGAGATTTTAAAAAATGATTTGTATAGACTGACACTGCATGCAAAGAATAATAATGCGTGCAATTTAATATGAAAAAGTGTAAGGTTTGGGTTGAAAAGATTACAAGCTGTGTATTACACTCAAGAAATGAAGACTAGGGACATGGATTGGTGAACATCACAAAGAATAACTAGAATGTTGAAAACACACACTGATAATTTAGGAATAAGGAAGTGAAGTTATTTTCTCTTTGTTTTCATAAGGCTTTGAAACAATCATTCATATCTGGATTCCTCAAGTTGGTCAGATTTTGTTACTTTGCTATCTTGGAAATGAAAAAGTGGTGGAGAAGTTTCATGGTCAGACCTTCAAAGTGCTTCCTATGATCAAAATGTTTGTAAGTTACAAAATTTGGGTGACAGATGAAAAAAAAAAAAGCATATGAAAGAAATATAAGCTACTAAGGGATTTTTAATAAGAGAGATGCAAAAAATTTTTTGATACATGAGAGGAGGGGAGGTATCCCTGGAAGGTAATAGTGTGACTAGTATGATACAAAGACTGCATTTTTTTGCTTGAAGAAATTAATGTAATGGGCTGCTGATGGTAGTTGTGAATAAAAAAAAAGTCACTTTTTTGTTGTTATTCCATATTGTCCATCTTATGCAAATTCAAAAATACTTATTACTCACCAATTACTTTCAGGATGCAGCTGTATATGGGTATCAGGTTTAATTATGCGGGGTGAAGTTTGATGTATTGAAAGGCTGGGTGACTGAGGATAAACATCTTCATCTGTATCTATAGAGGAATCATATTCAGCAAGAATACTATCCAGCAATTCAATAGATAACTTGACTTCTTCTTGACTAAATAATAAACAAAAAAAATTGTCAAATAAATAACTGCAAATGTGTGCATTACAACATACAAATTTGCTGGTCCATTCATGCATTTAATATTAGTTTCAATATATTATTATTACTATTATTTGACACCTCCAGGGAGTCCAAAGACTCATCGAGGGAGAGTGTGCCAACAGCATTGAACAATTATCCCCTTCCAACTACTAACCGTGCTCAAACTTGCTTAACTTTTCGCGTGAGCCATTAGTAGCAGAGGCTCTACCAATCGACCAACCTTTGCTGGCAAAATGATCCAATGGAAATCCTAATTATTATTACACCTCCAGGAGTCTAGACTCATCGAGGGAGGGCACGCACTCCACAACTCTCTGTATCCACCATTCAATCCACCAACTTCAACTAACCACAACTACACCAACGCCATCTACCGCCGACCACTAGTATTTCCACAGATAATCACAAACATCCATGTCCACGGCAGGATTCGAACCAACAACCTTTTGGCTGGAGAGCAGATATGCTAATTACTCGGCCAACCAGGCTAAATATTAAAAACATTGAAAAAAAAATTAATGCAGTACTCTAATTCCTCAAGTAGGTTAGCTCACTGTAGTTCACTGGTAAGTATAAGAAGATCAATCTAGAGCAAGGAGTGTATAACTTAATATCAATATCACTAACAGGTTGCTTAAAACCTTAAAATTATGGAAATTTCATTGCTAAATTTTAAAAATTTAGAGATCTGAAACTTTAAATCACATGAAAACCTATATTTTTTATATAAATCACGTTTTCTCAATACCAGAAATATTAACAATATGTTTGGGTTATCCAAAAACCATTTTAGAAGGACCATTACAAGCATATAAAAATACAAGCATGAAAATGATACAGTATTCACCATTAGTCATGTTCTGATTAAAAAAAAAAAAAAAGTCAGAAAATTCAAAACAAATTAGAAAAATTTTAAAGACCGCTTCTTGTTCAGTTTCAACACACCAACCAGTATTTTGGGTAAATGGGTAAGAGAAGGGAGGAAAATGAATTTCATGATTTTTATTTAAGATAAATACAAGTATTTATATCCAAAATTTTAGGCCCACATTATTATTATTACAGTAGCCTCCATGGAATCAGTACTCATCATGGGAGGCCCACTCAACTAGTAACATGTCTATCATATTGAACTTTGTGAATGCAGGGAGGGTAAATAATTTCAGTGTATTCTGACAATGCATTCCATTCACCAACTGCTCTCCATATAAAAAATCTACTTCACACACCTTTCTTCACCATATCTTCACACAACATTCAGGAATGGCCTCTCATTCCTCCCAACTTACCCTCCATTCTTTTTATAACCCATTCTATATTAATCTGGTAAAATTGACTAACTAACTTAAACACCTCTATCATATCACCTCTTTACCTCCCTTATCCACCAAACTCTGCAATCTACATCCCCTTAAGTATTCTGCATAAACAGCACTCTGGAATCCCAATACTTTCAAATTAAAACTAGGTGATCATATATGAACATAGTAAGTTCATGTATGGTCTGGCCAATGCCTTATACAGAGGCACCTCCTTATTCCCACATGTCAGTGTACCTCTTATCTCAGCAGCAATACAAAGTCCAGTCTTCACAATACTTGCAATGTGCCCTCAGAACTTTAGTTGCTGTCTACATCACCCCAATATCCCAAATCTAAGATACTTTCAGGCACAAACTTTGTTTGCTCATACTTGGATAAAGGATTAAACTAAATTTATTATAGTTTAATCTATAATAAAGATTAAACTATAATAAATATTCATAATAAATATCAGCAATATTCCTGATAATTCTACCTAACTTTGTATCATCAGCAATCTTTTGAAGATTCCCAGTCAATCCATATGAAATCAAGAACAGAACTCAGAGGCATGCTATTGGTCACCTTCCTTTTCTGAGATACTGCTCCAATATACACAACTTTCTGTTATCGTTCATAAAGCCAATCTTCAATCCATCTAATCAGTGTGTTATCCAATCCCATCTTCAGCTTATACAATAATTTATGTGTTAATTATCAAATGCCTTTGCAAAATCCAAGAACATCATTTTATATGAATCTCCCTTATCCAATACAATTACTACCTTATCTTAAAATGTAATCAGATTGCTAAAACAAGACCTACCCTTCCAAAAACCTGACCATCATAGAGAATCCTGTGTCCATCAACCCAATTGTGTATTCTATTCCTAATCAGTTTTTCCAATACCTTGATCTCAACTGCAGATATATAAATCGGTCTATAATTAGAAACTTTGTCTTAGAACTATGTGGAGTGGTACTATTTTGTCTTCTTTCCACTCCTCAAGGGGTAACACCACTGCAAGACTCATTAAATAACCGAGTCAACGCTTTTGTACATTCCTTAAAAATATGTGTAATATGTCATCCATTCCGAAAGGCTTACTAACATCTAACCTCAAGCAATACGTGCAATATGCACGTATTGCTTGAGGTTAGATGTTTGTCTCTGATTCTTTCAAAGGCATATTTAATATTTGCCTCCTTTCTGCATGTTGCACAGCATAATTTACACCTGATATAAAAACACTAATAAAGAGCTCATTAAATAACTATTATATCCTTTGCTATGGTTACTTTTACCATAATTGGTTGGGAATGAGGATATAGGTTTTTACCATTTAGGCGATAAGCTGGTGTTAGGCGTGAACTTTTTTTTATAGCCTCCGTAGCGCAATTGGAAGAACGACGGTACATTGCGCCCTTCGATTGGAATAGGCCTAAGTTCGATTCTCGTCGCGACGGGAGGAATCTTTATCTGGTCGATTTCAATCGATGGTGAGTTAGCCGATCTCATACGGAGGTAGCAGGGTTTTTTCTCCCGGAAACTCGGGTTTTTCATCCCGCATACATACAAATCGGCCCTTCAGAACACACGCAATTTACAGACAAAAATTACTAGTTGTGGTGGTGTTGGAGGTGGGCGGTAGATGGCATTGATTCGTAGTAGAGGTAAGGTGTAGAGATAGTTGAAGATGTCCTCCCGCGATGAGTCTTCGGACTCCTTGGAGGTATCAGGAATAATAATAATAATAATAATAATAATAATTATCCATCAATGTCACTGTTCCATAATTATTCTTCCTCTTGCTTGCCACATAATAGAATGAATGCCCTTGGATTATCTTTTCCTGACTGGCTAATCTCCTCTCAAATTATACTTTTTTTCACCATGCTTATTACATTTTTAGCATGCAGTTTATATTCCTCATGCATCTGTTCACTATAAACCGTCATCTACCTTCTCCATAACAACTTTTTCCACACTGGTTGCATGATTTCAATGTTCATTCATCTCACTCTATTTATTCGCTTAACTCTTGGCATGCAGTTATGCATTGGTTGTGTTAAATACGGACTGATTATTTCCCAGTATTGATGTTGATTAACTATTATTATTATTTTGTGACACCTCCAAGGAGTCCAGAGGCTCATCGAGGGAGGGCACCCACTCTACAACTCTGTCTCCATTATCTACACCACCACCATCTACTGCCCACCACCACCACTAGTATTTTTTTTGTCTGTAAATTGTATGTGTCCTGAAGGCCAATTTGTCTGTATGCAGGATGAAAAATCCAAGTTTCCAGGAGAAAAAACCCTGCTACTTCTACATGAGATAACTCACCTTCAATTAAAAAAACCCATATAAAGATTCCTCCCATCATGATGAGAATCGAACTTAGGTGTTTGTTTTCCAATTGAAGAGCACAACATACCATTCTACCAATTGTGCTACGGAGGTGCTCCCACAGCTTATAGTTCCAAATATATACCTTCTTGACAAAACCTTTTCTGTTTGACTACCTTCCAAACCAGTACTTCATGTTTCCTCTTACCGATAGGTGGCAATGTCGACCTCATTCACAACCACATCCTGTAAGGATGTCACCAAATCCAACTTCCAAAAACCTTGTTTTACTTCATTCAAATGCTGCTTAGATAGTCATCCCTTAGAAACTGAACACATTCACTCTCCTTGTTTCTACCATCTCTTACATCCAATTCACATTCCTATAATTAAAATCTCCCAGTTCGTTTGCCTTCCTTTTACATGCCAAATAACCTGTCTGTCTGTCTGTCTAAACATTTCACAATCAGTGCTCTCCAGATCCTCTGGTCTATGACAACATCCTATTAGATTTACTAATCTACCAATCTCAACTTCACACTAAACAGACCATCCCACAAACATCATCACTCTATACTCTGACTGCAATAGTACACCTCTCTTTTTGATTTGACCATCCTAGTTTCCCAGATCCTTACTCTGATTTTTGTTCATATCCCTCTCATTCCCACCTTTTTGCACTGCATTACTCTGCCCTGCCATAATCACTTCCTCACCTTTGTATCCATCTTCTTTCTGTCCTTCCACAATCTGTTTCTGAATCTCTCTGACTCCTAGTCATACCAATTTCCTCTGGACTCTTAGCAAACCATTGCTCAGAATGTCCAACACTAAATCCATTTAAATGTAATCCATAAACTTTAAACTATTCCAACTTTCCTTCGAATTCACTCCAAAAATTCACAAATTGCACATCTTTTACTTAACACAATTTGAATATTTTGTCATTCAGTATCATCAATATGGGCAACAAGCTAGCCACTTTCCCAATGGCACTATTGTTCTTCACCTACCACAAGAACTTCTTCAAATCCCTTTCCACATTCCTTGTCTCACCTCAAATTGTTTGTGCCCACTTGCTAACTTTGATGCTCATTTCTTCCTTCTATGAAAAGCTTTATTTAGATCTTCATTTCAATATATCAGGAAAATATGTCTTATGTAACTTGTTATTCACTACATCTCTAATGATTGAATCTCTATACTCCTTTGATACTTGCTTCTTCCTATTAACTTCCTTACCATTCATATCAATTACTTCTTCAGACGTTCAATTTCCTCCTCCATACATTTACTTCACTCTATTTTCATTAATTTTTGCTTAAGATCTTCCATTTCATTAGAACAGATAAACCGATTATTTTGATTATTAAAATTTTCACTGCTCACTATGATAGTCTTTCAATCAAATTTGTATCTAAGTAGCTTCTTTAGATCAAATTTGGAAAGAAATTATATTCTTGTTTTATCCTTTATCCAAGTAACCAAACAAAGTTTGTGTGTGTGTGTGTGTGTGTGTGTGTGTGTGTGTGTGTGGCATACATTCATAACTAGGCTACCTGTATATAGAGGCAATTAATGTGAAATCATTTAGCTTTTACAAGTAGCCTAGTTGCGAATGTATATCACGTGCAAACTTTGTTTGCTTACACTTGGAGAAAGAATAAAACTCGAATATAATTTCTTGGCAAGTTTAATCTAAATTGCTACCAAATGAAAAACTTTCCACATCTATATCTAATCCAGAGAATTTTAAAAATATGATGATATACCTTTCAATTACTTATATATGGAAAATACATGACCTCTGCATTAATTCAACCTAGATCTCTCTTCTGGGTCTGGTTCCCATCTGCTCACATTTTCAAGGATTTAATGAACAAAGGACAATGGATGCAGTTTGTGTAATGGTTTCTTGCATCAAATCATGGAGGTTGCAGGTAATACATGATGACAATATAAAAAATAAATAATGACTCTCTGAAAAGCATATATATATATATATATATACTATTATTATTATGATTAGAATGGCTGGGATATAAATCAAGAGACTGAACTCAAGTGTAACTGAATTTTTTTGGGGAAAGGCACCAAATGTAGAAGATGGGTAATACAGTTGGTGGATATCCACAACTGTATTACATGATGGAATGCATATCCATGAAGTGATTTCCCCTAACTGTTTATGTACATTCCTCCTCATGAACAGTGGACATAGATTTCTGGATGCAGCCAAATTAATCAGTTCTTCTCCATATGTGTTTCTTCATGAAGCTTTGGCTTCAACAATTTTTCTCCCAATAGGATAACTATATCATTTTGCAATATTTTTAGAGAATTAGTTCCAGTTTTTCATATAAGTCATCATCTTTTTGTTTTCTTCTGCAGTTCCAGTGGAGGCATGCACCTTAATAAGTTATTTTGAACCATTTTGCTTTTATTGTTGGCATGCTTATTCTTTCATTAAAAGTTTCAAATTCAATTAAACATATTATACTAGAAAGAAATTATATACTTATTTTAATCATTTACCCAAGCAGGGGTACACAGCATGAGAAAGGTGGATGCTCCAAGAGGAGGTGAGCATATGTAGGCAAGAAAGGAATGGGATGACCAGGGATCAAGAGGAAACAGCTGGAATTGAAAAGGGTTTTAAAATGAAGAAGCAAAAAAGGAAATGGCCCCAGTTGAGCATGGAGAGATCACATCGAGTGAGCGGTATCAGTGGAACTAGCTGTAGATCCAGAAATGAGCTGTTGTATTTGTATACAAATGCTAGAAGTATAAGAAACAAGGCAGATGAAATAGGTGCACTAATTGCATCTGTTCACCCAAAAATTGTCGGAATAAGTGAGACATGGTTGGAAGAGGATGACATCCTGACAGGAATAGAGATGGAAGGGTATGATGTGTTTCGTGAGGATAGAAGGAGTAAAAAGGGAGGGGGAGTGCTACTGATGATAGAGAAAGAGTCATGTCCATATAAAGTAGAGATGCAAGAGGGAAATAGTGCCAGTGGTTTTGAGGCAGTATGGTGTGAGATAGAGGTGAATGGAATCAAATACTTGGTGGGATGTTGTTATAGACCAGGTAATGTGGATAGTAGTGATAGTGAAATGTATAGTCAAATTAGCCAAGCAATAAGAAAAGGGTGATTTGAATTATGGCAGTATAGACTGGAATGATGAGATAGCAACTGGAAGTAAAGAAAATAAGTTTCATGAGTTTTTGAAGGATAACTACCTCAGACAGTATGTAACAGAGGGCACACGAGGATTGAGAGTCTTGGATTTGGTCATCTCATCAAAGGATGTAATTATAAATGAGGTGTCAAATCATCCACCAATTGGTGAGAGTGACCATGAGGTGATTAACTGGGTAGTTGCCAGCAGTGCAAGGACCCCTGTGAGAAAAGGGTATATGTGGAACTACAAGGGGGGGGGGTGATTATGAAGAGCTCAGGAGACAGCTTGCAGGTGTAGCATGGAATGAGGAGTTACCTGGAAAAGAGATCAATGCAGCTTGGGGAATTTTCAAAAACCGTTTAGTAGATGCAATGTCTAAATGTATTCCAAGGGTGAGAAGGTTAAATAAGGTGGGTGTGAGATGGATGAATAAAGAAATGTTGAAAGTTTATTTTTCACTTGGTTAGAATGTAATAAATTTAGTTTAATCCTTTATCCAAGTGTGAGCAAACAAAGTTTGCACCTGAAAGTATCTTCAGGACTGGGGTAAGGTGGTGCAACACCAGGGCGACTCCTTGCAAAGGTGTAGCAAGATACTATCACTCCTATCTCAGTATCTCCCATAATGCAAAACACATCTCCTTGCAGATATGTCTAATGTTATGCATTAAGGGAAGGGCCACTACCCAGACTAGTTTCGACCTTTATTGAGGTCTCTTCAGTGGGAGCCAGGCCCAAGTGGAGATACCAGGCAGAAACATTCGCAAACATACCTATAGGAGTTGCCAAACGGTGTGCCACCTTTTTACTAAATTACTCTCGATTTAGAGAAAGATGTTGAAAGTTTTTTTTTCACCAGAATAAAGAGATTAAGCATGCGATACAGAGAAAAAAGGCATTGTGAAGGCAGCATAAGAGAAGTGGAAATAACCAATTCCATGAGATCTACAAAGACCAAGCAAGGAGGGTGACTTGGTTGGTGAGGGTAGTTAAAGAGAGGTATGAACAGCAGTTGGCTAACGAAGCCAAAAAGAATCCCAAGGAATTCTTTCGATATGTAGCCAGCAAAAGAAAGAATAATTATGGAAGAATGACATTGATTGGAGAAAATGGTATAAAGACAGCTGATGCAGAATGTGTGGTGGAGATACTTAATGAGCAGTTCATAAAGATCTTTCAATCTTGTGAATGTGACTTCATGGAGGGATTGAGAGCAGTTGATGATGGGGAGGAGAGACTGACTGTAGGTGAGCAAGAGGTGTATGGGGAGTTGAGTAAACTAGATGTTAATAAGGCTGTGGGACTTGATAATATATCACCACGTATTCTGAAAGAATGTGCCAGGGAGTTGACACCTGCCTTGACATATTTTTTTAATATGAGTTATGCACTCGGTCAAGTTCCTAAGGAGTGGAAGGAGGGTGATTGTGCCACTTCATAAAGGAGGTGATCGAACTCAAGCATCAAACTATAGGCCTATCTGTGTGTCAGGTGTTGTGGTTAAGTTGTTGGAGAAGCCTGTGAGAACTAGGATCCAGAGTTGGGTTGATAACAATATTATCTTTGATGGACAGCATGGATTTGCTAAAGGGAGGTCATGTTTTAGTAATCTACTTAATTATTACAATAAAGTGACTGCTTCCTTGGACAGAGAAGAAGGATATACAGTAATATACTTGGATTTCGCAAAGGCTTTTGATAGAGTACCTCATGATAGGTTGACAGTCAAACTAGAGCAGATGGGGTTGGATATTAGATTGGTGCATTGGATTGGAGACTGGCTATCTGATAGGTATCAACAAGTTGTGTATGGGGGTGCGATATCCAGGAAAAGGAAAGTCACTAGTGGAGTGCCTCAGGGGTCTGTTTTAGGTCCATTACTGTTTAACTTGTATATTAATGATATAGGTGAAGATTCGGATGGAGATATTCAGTTGTTTGCAAATGATGCAAAGTTGGGACGAACCATGAAGTGTAGTGAACATGTTGTGGCCTTACAGGAAGACTTGAATAGATTGAGTGATTGAGCATGGAAATGGGGGATGTGAATTCAATGTTGCAAAATGTAAGGTTTTAAAATTTGGAAAACAAAGATGGGATGCAGAATTTATGCTTGGTGAGAATATATTGTTGGAGGTAGAGGAAATAAGAGATCTGGGTGTGATAGTGGTTAAGGATCTAAAATTTAGGGGACACATCGCCAAAATTGTGAAGACAACACAAAGGCTTCTGGGAATGATGCAGAGGACACTGACGTGTAGAAGTAGGGAGATTCTTGTTCCGTTGTATAAGGCTTTGATTAGGCCACACATGGACTATTGTGCCCAGATTTGGTCACCGGATTTTCAGAAGGATGAAGAGATGTTGGAAAGGGGCCAAAGGAGACTGACTAAGGTAGTTTCTGACCTCTGGAATGTCGAGTATGAGGAAAAGATTGAGAAGATGTAATTTGCAGTCTGGTGGACAGGAGGAAGAGGGGGAGTTATGATAGAAACCTACAAGTTGGTAAGGGGTTGTTATATGATCAATGCTAGATAAGTTTTACAGAGAATAGTGGAAGATCAGGGGAGAACCAGAGGTCATTCCTGGAAACTGTATAAAGAGGGTGTGAGTAGGGGAGTGAGAGTCAGTATAGTAAGGAAGGTTAAATCAGATTATGAGAGAAAAAATTAGCTAAGCAGGCCAAAATAAAAATTCAGAAGAGTTTTTTTCACTATGTAGCAAGTAAGATAAAGAATGATTATGAAAGAATAACTTTATTCACTGCTAAGAAAGTGACAGAAGCAGAAGAAATAGCGGAGTAACTAAGTGATTATTTTGCAAGGGTATATCATCTAGATGGAGACCTTGCAGCCTGTGACAGAGGCTGATGCGAGAACTGCTAGATGAACTAGAGATATTAAACATATTGAAATAAATCTATGTAAATACAGCAGCAGGACTGGATTGTATATCTGCTCATATGCTGAGAATGTGCAAAAGAACTGGCAGTGCCTCTGACATTGTTGCTTAATCAAATTCTCAGCTCTGGCAGGATTCCAAGGGAGTGGAAAGAGGGTAAAATAGTTTCATTACATAAAGGTGGCTCCAAAACAGAAGTATCAAATTACAGATCAATTAGTATCTCTGGAGTGATGGTTAAAGTATTGGAAGGAATGATTAGATAGGAATACGATGCTCTAATGGAGAGACAGCATGGCTTTGTTAAAGGCATATGAGAAGGGTTTGACCTTTAGTGGGATCTTATCAGCAAGAGACCCAGAAAAGATTACAATTGGATAAAAATTTCTTGTTAAGTATAATACACTTTGCAACCACTGAAAACACTTCCTAAAACTATCTCTGATCCAGAGTATTTTACTATTTATATATGGAAAATATTTCTGTGCTGCTTTAAAACCTTATAATAATATCTCAATAAAGATGGAAATCAGTCTGGGTCCTTTCCCATAACGTATAATGAAATACATGTCCAAAAGGAAGTGTGCTTTGCATGATGGGATACTCAGGCGATTAATGTGAAGTCAACAGCCTGTATATACAAATAGACTAGTTGTGAAGATATTTCGCATGAAGACCATTTGCTTACACTTCGGTAAAGGATTAAAATAGGAATATGATATTTACAACATACAATATTTTATAAAGCACAAAATACTTTGTAATCGAGTTAAAAAAAAAAAAATTTCTTCAATTAGACATCCATAATTTTTTCCTGATAATGAAGTGTGTTCCTAGTTCATGTTTATCTGTGTTATTATTAACATCTGATCTCCATGGATTCAGACTCATCGTGGGAGGTACACACTATTGTACACAATGCTCATCCAAATGTGCTTTAAACTGCAAAGAACCTTTTCTTCACTCCTCTGCTCACACCCTCCTTATACAGTTTCCAGCAATGACTCTTGTTCTACGCCCCCCCCCCCCCCTCCCATCCTATGAAAAATCTCTTCCATGCAACCTGATAACAACCCCGTGACTAGCTTATATGTCTCAATCATATCTCCCCTTTCCTCCTATTCATGAGGCCCTGCAACTAACATTCTCTCAATCTGTCCTCGTACTCCACATTCAAAAAACCACTGACCACCTTTGTGAATCTTCCCTGGACCCTTTCCAACATATCCTTGTCACCATGAAAACCCAATGACCAAATCTGTGCACGATAATCCATATGAAGCCTGATCAAGGCCTCACATGGATTATTGATACAATGGCATCATAACCTATTTCTGCATGTCAGGATCCTCCGCATCATTGTACACCACTAATGACCTTTCTCTTTTGGGATAGTGCACCCCCATATACAACTTTCTGATACCTATCTGACAACCATTCATTGATCCAACTCAGAAGTCTGTGATACAATCCCATCTGTTTCAATTTATTTACCAACTTTTCGTGTGACAGTCTACAAAAGTTTTGCAAAATCTAAGAAGACCAACATTTATGCATCACCCCTGTCCAAGGTACTTGTCACCTTGTTATAGTATATAAGTAAGTTAGTGAAACATGATCTCTCTTTAACAAACCCATGCTGATAACCACAGAGTTGGAACATTCACTTAAGATGCGTGGTGATATGTCATCAAATCCTCTCACCTTATTGACATCAAGTTTATTTATTTCCTCAAATAAACTCCTACTCACTCACATTTAAGCCTTCCTTCCTCTCCTATTGTCCTCTTTACTTAAGTTCCTCATGATTCCAGCCTGATCAGGATGAAACACCCTTGTAAATTGATCACTGAATACCTCAACAATGTTTTCTGCAGCAATTCTTCCTTCTATTTGTCACATCTAAAAAACTCTCTAGGGTTTTTTTCTTCATCTGGTCTGGCAATTTCTGCTCATACTGCACTTTTGTTTTCTTTACTAACTGATCACTCTCCTGGCTTGTCCTTTATACTCTTCATGTAACTGATTATTATTACGGGCAGCTTCAAGGAGTCCTTAGCCTCATCGAGGAAGGCCCAACATCATGTCAAGAACAACTATTCAACATTCACACAGTATCTATCATACTTCACCTTGAACTCATTTATAGTCATGGCATCCACAACAGACTCTGGCAGCTTATTCCACTCATTTACCACTCTCCAAGTAAAAAACCTAGCTCTAACACCCTTGCTTACCACAATCTTACCAAGCTTCCATGGATGGCCCCTAGTCCTCTCACTACTAGTCCTATTCTCAAAAATATCTTCTGAATTAATCTTATAGAAACCGCTTCGGTAATTTGAATGTCTCAATCATATCACCCCTCTACTATCAACCAATTTCTGCAGCCCACAAATCTTCAACCTGTTCTCATAAGGTTCATTCCATAGTCCTGCTATTATCTTGATCACTTGTCTCTGGATCCTCTCCACCTCCTATTATTACCATTATTCATCTTGTACTTCCTCCAATGTACCTTCTTTTTCCAGATTCTGGATTCCAAATTATTTTTCTATAATGGAATAAAATTTTTCTTCAAATTAACTTTCATATATTTCATACTGCTTCTATATCCATTTCATATCTAATTAATTCATGGGTGAATTAAACTGAACCACTCCAACTATATAAACTTCTCAAATTCTGAGATCCTATTCGAAGACCATCATTCCAAGGCTTAAGTCAATGAAATCTTCCTGATGAAGATTCCTAGATACTTGCTTCATGACCAGCAGATTTATTTATTTATTTATTTACAACATGAGGGTTGTTGACCCATGCTGAAAATCCAACCTGGAGGAGCAAGATGACGCTCATCAAACGACCTTTCTTCTCGACTTGCTCAGCTTGAGGTCTTGCTGGTAGCAATGTTGCCATAAATATAGCTTGCAGAATAATGATATATAAGTTGATCTCCCTACACACACAATACCACCACCATGCGAAGGTGGAGACATCAGGGAGCGAAAAATTATATGCCAATATATAGATGTAGAAAGTTTTTTACCTTGGGTATAATATTAAGAATAGTGATCAGAGCTTATTCCACTTTTACCACGAGTTGCCTAGACTTATGCCACTATATAATTATGCCACATCCTGAAATTAAAACATTCCACATTATGACTTCATCTAATAATGCAAAGAATGAACTGTCATAATCTTAATCAGAGAGACCATTATTATTATTAATATTATTATCTGAGACCTCCAGGGAGTCAAGGACTCATCGAGGACGGCTGTAAATTACCCAACCCAGCTATCATACCTTCCTTAAATTCATTTACACTAGTTGCACTTACTACCCGTAAGGGCAAATTATTCCACTCACTCACTGCTCTCTGGGAGAAAAACCTAGCTCTTAACCCTTTCTTGACTGAGAACAACCTTAACTTCCATGGATGCCTCCGTGTTCTCTCCCCACCTTCCATATAACGAAAAATTTCATTATTTGAAATGCTATAACACCCATTCAAAAGTTTATAGACCTCTATCATATCACCCCTCTTTCTCCTGTTAACCAGAGTCTGTAATCCACATACTGACAATCTGTCCTCATAATCTAAATCCCATAATCCGGATATAATCTTTGTAACTCTTCTTTTCACACTTTCCACAGCTTCTTTATCCCCTTGGAACCCGGGAGACCAAATCTGCACACAGTAATCCAAGTGTGGTCTTATCAAAGCCTTATATTATAGAGAGGCAAAATTACTTCCTTATCCTTACATGTCAAAGTTCGCTTCGACATAGCAATTATCCTCTAAGTAGTATTTGCAACTTTTGCTATGTGACCTTTGATCTTTAAATTCTTATCCACCAAAAACACCAAGATCCCCTGCCTCTTCAGTTTCTTGTAGCATAACCCCGCTAATATAATATGCCAATGGAACTCTAATCATGCCAAAGCGCATAACTTTACACTTACTAACATTAAACTGACAGCCATTTTCGTTTGCCCAGATTTACAGTCTATTCAAATCATTTTGTAATTGCTGAATATCAGTAGCATCCTCGATTGCCCTGCCTATCTTCGCATCATCAGCAAACAATTGCAAATCTGATGATAGACCCTGCTTGATGTCATTAATGTATAGATTGAACAATAATGGCCCAAGGACTGAACGCTGAGGTACACCACTGGTTACCTTAAATCTGGCAGATTCACACCCACTGTATACCACTTTTTGATATTTGTCTGTCAACCATCCCCTGATCCAAGTCAATAGATTATGTTCCAATCTCATATTCTCTAGTTTACACAACAGCCTATCATGTGGTATCCTATCAAATGCCTTAGAAAAATCCAACATTATCATAGTGTATCCATTCTCTTTATTCAACTCGGCAATAACATTGTTATAAAATATGAGCAAATTGCTAAAATATGACCTTCCTTTAGTAAACCCATGCTGTTTCCTGCAGAATATAGAATGCTTGTCTACCCATTTCGCTATACGAGTTCTTACCAACTTCTCTAAAATCTTCACTACCACACCAGAGATACTAAGGTTGGTAGTTAGACACATCAGTTTTTGCACCACCCTTGTGCAATGGAACTATCATACATTCCTTCCATTTGTGTGGTATCATTCCTGAACCGAGACTCAAGTTATACAAATGTGTGAAAGGCCTAGCCAATTCAGCTGAACATTCCTTTAACAGGCAGATATTCCATCTGTTCCTATTGACAAATTCTTATCCAGGTTATGCAAGAGGTCTTCAACCTCATTTTCATGAACCTCTAACTCTTCATCTAACATAGCAGTAGCACCATGCTACATACACCTGGTTGATATATCTTAGCAAAGTGAGCACTCATTAACTGAACAATCTCCTTAGCTTCCGACACTCGTGTACCATCTGTATTCAATAAAGTTATTTTTCCACATTCATTCTTTCTTTTGCTTATGGCATAACGATAAAATTCTATTGCCACTACACTATTCGAAGAATGTTTTCCCAATTCCCATGAGCACATTCAAAGTGTGTGTAAGTCAGTATGTACTAATTACTGCTTGGGAAGTCTGTGCGGTTAGCCTAGTGGCTTTGTGCTTCGCAACCATATGCCTGGGGAAAGAGTGTCCTAGGTTCGATTCCTGTCAGTGACATGAGGAGCTTAAGGATCTTTCTCAGCAACAGCCAAATTAGCCGGTATTGGGCATGGACAGCAGGGTTTTTTCAACCAGTTTAACTGGGGTTTTTCATCCTGCAAGCAGACAAACTGGCCCTGTGAAAACACAGATCTATAGTCATAAATACTTAACCTATCATGAGGGGGCTCAACTCCCCAATAGGGATGGGGGAGAAAAGGGAGGAAACTCCATATGAATAAATAAATAAACTGCTTTAAAAGAAGTTAATGGGCACTCCCTATGAATACAGTGCATCATACCATGTAACGAGCCACGTGTCTGTAGCCAGTATAAATTGGAGGAATATGATGCTCCCAAGTCAGTGCAACAGTTTCTGGTGAAATGGCTGTGAGAAGGGAACTGACAGAGTTTGAAAGAGGAATTGTGATAGGATGCCATATTGCAGGTCCATCTATTCTGCAAATTTTTGACAAATTGGGTCATCCTATGCTGAGATAGAAGTGCAGGAAGTCAATTGCAAATATTACCTGCAGTGGATGACCCACGACACCAACCGAATGACTGTAGAATGCTATACAGGATAATATGCAAAAACAGTCATTTCTCAGACAATACGTTGAACGTGATGTTCCAGCATCAACTGGAACACAAATCTGCACAAAAACATTCAGAACTGAGGCTAACAACATGGGTTTCCATGATAGGACTGCAATATGGAAGCTCTACATTACCCAGACCAACACAGAGTACTGTTTTCAGCAGTGCAAAGAGCATGTACAGAGGAATGTGGAAGCTTGGGAAGCTGTGTTATGGAGCAACAAATTACGCTAAACCCTCAACCAAGCGGATGGATCAAGGTGCTGAGACTAAAGCTCGGTGTTAGGCCTCCTACACACAAAAAATTCTATCATCATTATGGAAAACGTCTGTTCCTTTACTGACATACTCCTGAGCAAACATGAATCTGCTTCCGTTGTTGTTCTTACTGTTGTTCTTACCAGTGCATTTACATGTGCTATTTCTAAAGCAGTCATTTTTGGGTTTTTCTTGATAACGCTAAGTATTATTCTTTTTTCTTTAGAAGTAAGTTTCTGAGTACGACCAACTTAACTTTTTTGTTTAGCTCATGCCAAAGAGATTGAGGGACGTTATCCATAAAAGAAGAATGCATTGTAAGTACGAACATTTTGTTCTTTCGTTTCTTAAAAGTGCCTTGATGTTGCTGTATGACTAAAGCAACGTGCAGCCTAAAATACAAATACTGAGAATGTATATTTATTTTTCTAAAATCGAAATTATTTGTTATTCATTGATGGGAATATATACTGCGACGAATTAAGAATAAATCTATAACAAACTCTTATGTCTTATTCTTTTCCAAATAGCGGTAACTTGTAGTTTTTCTCTTTCAGCAACAGTGCATGAATATTTACGTCCTTGACTGTATACACCGATTCTTTGCGTCATGACGAAACTAACACACTATAAGCAAGTAAAAAAAAAAAATGTTTTGATACACCAGGGAAGGTTATTTTCTCATGGTATTTTACTTTCTAACAACGTGCTATCGCTGATACTAAGCTATGCCAACCAGAAGCGCCATCTGGTTTTGCAATAGGCAGTTTTCCTTTTTATTATTTCTGCATGCTAATCATTTCTTCAATTCTTTTCTGTTACAGCAGGGGTAGCCAAACTTCTTTGACCGTCGACCCCTTCAAGAGTTTCTTGACATTTTATCGACCCCCTCTATTTTACTATTACGTAATTATAATAGGACAAGCAAAAAATACTATGTGAGTTTTTAGATTGTTTATTTTATAGTTATAGTGTTTATTGTATGTATAACATAGTATATATTATTATATTACTATTACTACTACTATTACTAGTAATATCCCTGGTATTACTAGTGATATTAATAAACTACTGGTATTACTACCAGCCCTGCTCAACTCTTCAACATAGAGAAGTTTAGTTCGTGAATGAATACCGATTGAATTATAATATTATGTTGATGAATTCAAGAACATTAACGCTCACTTGTATGTCGATACGCAAAAATGAGACTAGGATCGAATACGTGTAAGTATAAGTAAATAAGAACCGCGCACGTGTTGCAATCTCGCTCTCGCCGCACCGGCCGGCCGGGAACCACTATCCGTTTATTGGTAAATACGTCATTTTGGCCTATTTGATTGGCCTCAGTAACTATTTTCATGACCTTGCTCCATCTTACAGGTCCTATTCATGTCACTATTCCCATGATTTACTCTTAATTGCGTTGTCATTCAGGATGGAGATAATCCAAGTTAACCGAATATTACCCGTACAATGATGTCATATATTTTTCTATCGACTCCTGAGCCCGAATAAATCCCTAGCAATGTTATATCGACCCCTGGGGGTCGATACGACCACTTTGGCGACCACTGGTCTACAGTGATCAAAGCATCATTCTGTACTTCTTTTTATTCTTAGTGTTCCTTGGGCAATGACTAGCTTCGATGATACTTACAGAACCTCTATAATCCTATGGCTTCTGTCAACTTCCTTTTACTAAAAGGCGTATAGGATGTTCACCATATTCTTCTACCTACACACTTCCAATTAGGTACTTTGCCTCTCAAGTTTTTCGTTTTCACTAGCAAGTCTGACCACGTTCTAACAAAATATTTTCTAAGTCATTCCTTTTAGACATAGATTATGTTCCATTCTTGCTAATTATTTAAATTTTCATTTTGGTTACGTTTTGTTTGTTAATTGGGTGTTTTTTTTTCTGCCCAGTTTGTTCTGGAGAGTTATAAAAATCCCCCACGTTACAGTGAAAAAAAATCCGACAATCATATGAAACCATCTAACTCATCCCAATCGAAAATCCTTTATAAAAGACCCTCATATCTTATACTAACTTCAAACACACATCTTGCCTACCGAAGATAAAATACTCTCACAACAGCTCTAGGAGGATCTCTTTACATTTTTGGACAGTTTTTTTTTCCCCCATATTTTATGCTTGCTTTTCTTAATTCCTCAGCTTTTCAATTGTCTGTTTTTTGTTGCTAAGTATTTAAAACGATTTTCTTCTATTTAATTCCTAATGCCTGTGTTTCTATGGAAATATCGTTTGCTACCATACTGCTATACCACTAGAAGGAATATAAGTTCGATTCTAGTCGCCAACTAGAGGAACTTTTTCTAAGCAAAGCTTTTTTTTTTTTTGTTAACCGATTTCCGAGTTATTCGATTCTTAGCACAGGCAAATAGGATTGAAACAATTCATATTGTTTCAGACACTAATATTTGGTGTCAGAACCACAAGATTTTAGAAGTTGTCTGCTATATTCTCCTTCCTAGATGCCTAAGAAAATCGTCCATAGCTTTGTGCCTACCAACACTGCTAAAGGTGGAATGTGGCAGATCACCGGTGTCCAAAAAGTGTTAGAAGATAGCAGCTGTTGCATTCCCGTTTATGTTTATTTTCATTTTTCCATCACCATGGAGCCTCTGTAGCTCAGTGATTATTGACGACGCCTTTTGGTTGGAAAAATCTGGATTAAAATCCCATGCAGGATGTGAAGAACCTTTGTAAGATTTGAAGTGAAGTGAAGACGAGTTAATTAGCTTACCTCTAAAAGGATGGCAAGGTTTCCTCCTGTAAACTCTGTTTTTTTTTGGGTTTTTTTTATCCCACAAACAACAACAATCCGTCGCTATGTTATATAATCATTCCTTTTCCTACTCGCAGAGTAGTGTAGCTCCCTTTTTACCGGTACTTTTTTCCTAGCTAGATATTTTTAAATTAATAGTTTTAGTTTTTTTTTTAAATAAAAAAATAACAGAACATTTCACCTTTCGATTGGAAAAGACCAGAGTTTGATTCTCTTCGTGATGACAGGAATCTTTATGTGGGCTTTTTGAACTGAAAGTGAGTTAGCCTATCTCACACGAAGGTTAGTGATTTTTTTCTCCCGGAAAATCGGATTTTTCACCCCACACACACACATGGAAATCGGCCATGAGAAAACGCGAGTTTTCTTTTGGTCGATTTCAGTAGGTGGTGTGTATGTGTGTGGCTAGAGAAATAAGTAGTGGATACCATGAGTTAGGTCTAATTGGAGGATTAGTAGTACGATAGATGGTGAAATGTGTATAGTGATGTAGAGTGCCGCTTCCGGATGACTCCTTAGAGGTGTCAAGTTACAACAATAATAACTAAATTTCAAAATTTTATTTTTAAAATGTTATATTTAAGTGATTTTTTGATTCCCACTCAGGATCAAAAGTTGTAAGACTATAGTATACCATTAGTGTACAGTGAGTGGGTTAAGGTTATTTTATATTTTTAAAATTAATTTTAAAATTTTTGGTATATATTTTTATTTTTTTACATAATCCAGAAACCCTGTTCTAGAGATCAAACATGGAACTTCAAGTCACTTCAGTCCTCCAATAATTAGGGTGGTGATCTCCACTGGGCAATGAAATTTATATTCCGCCTAAAGACAATTACAAACATCCTCCATGCCAGTATTCGAGCTTGCCACCTCTCGGTTCGATAACGGATATGCTAACCACTCGTCTAACCAGGTCTGCGTATATATTATACTGTAAAATGTATGTACTCAAACACACACAGTTTTATATACATATATAAAACTACATCGTATACGTATATTAGGGAGAGGAACTAGTAGGACGTGTAGATAAATAAAACCACCTAGCACTACAGCACTTCTACGTTCCCTTCTTAGCACTATATTTGTGCACCCATGTTTAAATTTTTGGGGAAATAACCACACAAAAGAGTACGAAAAAAAAATTATTAACTAAATTAGATATTTACATGTTAACATTTTATTACCTCAATCTAGCATTTCCTAAGCACTTGAAAGGCACTCAGCAAAGACAGAAAACTAAAAGATAAGCACACAGGAAAATAGACCAGTGTACCTAAATTTGTACCCATTTGAAGAAAAAATAATCTCCTAAATTGTCTTCTTATATCACAGTCTTTAAGGCACATATATGTGATACATGACATCTGGTTTTGAGATGAAGCCGGGTGCTCTTTCTGTTGTTGTATCCATTTGTTCGTATGATGCTGATTCTGGTAGCAGTGTTCTTCCGGATGTAGTGCTGGTCTGGAAAGCGAAATGTCTCTTTTCCAGGAGGCTAGAGTTACAAAAATTCTAGTTTCTTGTGTAGCCCAGTGGAAATAACGTTTAGATCTATAGCACTAGAGAGCTCAAAGAAAGGCAGTACGTAGCATTTCTTTGATTCTAGTTGCTGACTAGAACTGAGATATTTAATCTCGTCACTCAAGAAAATCGACTGCAGAATCTACACCGTTTCATATAGTATTAGGGATCATGATTGATTGCTTGGATTTATGGCTGAAGCAACTAAGTTTATGAGGCCAGTGTATTTATGTCAGTAAATTGTGCCTGCCTGCTTTGCGGGGTGAAATACCAGAGTTTCCGGGAGGGAGCCTTCCTTTGCTGTGTGAAACCGGCTAACTCACCTCAGTTGAAAAGCCCTGATAAAGGTTATTCACGTTCTAAACGTAACTCAAACACAGGTCATTATTCCAACCAAAGGACATAATCGAAATGGAACCATGAGATGGCGACAGTTATCTGCCATCCACTGCACCCCAATACCTATTAAAATCATTGATCGCCTTGGGTAAGTTATCTGTGATGGAGATATGCAACTCGCCAGTCTTCAAAAGTTAGTTAGGGCTAATCTCACCAATTCCCTTGGGGAGGTAAAAATAAAAGGATGCTAGGATTTTTTCCCTAAGTTTCTGAGCAGGATGGTGATATGAAGTGTCGTTATGGGTATATGATCATATGTGTGGGTTTATGGTACAGTAAATAGAAGAAGGATCCATCTGACCTTTTAATCTCTTCTTTGGTGCATCAATCCGAAGATTGGTAATTAGAGCAGCACATCACAACATCCTGTCTTGTGACCTGAGGCGGGCGGTAGATTGCGTTGATGGAGATGATTCGTAGTAGAGGTTCGGTGTAGTGGTTGAGACAGTTGTAGGTGTCCTCCCGCGACGAGTCTTCGGACTCCTTGGAGGTGTCACGAATAATAATAACTCTTAGCGCCAGGTAGCATCATTATGTTATTTATATATATAAAATTCTTGGTCTGCCTCGTGGCCTCTTTCCTTCTACAGTCCCCTCCCTTATTTCTGTAATCAGTTCCCCATGCCTCAAATGGTGTCCAATTAGGCTTTTTCTTCTCTTATTGATATGTTTCATTAATGACCGCTCTTCCTGAACTATATTTAGAACTTCTTCATTACTTTTCCTTTCTGTCCAACTAATTTTCATCATCTTTCTCCAGCACCAAAGTTTAAATGCCTCCAAGTTGGAGGGGGGGGGGAGTTGGAGACCTTTTAATAAGAGTAAAAAAGTTAAAAAAAAATTTTTTTTTCAAAGTCAGGCTTTTTTTTTCATCCAGAAGCAAAAGTAATTCTAGGAAGGATATTGTTATTTTAAGTTTAATACTAATTGGCAACTTATCTGACAGAGGTGCAGGACAGCTTATAAAAGTTGAAGTGTTAAGTCACATTAAAGGAAAGATTTAAAGTGCTCTGAAAATAACAAAAAAAAAAACAAAAAAAAACCGATTTCAACCAACCTGAATAACGATTGTTCTAATATTGTTTAAGGTCCCCTGAAATATTTTGCACAATTCAGTCAAAATAGAGGAGGCTCCATCCGTTGCATTCGCATATATACACACATTGTTAAGTAGATTTTAAATACCGTTGTTTCTTGCATTGCTTAGGATGCCCTGAAAATTTGACACAAGCGTACTAAATGAAAGTTGTTGTAAAGGAAGGATAAAAAAAAAAATAGCATGCCACACACACGCCTCTAATGGTCACATCATGCAAGTGATTTCGATTTTTCATATGAACGATGTTTGTTCATTCAAACTGTACTAGTTATTTGTTGGCTGGTGCTTCCTCTAAAGAACAAGAGATATCTCCTAAAAAATAAAAGCCTGAGTAGCTCAGTTACTATGAACGATGCTTTTGGTTGGAATGACATGAATTCAAATCCCTTCCTAAGGGCTCTGCCCTCTCGTAATTCAGAACAGCCAAACTGAACTTAAAATATATCTCATATGTAAAATAAAACAAAATAATGATAAAATATATAAGTGAGCCAAATAGTGAGAAAATAGCAGGTGGCCTGCAGATGGATGACAAGGAACTACTGAAAGACATTCTCTGAATTGTTGAGAATCTAAATATTTGCCCGTATATTAAAAGAATCATCTAAATTTGTTCAGTGTGATAAAATATCGTTGGTACTTTATCAAACCCTTACAGAAAATACCTCGATGCACTGCTATTCCATTAGTTTTAAGGTAGGTAGGTAGGGGGAGAGAGAGAGCAGCTGACGCCTTTTATTCCTGTATCAGTGAAACTTTGAAGGATGACTACCTACCTGTGTTCAGAACACTTAGGGTTAAAGGAGCTTTGCCAATTATTTCTTGGGAATAAGATGACTTAGATGATTTTTTTTTTATGTGGATGGGAAATTAGTAATTGAGTGGGATAGCGAATTTTTAATCATTTTTTATTTATTTTTACCTGGTCCAGAAACCTTCCTCTAGAGAAAAAACGGATTTTTTTTCAAGTCGTTTCATGTTCCAATAAGCAGATGGTCTCGCACTGGATAGTGAAATTCCTTTACCGACTAAAGATAATCACAAACATCCATACCCATCGTAGAATTCGAATCCACAGCCTATTGGTTGGGGAACGGGTACATTAATCACTTGGCCAAGCAGGTCGGCAACTTTCCATCACTCCTAAAAGAACAATTTTATCCACTATTTCCTCCAGGAATCTATAGTATTTCTTGCTTTTCTAGGCTTTCAAATTATGATCAGATGGAAAGATCAGCAAGTGTACACTATATTCTGTCGTGGACCTTTGGGAAAGTCGTTATATAGTATATGATTTTAATCTCCTACTGCGAAACCACCTTCTTACTGGGGCCCAGAAGACGGTCTCGGAAAACACGTCTTGTTTTCTGTTTATTTGATCCTTTATCTTTGTAAACCCACTGTACATTTTAAATGTGCAATGGGCTTACAATCTTTTGTAGGTGGATTCACATAAAAAAGAAAATAAATTAAAAAATAAAAATAAATAAATCAGAATTAGCGGGTTTATTCATTTGGATTAATAATGGCACAAATCGAGATGTCAAGCTGCTTTGCTGCAGGCAGAGTTTGGATGATTATTTTAATAGTTATTCAGTTCTAATTGATTGTAACAATGACAGTTTTCCTTTGCACTGAAAACAATTATGAAATGCAGTTGAAAATTTTCTATCGATATACTTAAACGAATGAACGAATAAATTAATGGCAGCATTAGTATCTTACAATTCAAGCAAAAACGTAACATTGGCAAGCACAGTTGAGCCACTGGCTTAGAATCTCCAACGCCTCTGCGATGGACGAAGGCCTTGTTTTAAAACGTTCGTTTGCAAGTCTGAATGAAGCTATGAGGCAAAATGAGCAACTGTCTGTTAAAGAGTTTTGGAAAGAGGTTAATGTTTTAGATGCTGTAAGGATTATCGGAGATTTTTGGGGTGAAATTTCCCAAAAAAACCTTGAATGGTGTGTGGAAAAAACTTTGTCCATCCTTTTTTAAATGCGAAACTGATCAAGTTGCTGAGGCAATAGAAGAAGTTGTCAACCTTGCAAGGCAATTAGATTTAGAAGTCGACAGTGAAGAAGTCAGCGAACTGTTTGACTCACATAACAAGGAGCTTACAATCGACGAGCTCATAGAGAAGATGCCTGAGCAAAGCGCTACTGAAGAGACCGAAACCTCAGATCCAGTTCTACCAGAAAAGCACATGACAATTGCAAAATTAACAGGTCTCAGCTTAATTACGAAAGGTTTGCAGATTTTGGACGACATAGGTTCTAACGAGGAAAGAATTCTAGCCACAAAGCAATTGGCTTGCTATGAAGAAATTTTGCGTGAAAAAGACATTATGCCGTCAGATGAATCTATTAGATTTTATGAACCCATCGACATAACTTTCATTTTTTTATGTAGGAAAAACTACAATTATGATTACATTTCTTAAAAAATATAGGTGTTCTTGTAAATCTTTGGTCCCAATTAACTAATATTTTGTATGTTTGTATATATATATAAATTACATGCAAAATTATACCCCGAGTTACACGAATTCGACTTACGCGCTTTTTGTTGGTCCCACCTACCGCGTAACTTCGGGGTATGACTGTATAATAATACTGGCAACCCAACTAGATTTTGAAGTCACAGTAAGTTGGCTTCTGATTTCTTACCATTTATGCAATTTAATGTCACTATTGTGTAGCGTACTGAATTATCATAAAAATAAATTCATTTAGCATATCTTGTGATGCATATTATTCTTGCTTAAAAATAACCCAGTATTTATAATACTTCCCATAAAACAAATGTAAGTTAAAATCATTGACAAATTGGATTTCTTAAGTATACACAATTCATTCACAGCTTCCCACAATAGCGCATAATTATCAGATTTGGCTACGTTTATAAAACCATGACTGCAAGGTAGTGTTCGTTGGAGGGCGCAGGTCATCAAACAGCTACACCTACTCAACAGGCAACAGAGAGCGTCACAGGTCGGTAGCCTTGAACAACCTGCTGACGAGGCAGTAAAAACTGTAACGCTATTAAAAGAGAAAGAAGCACAACGCAGATCGTGTAATGCTAAAAACGTGAAGAAAGAGTGTTCACTGTTATTTAGTTAGCGTGTGCTAAATTGCTTTAGTTGCACACTCTATAAGTGAAAGTGAATAAGTTCGGTGTACATGCCTCCCTCCATAACTTTTATTCCCCCCCCCCCCCCAGCATCGTCTTGGTCGTGGGATCAACAGTTTTTAAGAACATTGTAAGCTATGCATGAACACAGTGAAACTTGAAAGCTGATAAGGAAACTTCCCTGGGTTGCCAGATCCCTGGTTTGCAATTTCAATGCTTATACGCATAATCTTTTTGCTTCGGTTTATCTCTGTCCCTTAGATACAAAGATTGAAATAAAACGACACGCGTGTATCATTTTATTTCAATCCCTTACGCGAATGTGTTCCACTCCCTGCAGGATTATATTGACATTATATCAACCCACACATTGAAAAATTCGAGGGGAAAAAAAGCCAAAAGTAAATCATTATTTTATTCAATTATAGTAATTGTTTTAAAATAGGGAATATGAAAACCTCACATTTTCAAACTCTATAACTCTAATGATAAAGAAAAACTACTTTTTTTTTTTAAACTAAGTCACTCAAAAAACGCCACTTGATTTTATATATTTTGTGTGTAACAGATGACCAAGGCAATAACCACGGGCAATGATAATTATCAAAACAATGGAAAGCAAATGTGAAATCTTATTTATTTTTTATTTTTTAATATGGATCCAACATTTAAATAAATATATCCGCTAATACCTTTTCCTATCCAAAGGAAACAAGCAGGACTGTTTACCGTTAATATTTTTTTGATGACTGGTGGCGAGCCAATTGTCACTGATATACTTGGTCTAAAGCTATCAGTGATTTTCATAGGTATTCAGGGAGCAGAATAATAGCTACTGCCACTCTCGTGTTCTCTACCACTATACATGTTGTTTTATAAAATAGTTTTAATCGATGGCTTTATTTTTATTTATTTTTTTTTTTTAGTTAGGTTAAAACCCGAGTTTCTAGGAGGAAATCTTAATTCCTTATACCAACGATCGAATAATTCCAGAATTGGATGAAAAAAAAGTTCCTGGAGTGGGTTATAAACCTATAATACATTAATATTAAATGGGCAGGTAAATGTTAGATCATCTGGAAACAGTCCGATTAAGAAAAGGGAGAGCATATAAATAAAAACCGATTAGGAAGCAACCCCTGATAATCACCTGCCTTTCGTAATCACGCTAAATTCATGTACAGTGACCCCATTCATTACACTATTGTACGGTAAACATAAAATTGCCTGCTTTTGTCAGTAAAATTGGCAAAAATAATTATGTTTATAGTGAATTTGGAAATGAAAAGTGAAACGAATTGAAATCAAAACTGAAAACGACTCAAAATTTTAACAGAAATTCTAGCAACCAAATTTCATTAAATCCCATCCAACTCCAGAAAAATTATCATTTTATCGAATATTTTGCCAATAAGACCTGTCTAACATAGCGGAGAAGTGTTTAGTTCAGCAACCAGCCTTGAACTAAAGAATGAAGTTTTACATATGGCCAAAGAGCATCGCATTAGCAGCCTCTTATAATTGTTTACTTTGCAATAATACACTCTGAAATTGTTTCCGGACGAGTTTTTGATTATCAATATTTCAGTCATTTTCGCGAATTCCCATGATATGTGTGATAAATTTACGGCTTTCAAGAGTTCTTCTAACAGTAGTCTTCTTTTAAAACTTGAGGAACCCAGCTAGTGCGGTTTATTAAATTTGATTCTTTATTAAAAACTAACTTCCTGGAATCACGACATATATCCAAAGAGAATGTATATACCATCATTTATAAATAAGAGCATTCATCATCCGGTTTCGCTGTGTCGTGATGCATGTTGGTAATTAATACCTGAAAGGTCACAGATGACAATCCGGAATTTGCTTCATCCATACGCTGTTTTTAAATAAATAATGATGTGATGGGTGACAGATTCAGGCAAGTGACCAGCGTATAATTTAAAAATGTGAAATAGCTGTTATTAAAAATAATCGAGATAAATTCCTTAAATAAAATAAATAAAAATGTTTTGTTCTACGCCAGAAATGCGGTAAATCGTAGCTCCTTTCTGGATCAGTACATCTTTAGGAGCTGATTCTAGAGAGAGTCGTTGTCACAGCAACAGTAATTTTTCGTGGCTATGGAAACAAAATTCTTGCAATGCGCTATTAATTCTCTTATTCACTATTTTAGTGTAATGCATTTTCATGTTTGGGACTGACGACAGTGGCGCAATCAGGATTTAATATTGGAGGGGGCCGGGCACTCAAGATTTAATCTTGGAGGGGGGGGGGGGACACTCGTGATTTAATCTTCAGGTGGGCGGACGAGTTCAGTAGCCTATTTGAGAATACACACTACGCATTGCATACGAGTTATGACTGAGCATCTGCAGTGATCGCCAACACAATATATCCGTGATCTCCTCTGGTCCGGCTCGGGCAAACGAAGTAGCGCCCGAGCACTACTTCGTTCGCCTTGCGTTCACAGCGGCCAGGATTCCCGAGAGCTATAGGGTGTGACCGCTAATTCATAAGTAGCATAGAAATGGAAGACACGACACAACATAATTTTTTTTAAAAAAAATGAATTTTAGTTAGGAAAAGATTTTTGGAAATTTTTCTAGTGTTTTTTTCCTTTTTCTTCTGGGGGGAAGGGCCCCCTTGACTCCCTCCCTGGGTGTGCCAATGACTGACAGTGTTAAATTCAGTCCTGATTAGGCACATTCGAAATAGGCAAATTCCTATTTCGAACTCGGCTTACTTTCAATACGTAAACGAAAAAATCTGACTGCTGTTGTTGTTTGTTTTGATTTTACGCTCGTAAATAATAAGGCTATGGGGCCAGTGTATTCTTTCTGTTAATGGCGTGTACTCTTCTGGCTTAGTTTGCCTGTTTTGTGGGATGAAAAGCCCTGCAGTCCTTGTATGAGACTGGCTAGCTCACCTTCAGTTGAAAAGTCCACATAAAGTTCTTTGCGTCCTAAACAGGATTCCAACCAAGTCTTTTCAACCATAGGATTACATGGCAGCAACAGGTCGATTTCGTTTGTATTGTATCGATTCTGATTTAATCGATACAGTCAAAGGACCAACAATTCAATTGTTGAGCCTTTGACTGTACCACACTAGATAATTACTGAGGTTTCAGAAATGGCTAGTTGTTTCAAAACTGTACAACACGGTTATTCCGATTTTGAAAAAAAAAAAAAAAATAAATAAAAATAAAATGTAGAAATATGGCTAAACGTTTGAAGTGATAGCAATGGCTTTGTTCCCAGATGGAAAACTGCGATATATTTTTCTTCTGTGAAAACACTAACATAATCGAAATGCATTTACTTTGTTTAGTTAGTTTTTACTTCGCGTTTCCAAAAGCATTTTGATGATGATAATGTGCAAAAGAGAAAAAATGAAACTGCTATTTTTTGTTGTACCGTTATTTGGTGATTACTATTATTATCTTTATTTTACAACGAAAATAGATGACGTGACAAATTTAGAACGCCCATTTCGTGATTGTTACTTTGTGAAGCTCTCGGATGGCTGCTGCGTGGCTACGAACAGGAAAATAAAAATCGTAATCCACTGGTTGCCGGATCAAAATACAAATGTAGATAAAAGTATTAAGAGCTGTGCAAAAACATTAATCACGAAATCTTTGCATTTAAGTCCTCACAAATATAATCTTACTACCGCTTACATTGGCGAAAAAATAAATTCTGCATTCCACCGCGGTTTCATACTTTAAACAAGATTGTCGGAATTATAGATTAAAACGAATATCATACCCTGTACACTCTTTCTCTCTCTGAGGGTACGCGTCGGGAATTTGATGATGAAAAATATAATACAGTTCACTGAAATCGAAAACGAATTCAATGTTTCGAAAATTAGCTTCAATGATTCCACCGGTTCGATTGACGATTAATAACACCTTACAAGACAAACTGTTGCACGTAAACAAGAAATGTTATCAGACAGTCATTTGATTTAAAAATAAAAAAAATGAAATTCTCATAACAAAAACCTGGGATATTTGGAGCGTCGGTTTTTTAGGAAAGGGGGGGAGACACCTTTGAACACAGTTAAGAAATAAGAGGATGTACATATTATTTGAGCACTATAACTATGAAAGTCAGACAGTCATTTGATTTAAAAATAAAAAAAATGAAATTCTCATAACAAAAACCTGGGATATTTGGAGCGTCGGTTTTTTAGGAAAGGGGGGGAGACACCTTTGAACACAGTTAAGAAATAAGAGGATGTACATATTATTTGAGCACTATAACTATGAAAGTAGACCTATACTCAGCCGTGGGGATGCTGCAACTTTAGAAATATACATACACACTGTAAGTACATCGATAATATTGTTTATTATCGATAAAATTATACAGTTTGGTATTCAAAATTACTATAACAAATGTTATGTCTTTACATTATGACAGTTATGACAGTGCCGCATTACGCTAATAGCTCGCATCTCACTATGACGTGCATATGCTTGCGCGAGTAGCAATATGACACTGTGGTAAACACAGTGCCGCTAGCGTCCTTCGCCCTAAGTTCTACAAGATGGATTTTTATTATTTTTTATACAAAAAAAGATTGTATAGGATTGTTGATGATTACAAGCAAATATCAATAAATTAATTAATAAATATATTTATATACTGAGAAAAATTGGGGGTGCTGCAGTTCCGCAGTGCCTCTCCTGCCTATACTTCCTATTGCTGGTTCTTTCAACTTTTTTATACCGTAGAGTGAAGGATGTTTTACAACTGCTCTTCGCGATATCGGATCTTATATTATTTGCAAATAATCAAAGTTCGTTTTTCGCTCTCAACTGAACTCTGACAACGAAGTCGGTTCTTCACATAATCCATGCATAAAATCTCGACGCTATCTTCGCATAAACGTTCGTAATATACTTTTTTATTCTTGATGTCCGTTGGTAAAGAAGCCTGACTTTCCATACGCTTTTTCTGGTACGTAAGCACAGTTTTTATGATAATAGAAAAACACGGATCTTATCATGGTCGAATATAAATGAGCGTAATATTAAGTAGCGCGGCTGGCAAAAGGATTTATTATGTGGCTGAAAAGATTATCAAGACCATTTACAATTCTATCCTTCTCTTCGCTTCTCTCTCGTCGAGGACTTATCTGAACATAACTTCATGCTCTAATGACCGCTGCACGGTAGAGAGAATAAGAAAAGTTCCGATTCTCTCTCCGGAACAAAACAAAACGAGACTTTATCCGGTTCACATGTTATGCATCAGATGAATCAAAGTTTCTGCTTCAGAAAAAAAAAACTTTTTCGTATGATGGAAACGCATTCAAGTGAGCTTGGGATGTTAAAACGCCCACTTAAATCCTTGTTTGTAACCGTACGACTTCATATTTTAAGTTCTCGAAAATTTAGTTACTGCAATCAACTCCTTCCTCCCACACACCTCAGGTAAGAAAAATCAATGAACTAGAACTATTTAATGAAGTAGAAAAAAAACCTTTTCCAGCTACAAGTGTTATTTATAAGAGACTGAAAGTTTCAGTCTGTTCACCATACTAATCGTCAACTAACACTCGATTCTTCACGCCAAACTTTGGTCACAGTCAGTTCGTAAATTCAAGGTAATCATTCATTCATGGGCGGTACTTATTCGCCTTTAAGGACCGTGCATGACCTGCCGTGTGTCCTTGGCTTTCGTAACCTGAATTTTATTTGAATAAGGTCATTAGTCTCATTCCTACTGAATACATTTCCGTGTGTGCAAATTACAGTTCTTCCGGTCGGTTTACTTTACCTGTTTTGCATGATGAAAAACTCGAGTTTCCAAAAAACACCTTAGCATCTCCATATGAGATTGGCTAACTCGCCATCAGTTGAAAGTCCTTATGAAGTTTCTTCGTGTCCTAGACGGGATTCGAACCCAGATCTGTCCAACCGAAGGGCATCACATCTATACTGACTGAACTTCAAACTATGACAGTCCTATCTTCAAAGTGGGTCTTCTTGTGAGAGTACCTGATTAAAAGATACTCGGCGTAATTACATACATAAATACACACATATAGCTTTCATATATATAACGGCTTTATATCTGGGTTGTTTTAGACGCTCTGCAACAAAGGCAATGTAAACTCCAAAAATGGTAATATAACAATAGAGCTTCGTTATTTTTTGGGGGGGGGGGGCACTATGACGTTGAAGTTCATGACAGAAAACGCATTTAAACACCATAATACGGATACCCACGTAACAGATAGAACGATACACCCTGATAAATGACGTTCTCCTTAGTAGCAGTTTTCCCAACGAGTACAGCACTACACCGAATCTCAACACTGCTTGCGTAGGGAGATAATTTAGCTCGTAAAGCAGCAGTCTTTCCATGAAAGTGAGGCTGTGGAGTTCAGTATGTACTGTTCTGCACCTCTACAACTGCTGACACCCTGAACTCCTAGTTAAGACAATACGGTGATTCACGAGAAATGTACTCCACACCTTTTCAGCACTCTCCTTGCACTTTGTTGATTTATGTAGACTGACTGGTTACCGCCTATTATTACAGCTAACTCAGTGGAAGTCGGTAACTCTACACCAACTCCATTTCCAGTAATGTATTGTACAATTTTAGCAAATTTAATCGAATTTCTATAAAGGCCTCTTATCCTCAGAACTCTTTCAATGTCACACCTTTTCCTCCTCTGTGTGCCTCAATTACTGCGTTTCTCACTCACTGCAAACTGCATTCATCGCTCTGCTGATGATAGCTCACTGAACTCCTTGTCTCTCAACCCTGCTGTGCTAAACCAATACCACAAGAACGGCCACAGTCCGTTTTAAATGCGCGATTTGAGTTCGGGAAGAAAAACTTCGTTTGTCATTTCACTAATCTCCGATGTTACCTTTTGTAGTATCTTCAATCTCAGCAAAGCTTTTTTTGGGGGGAGTGGGGGGAATAAGAACGAACGTCTCCTCACTTAAGTTATTTCCCACCAAAACATGCCGTATACAAATCTAGGTGAGGCCTGGCTAAGTACTTCTTTCAAGCTTGGGTCGGTGTCGTTAGTACTTTAAAAATCCTAAATTCTGTTCAACAAAAAGAACTGAATTGGTTTAATCGTCTCTTCGCTTTTTTCAAATTCATTAAATGACTCTCGTTGAGTCCACACTTTATTGTACATAGGTTAAGTGAAGCCAACCAGAAACACACTACCCGGTGGAAGAAATTCTTTCGGAGTGGTCATGACATTGTGTATCCAGCAATGCCATTTCCTATTAGAAGCCAACTAACATTTGGCGAAACAATCGTCAAGTGAGCATCAATGTTAGAGCAGATCAGAAGAGCGTGAAGGATACTCTATCCACGCGCAACTTTCCACTCAATCTTGGAGTGGCACCACAGACGTTGTCTAAGGATGCTTTATTAGAGCTTATTTCAGTCCTTAAACGGGAACAAAAACGTGCATGAAATGGCGCAATTCAACTTTCTATAAAGAAAAGTCTTGAGCAAGAAGCAGTACGAAAGTGATGGTGACTCCTATAAAAATTGAGAGCATTCTTCTTCTTTGGCATGTTCTTTCATAAGGTGTGCAGTGGTCAAAGGCTTGTTTATTGTTCAGGTTACAGTGAAACCTCAATCGCACCAGGAATTCAGCAGACCAGTTCCTTGTGCATTTAAAAAAAAATAAGTAAAATTCTTATATAATATCATCAGTATGAGACCACAACTTGCTTATTAAGTGGTTTGAAAAATATCCATAAAGACGAATTTATGAAACTTAAAACATGTAAAACATCCTCTTCGACACCTTATTTTCTGTATCGGAGAGGATGTTCCATATCTTTTACAGTCGGACTTCCGTTCGGCTCTATGCCCCTCAACTCCATTTAAATGCAAGACAAACTTGTTCTCCTCTCCCTAACTCCAGCTCTAGAATACTAAATTTTTAGACCTTTCATGGCGAAAAATAATACTTCAAGCATTGTGACAATATAAGGAAATGACAGACGGCTGAGTCCGGTTTTTGATATCAGATTGCTTTGAAATGCATCGAACCAGAATCATAATAGTTAACGCAGAGTGGGAGAGATGAAATTTAAAATAACAGAGAGAAGAATTCGATACGAACAGTGATACGAACCCAAATAATGGTTCGTATCACTAATACTACTTAAAAGAAAACATCGTAAAGCAGTTCCAAGAACAGCTGATCCTGTACATCTTAAGTTGTTCAAGTACATACTTTGTGCTAGCAATTATTTGGAATTAATCGGCCTGAGAAGAAAATTGGGTTTGAACTTTTCACGAGGATTTGTCTGCCATTTCTTCTAGGACTACTTTTTAAAAGATAAAAAAGGGATCATCTCCTCCCTCTCCCTTTATCGCAGAAACATGTTGTTAGTGAGGAAATTTATTTTGTCATACTCCGCCTCTAATGAATGATTGTAATTTAATTAGTTCAGTACGGCACCGATGAAAAATAAAAAAGCCTCCCATTTTCGAAAACACAATGAACTGAACTTTCCTAACACAGACAACAAACGCAGGTGATTAACCTTTCCCGTATTCTCACCGCCTACTCGGACCGAGTAAATAGGTAAATAGGACCACCTACCGGTTGTTGCTCATCGCTCATTATATTAGCAGTAACCGGTAGGCCTTCACAAAAGCTGTGGGTTAGCTAGCTATGCCAGTACAGGTATTTCAGGACCACATTCGCATGATTGGCACCTGTAAAAATCAAAATTGGTCTGAGAAACATAGCTTTTCTTTTCCATTTATAAATAATGCCATTTTCTTTTAAGTTACCAAAACTAAAGAATTGAAAGTTTTTATCTCGCGAGTTAAAACTTACACGGCTAAACACACTTAATGGAATAGCGAGGTTAAGGTAATTTGTGAGTGATATGGTTTTTGTTTAACTGTTATCCATTTTCAATATTATGAATACGTCAACAAATACGTTGCAGTGTCGAAATTCGTTATTTTTTAGGAGTAATAATAAAGATTCTAAATTCTGACTATACCTTTATTGCGTGGCTATCTTGTACTTGATTATGATATATTTATATTGAAAATATCTACCGAATACAGAACCGTCATATATAAACAGATAGTTTTATAAATTTCATTTCATTTTATGGAAAAAAAAAAATTACATTCACCTACGAAAAGACGAGGCTGTTGTCGTAAATGGCGATTACGCAATACAAAGGACAACGCGTAAGGCGGCTCCATAAGAAATCAATTTTGGGCTATCGTGCCTCGTCACTACCGACTCTGGGATATTGAGAAGACCCACAAAATCGCGTACATATTCAGAATCGATTAAGAAGTTCAATAAGGGAATAGCACGGTGTTGGGCAAACAAGTATTGCTGGCCGACACTCGATCAGGGTTGGATCTACATAATCATTTGAATCGACTGACATGAAAGTTAACAATGACGTCATTAACTGCTCTTGGAACGAGTGCTGACGCATTAGCCCTAATGTGTCTACTTAATTGGCAACGTAACATTTGAAGGAAAGAAACCCGCCAAGTTTCCATGAAGGGAGAAAAAAATGTGGTCGGAATTCAAAACTCGTGCAGTTAAAAATATTACAAAGAAAAAAATAATAATAATTCGCAATCTGACTTGGAATTTTGGAAACTTGAGCAGTGTGTGTGTGGGGGGGAGGCTTCATATAAAATCTGAACTGAACCCTTCCTTTCCTTTCCCTGTGATGGTACAGCACCATCTAAGTCCCTCCGAATTTTATCCGGGCTCGGGAACCGGCACAGCTGACGAATCAGGCCTATGGCTGGGTCAGTATTCCTAGGTGTAATCCGTGTGTGTTCAGAAAACCGGTTTGCCTGCTTGCGGGATGAAAAACTGCCGGGAAAAACCCTGCTGTCCACGCCCAAGACCAGCTAACTTGGCTATGGCTGAGGAAGATCCATGAGCTCCTCGCGTCGTTGACGGGAATCGAACCTAAAACACTCCTTCCCCAGGCATATGGTTACGAAGCGCAAAAGCCACTCGGCTAACCGCGCAGACAACTGAACCCTTACGAAGCTAAATACAATAACTATGGCTGAAGCATTGCTATGTATTGTTCATCGATAAAAAAAAAAAATCTTATGAATAAGAAAATAAATATATTTTATAAAATGAATACAAAACAGCCAGCATTGAAGTATTTTGCTATATTTACACTTAACAATTTTTTTTAAAAAAAACAGTGGTCCACACATTGAGAATTCTGGCTTAAATAGAGTGAATATTTGTCCCTTCGTAAATGTTCGAAAATAGACAAAGTGAAATAAATTAGTAAGAATATCCAAGCTTTTCATTCAGTTGAGTATCTTATACTTAAAGCTACCACTTCTCCCCGCCCCTACAGGTTATATAACATAAAATGTGATTTAAAAATACATTAGCGACATAAAAAACATCTATTCAAACCTAGGTGTTAAACAGACAATATGAAGGACTTACCTTTGATAATATAAATTTCTTTCACTCATTAGTATATGAATATGGCATAAAACCTAAAATTAACTGTGATGTAAATACCCTTAAATTTCGCTGTCATTTAAAAAATAAAATCGTTTAGAAAAACGATAACAAACCCAAGATATAAAACGAGTACATGCGAGAATTAAAATTAAAACAGTTCCTTGAAGCGAAAACACTGCTGTCATGACTAACAAAAATCATACCGGTCGTCTCCAGCTTTGTTCTCATTTGAACAAGTTTTTAGCTTTTTATTTATTTTTAGATATTCAGGAGTTCACTATTTTCCCGCAAGGCATCCTTTTAACGTTTTAATTCGCTCGTGTACTCGTTTTATGTTTTGGATTTATTATTATATATAATATCGTTTGGAATATTATATATAACAAACGATTTTCTTTGATTAAATGACTTGTCAAATTTTAAATGGTATTTATATATCATTATATACTATTTTATAAGTGAAAGAAATTTATCACTCATCTTTGAATATTCGCTTTTACTTCGCTAATCTACTGTTAAATCGCATTTCATGGTGGTAAAAAGAAAAACGCACTTTATAGTAGATTGCTTCATCGGAAAAAAAAAAAAAATCTTACGCTGGAATATTCTATTGTATTAATTAAGGGGCAACATGAACTTAAGGTCGACGATACCATTAAATTAAATTTTAGAATACAAAATCCAGTTATGAAGAAAACCTAATCCTACCAGTAAGTTTACATCACAAGCACTTAAAGGAAAAAATCACCTCCGGTGTGAGAAATTTGAAAAGTGATGAACCAAATTTTGCCCGAAAATTAATCTCATTCAGTAGTTATTCTTCCACATTCATTCTTTTTTTTTTAATTGCAACGTAACGAGATCTTAGCCACAGTCAGAAATACAAGTCACGCTATACTGAGAAATAAACCCAAGTGGCTCCACCTGTTTTACAGCCTTATTTAAGTGTGGCACAATAATAATTTAAAGAAAGAGATTCAAAGACCTCTTGGGAATAGCGCAGAGTGAGTTCACGTTACAGTATTCATTCTTACAGCTGAAATTAAAATGTCTTCAACATGCTTCAACTGCCTCCATTCAAACTACCACTACATACGAGTATCTTGAGTCACAAGATACTCGTAATTGAGGGCCAGTAATTTGAAATTTAGATGTCATTTTACTTCATAGTAAATTATTCCCCAAACACATGACAATATCCGTAAAAAAATTATTACATGATGAATTTTCTGAATCACGGGCTTGGATAGAACACTTCGTAATATATTAGAATCGGCTAGTTTAATTTTGATACAAAGAAAAAAAAAGTTCTAAATTTGTTGATCAGCGCAATAATCCGTTGGTTCTATTCGTTTCGAGGCGGGATGTCTCCAGTGGAATGCTCAGCTGTATACGGACAAGAAAATTATCTTAAAAATACGCCTGGCATTCTGCTACTGCTTAAGGGTTACCTTACCAGTTCTCTTACCCCTCCCCACTTTATTTTTTTAGCAAATAATGTTCTGACCTGGTTAAAAACGTCCTTTAAGACGACATCCGTTGATTTTTTATTCACTAAACTCAAAGAAAACATATTCCCGTAATTAGGCCTCAAGGGACTCGCTACTTACAGTGCGACTTTTGCCGCTAGGCGTTGTCAAATTGTTTTCGTCGAGGCTCAAATTAAGATCACGGAAATGGCGTTCGGTGATTTTAGAAAAAGTGAAGGAACGAATGTGAATTGTTTTATTTTAAATTGAATCAAACTGCTTTAGTGATTTGAAGCATTCCTTATTTCGAGACATTCACCATCGCCGCGTCCAAAGAAAGACGGGGGGGGGGGGGGCTCAAATATCAAGTGCGTGAATCTTTCCTTAAAAACAACAACAACAAAAAAATGGAGTTGTGTATCAGGAATTGATTTCTGCAAGTCAAATTGTGGGAGGGTGTTTGAACTGTTTGCATTGCGTCACAAGACCCAGGGGCACACTGCATTGTTTGTGCAACAGTTTTCGTCTTGCATAACAGTGGTCCTGCACTCTTTGTAGCCCCCCCCCCCTCGATTGGTTCCTCGGTGGGACTTTTTTTGGTGTCTAATATTAAATTGCAGTTTGGTGATTTTATGGAGTTTCACTAATCCACACCGAATAGCAGGCAGCTAAACCAGATCTCAATGAAAGATTACCAAAACTGTTTCCATCAGGAGCAGAAATTCTGGATTCATTGTAGAAATTTGCAAACGAAAGCAGCAACAACTTGTAACTACCTTAAGCCTAGACTGTTTTTCACAGCCAGTCTGAGCACTTTTGGGTAGCGTCGATTATCTCAATCCATTTCTTTTTATCTTCACCGTAACGATGCAGGTTCAAAGTCGTGTCACAGCCAGATAGCTTAGTTTCTTATCGATCTAACTGATATCACGCGGGAAGGTGATAAGTCTTCAATGCGTGTGTTCTTTGACTGGTTTGGCAGGAAAAAAAAAACTCTTTCATCTCTGTGTAAGATCGGCTAAACTCGGCTTAAAAAGGTCCTTAAAGATTCTCCGCCTCCTGTTTGTAGAAATTCTGGTCTTTTCCGAAGGATCTCAACATCCAATCTCACCTCATGTATGATGCATTGCTGGATTCAGGGTTAAGAGACCTTCGAGCACTTTATTCTATGATCTGTACCTAAGGATAGAAAAAAAAAAAAAACGAACAAAGAAAAACGTTTATTCGTTTATCATTTTTACAAGCCTTTACAGAGAGAAAGTGGTTCATGAAGTCTTCATCGAAATAATACGTTTGTTGAACAATCAAAATTATCTGAACATTTATTAGTGGTCCATCGAAATTTCGGAGTCTTGGCACGAGTGCTTCATTGATTCCTGTTAAGTCCGACCTTGCGTATATCGATTTCTTTTAACACGAGGAACGACCCGAGCTGAGTGCTAAAAAGACAACGCGCGCTGTCAGCTGAAGTGGTAAGCGACACATTGCAGCTGATGGAAAGACAGTACGTTCTACATCATTCTAATACTCCAACAAAAGCGACCAATGCTTAAAATCAGATTATTGTCGGATCAACCGTGAACAAATTGAAAGCGAGGCTGTAAAATTAATCCCTCGGTTCGTTGTTGCTAAACAGATGCGAGTATCTGAAATCTAAAAACTGGCCACGATATCCTGATGTGCCATTCGACCTTGTTTTTCCTTCAACCCACCAAACTGTTAGAAAATAAAGAGAGATCTTGTTTCCAATTCCTAGCATGTTTACAAAAATACCACGTTCTTATCCTATTCTAGTAAATCAGACTAAAAAGTAGGATGTATGTGTGCGTGCGTGACCCTCCCACGAAAGGCTGTGAACCTATAATACATTAGTACTGTGAGAGGGCTACGGTTTTTTTTTATTATTATTATTATTTTTTTTTTTATTTCTGGTCCGGAAAAAACCCTGCTCTAGAGACCAAACATGGAAGTTTTCGGTGGTCTCACACTACGCTACGAACATCTCCCATCTGAAGGCAATTTCATCCATTCATGCCAGGAAGCCGCAGCCTGCTGGTTGGAGCAGATACGCTAACCACTCGGCTGGCAGCCAATAGGCCTTCTAAAAGTATCAGAACAGCTGACATCTTAGCTGGAAAAAAAATAATAAAATAAACCACCACTCAACAATAAACCACCACTCAACTACCACTTAGAAACTAACGTTAGTTTCTAAGATTGCTGTCGTATAGCGAATCACCCCCCCCCACACACACACACTTTTTAGAATTTAGAATAATTTTCGTAAAAGTTATTCCGAACAGCTTGGCTTAAGGGGAACACGCCAACCGGTTTGGAGTGTTCAATCGACACCATTCAGTCTTTCGATTTCGGCAATAAGATTGTCACGTTTACGGATAACGGCAGTATTATCTGGTGTAGCACTTTTCACTTTAACAACTGTAGCCTATCTCTGTGTTCGATCCACCATCGCCACTAAATTTAATCATTTTAATCTTTGTATCTGATGTAAATGATTTTTATTAAAAAATGCTCTCTTAGGTTTCTGCCTGATCTGACGAAAATCAATGAGTTTGAAACAGCTGTCAGTTCAGTGAAACCTTATTAAAATGGACCACTAGTAGGTGAACATACGGGCGCTTCGGCGTGCGTGCGTGCGTGCGTGCTCGCTCTTAGGTTCGGCTAGGGCAACTCGTAGTATGGCGGAATGCATTCCCGCAAGCTCTCTGGTCAACTTTCAAAAAACAAACTATAAAAGTTTTTTATAGTTTCTGTATTCGGCTCTGAAATTATGTTGGATTTAATATCCACTTAATTTATATAATGATGTAAATAAGTTTCCGCGTCTTTGTTTCGCTGCATTCTTAATTTGAATTTTATCCCATTATTAACGACAACAAAATAAAATAATAGTTTCAAATAGTTCGCAAATGACAGCGAAATAAAAGCTGCAGCGAGCGACGATGCCGTAAAAAAATAACTTCACGAAAGCTACGCAAGATGCTCAAGTGAATCGGTTGATTCACTTGAGCATCATGTCGCTAAAACCGCCATATGAGCGGATCGTCGTAAAGCGAAAGTCATAGGCGGGGTATTACTGTACCCGGATGTTTTATGGAGACCACAGAATGGATTTCATTGAGACAAAGAGGCTTAGTTGCGAAAAGGACCGTGGACTTTAATTTGTTAGATTCTGCAGCCAAAATATACAGGTTATAAATCGGAGTTAGCATATATAAATGCTTCAAACCAGGGGCGAATGCTGGTCTTGAAATTCCCGCTTGCTCTTGTTATCATTCAGGGAGTGAGAGGTGTGATTGAAGTCTGATTAGCGGAATAATGAATTACTGAACATTTAAAACTATATATTTAGAAAATTATATACATTTAATCATACAAATACAACATTTATTTTACAAATGTTATATTTTTCAATTTAGCTACTTGAATACAAATTCTAACTTACGGTTCTTCTTCATGAACTGGTCAATAACATCGTCATAAAAAGTGGGTTGTAACTTAATTTTCCCAAGCAACACGCGCACTTGTAAAGGATGGCTGAAGCTCACTGGCTAGAGCTACTTTGACTGCGTATGGCCTGTGTTTAAGACGACGTGAAAGGAGCGGAAATGGCTATGCGCGCGCATGAAATCACAGTGCTGCAGCGAGGACCTGGAAGCTCCTATAACCGAGCAAGCGAAGGTAGCTTTGACTAGACAAGCAAGCATGGGGCTTTCGGTACACAACGCAAAGCTCAATTATTGCCGCGCAAGCTTAAGACGTCCTCTGTCTACAAAAATAAAAGCCTAAATGGAATGCTTATAAATGCATGCATTTATTAACAAATAAATATTACTTCTTTCTCAATTAATGAGCTTGCGCAGCAAGCATAGCAAAGATGGGGAATTTTCCCCTGCTTCAAAGTATTATTGTTAAAGACTCATTTAAAATGAAGTGTAAATCGTCCGAATAAAAATTTAATGGCTTGAAAGTATCATACACAAGGTCACAATAGAACAAACAGGGAATTTATAAAGAAAGCTACTGAGCCATCGTATTTGCATATTGGGTTTTAAAAGACTTCCCTTATAGCTGATCAGCTGACATGTCATTTTTCCATTCAGAGCTCTGTCGTCAAGAAAGTTACCCTCCGCATATCGTGCTGCTTACACGAATGGGAAAACAACGGGGCCAACAGAATATTCAGATTTGTAAACACATTCATGTCGTAAAATATTCGCAACACTAAAATCGACTAAAAATCCGCAACGAATATACACATACAACACTCGAAGTTTCCCTTTTTTTTGGGGGGGGGGGGAGGACATTGATTTGGTGTTGAATATTTCTGAAAGTTTCGGCGATTTCTGGTAATACTGCCCAAATAAAAAGCGCAATTTCGATCCTTCTTAACCCACACGTGTTCAATTACTAATCGCGTCATCATAGAGTGGGCGGTTTATTTGTCTTCGTATGTAAATTAGATTTGTGCTGTTTTAATCTGAGTTCCACTCACGTGGTTTTCAACGAGGGGTTTCACTTCTAGATAACTTAAAACATGAAGGCCAGTGTCGAGAGTTGGATTCGAATAGTAAATTAAGGCAACTCGGGCTATGCTGCTTCGTAGGTTCTACCGATCAAGTGATTTGTAAAAAAAAATCCGAGAGATGCACAATTACGATCTCCCCAAGCCCTCCTCCCGATCAATTAAGGTGAAACCAACACCAACTTAATTGAAATTCAGACACAAAAATTTACGTGCATAAAAATGAAACAGAATTCCTTATTTGAGTCCCGCGTGACAATACCGATCAATAACGGCTGCACAGTATTTGCCTGTTCAGAACATCTGTAAAATCGCGTGGGACATTATTTTATAAGGAATAACCAACCACAGAAGACTGGAAACGATCTGAATACAACCACGTTAATTATATTTATTTTGTCAAGGATTACTCGGCACACACGCAACAACAACAACGAGATTCCATTTGATTCCTCTCCCGTAACTTTATTTCGTAATCCAATCAATGACTCAAATGAAGTTCAGACACACTGTTAACTCTGTCTCACACCAGTCCTTATCTCAAACCATGTCGATGTTTACTATACAAGAACACGACTTCTCCATTTATTTTATTATTCTCAGATATTTATGAGGAGAGTTCAATAGTCTCCGATAATTACCAACATTGGCGAATAAGAAGGTTCTAAATTATTCTGAACTTCGCACGACACTCCTTAAAGTAAAACACGTGCAACACCCGCACCTTCTTTCAAACCCACTTGTTCTTTCCTTTATTATCTTTCCCACTTCTTCCAAGTAATTCTCCCTTCAATTTTCCCGTTTATCAAGATCGCCTTTAAGAACCAATTTCTCGTTTTTTTCTCTCTCCAAATGGATTTTTTTAAATTATTTGAGACTGCCATTTCAAAGGCCTTCTATGACCTTCGAGGTTTTGTTTGCTAACCAATTATTTTCTTTTCTTAGTACACAAACAGCAACCTCATATTTTCTTAGAATTTTGCTTTATCCTAAGAGGAAAAAAATGCCTTTATTTCATTCATTTTTTTAACTTAGGCATTTCATTTTTATAATTTTCTTATTCTTACGTAGTCTTAATTTAAGTATAGCTATCACTAAGTAATAATCGCATTCTACATCAGCTGCTTGCTTGCTTTAACAAACCACTCTACAAACTCTACAAACCACTCTTGATTGCCTTGTGTCAACTTGACTTTTGGTTTTATCGCGTGGCGATATCCTGGTCATTTTATGCGATTCGTTTTGTTGAAATAAGCTTCTTGCTATTGCAGGATCATTCATTCCACAAAATGCCACCAGTACATCCCCACTGTCATTTCTTAGACCACATGCTTCATTACTTACTGTTCTCATCTTAATTATTTCTTTTGACCACTTTGGCACTCACATCACCCACAAGAAAAATCATGTCAAGGTTCAGCATTTGTTCTGAAGACTTTATGAATGTGATAAAAGATCTCATTATCTTCAAGATCCCTCATTGTTTGTTGGTGCATAAATCTGTATAATGGTTTATAATTTAATGCATCTTAAAGATGATTTAGCCACCAATATTCGATCGCTTAAAGGCTTCCAAGTTGATTAAGCGCTTACGTGTCTCTTCGCTCGATATAAACGCACTCTCTCTCTCTCTCTCTCTCTCCATTGTTTTCATCAGAACCTGAACGGAGTATTGAAACACCATCGTTCGCACTTTTGGTGGAAAAAGCCTATCTACCTGAGTTCACTTATTTCTAAAATATGCAATACTGCATCGTCTCATTTTCCTAATAACTTTAATTTTATGCAAACAATTAAATACGTGACTTGCCACTGAATATTTAATAAGTTATTAAATCTTAGACGAGGCTTACCTTTAAGACTTACGTTGTGATAACTGACAAATCAAGTGGATAAAGAAAGCCAACTAGTTTGGCTGGTCATGAAAGAAAAGAAAACAGATAATTCATATGCAGAAACACAGTCGGGACTCTTAAGCCAAGTACTGTAGAACTTTACAAGGAACTGAGGGCTACTCTTAACCCCATTTCTCATAGATTAAATATTATTGCTTCATATACGTTAATTATTATTGATAACAATTTTTATTCGACAGCAGTATTCACCACTTAATCTAATTTCATTTAAGGATGTTTTAGTAATCATGATAATGCTAACTTATTTTGACAACGATAATTTCTTATATTTCACTTCATTTTCCAAAGCAAATGCCTGATATGCAAAGTTTATAATTCAAACAGCACGTTACTTCGGCATGAAAATTATCCAAATAAGTTGTCATGAAGCGAAGCAGGACGTTATTATTTCTGGGGAAAGAGTTGATGTTCCTCTTGCACAGTTCTGCTGTTGACGCTGAGGAGCGTTCAGTCCCTGCTGAGGGAAAAATTGCTTTCGCAGCTGTTCAGCTAACATCGAAGTGTGTTCTCTGCTCCTACAGGAAAGCTAATCATTCAATTACGGATGCAGTTTTCCCAACAAGATGAGGAAAAAATGGGATTTCAGGGCTATTTACGGTTGGGGGTGAAAGGTCCACAACTAAGACGAGATGAGAGAGGTACACGTTCTGAATACCTAAATATGGAGGGGGTACCAAAAATAATATCATATTCAGTTCTGCATGAAGTACAAAGATAAAGCAGTAATGTTCTTAGAGCCAAAAACATTCAGGTTCAAAACAGGACACACCCAAACACGTAATACAGTTGGCTTCACATAGTCTTAGCTGCTTTGTTGTAATCACAGCAATACTTTATTTCTACGTGTTTTTTTTGGATGCAGAAGGCTGCTTGAAACCGCGAACTGTTCAGAATTTTATTTGCTTTCGACCTCGTGGACTTCGGCTTAAAGCCAACATGTATTACAATAAGTTTCACATAATTCAAAGTATTCACGGCTTCAACATGGTTGAACAAACTACGAAACATAACAAATTGAGTATCTAGGCTCAAAGGTCAGTGCACGCCACAGGTATTTGGATCGCCTTTCGACCTTAAAACTCATTTGCAGTCACTGATAGCAGATAAGACCAACAATCACCTGCACAAAACGTTCAGCGCTAACCCGAAGCTTGTAAATAAACCATAAAAAAAATAGGAATGCTGGTACAATAACACCGTTAGAATAGTTAAAACTAAATTTACCATAAATGCTATTGGAAATGGGACAAGGTAATGGGAAACTAATCCGTGTGCGTGAAAAATAACCAACATGCACGCCATGATGGCAGCACTTTACTACAGGTGTGATAATGTGTGAACACGCACACCGTGTTCAGATATTGTCGCGCACAGCATTCAAAATGTTTCTCGTATGTTCTTTCTCGGTAATTTTATTATGCATGTATTCACTATCAGCCAAGTAGAATGATATTCTATCATTTTATGTTACAATACGCAAACTCATTTTTGCCTTTGATAAGGGATAACCCCCCCCACACACACACACACTTGTTTTCTAAATATCCTTCCTGATTGTCAACTTACTCGTTTTCTAATTTTTTATCGTTTTATTTGCAGCAAGTTCCACTTGAACGATCTTCCAAATAATAGAATAATGGATTGTATTTTAAGGACACAAAGCCAACATAGATTTAAACTTTTCTTACATTGAAATACGTAAACTGTGTCTAGTTTATGATACCGTGACTGATAAGGTAGTACATCGAATCATGATAAAAGTAGTATCTATCCGTTCATTCTATTTATATATATTTATTGTTTTAAATTTTCCTCGCCAAACTCGTATTCTGTTCCTGCAAGTGTAGTTGCCGTTACTGATTCTGGCTCTGCGAAGTTTAGTGAAGTGGGCAGCTGCGTTTTGTTCAGGACTGGTTGTTTCGAACTGGTAAACAACAAGGGACTTGAACCTGAGATAATAACTTGCGGTTCTCGTGGGAGGTAGGGGTTTGTGACTCATCCACTTAATCTTATCAACTTTGGCCCAGAATCGGAACAAACGGAAGCCACCTGTTTTTATATATATATATTGTGAAAAAACATTCTAGAGGTAGCTCTCTCTCTCTCTCTCTCTCTCGTGGAGGATATACAGTCTTAAGGATTTACGCAAGGAAGAGAGAGAAAATTAGCTGGCTATTTATATATTAATCGCATGTAAAAACATACATGTAATGCAGTGCTTTAAGTGGAACAGGATGACGCATCTCACTTCTCTCTAAGAAGCACTTCAATTACCCCATTTACTTAATTATTATTTAGCGTCCGCAGAACATTCCTATACCCTTGATTCTCACCCCCCCCTCCTCCCTTCTGTCACGTTTCAGGAGAGACACCACACATCGCAGTACAATTGATTAAGAAAAATACAATTGGATTTAATGTCGATGTCGCTTCGTATAAAAATAAATAAATAATAACAACTAAAAATTACTAAAAATAGGAATTGCAGTGTCAGCGCTGACGCAAAAAGTCCGGTAGTGTTTTGGTTTTTGACCTCACAACAATAATTTTTACGCAACTGAAGTAAAAGGTTGGTTATAAAAATAAATAAATAAATTAACACTATTTCATAAACTGATGGCTCATTTCTTGTCAGTAATTTTTTATCTCTCCGAAGGACTTTTAATCAGATATCAGTGTTTTATCTGTGTAAAGTAGCGCTTTAATTTTCATCACGGGTACTTTTTATTAACAGTGACGTATGACATACGACTACTCTACATTTAGGAATTTGTAACATTCAGTCATTTTTATGCGTTTACCTATTATGCAAATAAGCTTAATTATTTAATGAAATTTACATTTTTCACTGCGTTTATAATTAAAGATGTTCGCTATATATAACTTTTTTTTTTCTAATCGCTATATATATATATTTGTATTAAAATTATCGCATAGATGTTTCTTATTTTTTATATGCTCGTACAATAAATGTACGCCAAATAAAGTGTGTGTTATATTCTTAATTTGCTGTTATTATTCCAAAAATATTGTCACACAATGAAGTAAAAATATAGTAACAGTAAATAATTTTTGTTACTTTTTTTTTTTCATTTTCACTTGAATGAATATTCGCACCTGCTGCTGTTTAACAACAACAACAACAAAAAAAAAAAAAACTGTATGTGTGCTTTAAATTACACGCGCGCACAAACACATCACAGCCTTGGAGGCTGTGATCTGTTTCTAAAATTGACCCTCGATTTAAAAGATGTCCTAAACGAATTTGTATTTTCTCCGCCAACTTTCCATTTTTCACTACAACCTTATTTCAAGTCCACACCGCACCAAGCACTCAAAAGTGTATGAAAAACGTTGAAAGCTGTTTCCCCCCCCCCCAAGTGAATATTTTTTCAAAAAAAAAAAAAAAAAAATCTTATAAAATGCAGTATGGACGTAGTTTTCCAGACAGACAGAAGTTGAAGTAAGATGACCAAAATTTCAAAATGCTTTCCGTCTTCTAAGCGTGTTCTCACATATGCTAAAAAGAAATTCGGCAAACATAATTTTAAAAATAATTATCTTTAAATGTGCCGACAAGTTTGGTTAACTGATCCAGCAAGGACGATCTTCGTTTGTTGGTGATATTGTTTTACTGGCGTTGCAATACGGCACTGCTCGATGTTTAGTATCATCACGTGGTACCACTATGGCTTCCCAGAACTCGTGAGACACAAAAAATTACACAATTCACCAAACCAGAGGGCGCATGTCGATCCTCACCCCTCCCATACACAAAACAAAATTGTATGTGTGTGGAGGAGGATCACATTCACCGCATTGACGTGACTGATGATCAGTTTAATGCGGGAAATGTCAACCATAGCAAAACTTATTATGAAAAGGCGATAAAATAATAAACAACCTTTGGAGATATTAAAAAATAATTTATTCTGCTCAAGACAAGCAGAAACTCTTCTCTCCAGGGCGATACAACATTTAAGGGGAAAAAAGTTGCAATTTGGACTACCAGTGGCGCACCCGGGGGGGGGGCCAAAAAAAGAAAAGAAAAAACATTTTCATTAGAAATTATTAGAAAATTTTCCAAAAATCTCTTCCCAATTAAAATTCATTTTTTTATTTCTGTTGTGTCGTGTTTTCTATTTCTATACTTATGAATTAGCGATCATTGCAGATGCTCAGTCATAGGTCGTATGCAATGCGTAGTGTATATTCTCAAATCGTCTACTCAACCCCCCCCCCCCCCCAAGATTAAATCTTGCGTGCGCCACTGTGGACTACCATCCGTCCAAGTACACGTGCAGAATTCCTCCTTCGACGAATTCTGTAAGTTTTAACTCGCTGTTAATTCAATTACACGCATGGTGGATCTCAGCGCCAACCAAAGAGCACGAAATTAGCATCTGAATGCAAGGAACAGTTTGAAGTGGGAATTTACCCATCGGCATCATTTACAGGTTCGAGATGGGAGACGCAAAACGAAACAATGAACCCATTAGTTTCTCTAAGGCACAACAGGCTCCCACTTTGCTCACTATGCAGGAAGCTTTTTACCAAAAGAAAAAAAGATTTTATTTACTTTATTAGCAAATGTCAAAGCGAACTGTCCTTAGAGTATCCTAGACATCTCTAGCAGGAGGAGAGAGAGAATTCCCAATGTCAGAATTTATTCGATGAGCATCGTTTTTGAAATCCCATCGATTCTACCTTTGAACGTCAGCTATTTTCACTCATCCTCCCAAAGCTGTCCACAGAACTAACTAGGTTGATTACGCCTTTGTCTTACCAATTCATCCAACCGCTTCTCGTTTCTGTTGTTACAGTTTAAAGTCGACATCGGTCACTCTTTCTATCAAATCTGTTAAGCTACGAGCAGCAACCAGCCACCAGTCAGTTCACTTGAATGTACGCCAGAAAGATTTTTCCATTTCGTTTACAATAAAAAAAAAATAATAAACTCTCTAAGGGTATTCCAGTCAAATGATAACTTCAGTAAACATTGCAATTCTTTTTTTTTTTTTTTTCCTTTCACCTACAGCACTAGAATACTGCAGATATAACCAGTGGCGTAGCAATACTTCGGCATTGGGACAGTTGCCAAAGGCGCCGGTGTCAGGGCGCCAGTAGAAAGATATTTTACCGGTTACCAAAATTGTCACGTCATAAAAGGCGCTTTAGCTACGAATTTGCTGGTCACCAAACACCTAAGCTACCTTGCTGGGTTTTACAACCTGTTTGGATAACAGAAAATTGTACTATTTACAGCATACTTTGATGCTGCTAATCGCATACTACTTAACTTCGAAAAACAAAGTAATTTTAGAAATTAATTATCAATTATTAAAAAAGAACTCTTACTATCCAGAAAAATGCACGAAAAAAATTTTGAGCAGTTAAGTATTCGACTCTGAAGTCAGTCCTATTTATTTATTTTGATTTTATTTTTTCCCTTGGATCGCACTCACAAAAGAGTGTAAACCTATTGTACACGACACGAAATAGACGACGAGGTTATTTTAAATATTCCATTTTATTTATTTATTTTATTATTATTATTTTTTTTTTTTGCAGAAACCGTGCTTTATTGACCAAACATGGAAATTTTTAATCCACTTGAGATCTCCAGTACGTGGGGCAATAGTCTCATACTGAGCGATGATCTCCCACTTAAAGACAATCACATACATCCCTGTCCAGAGCACGATTCGAACCCGTAGCCTACTGGTTGGAGAGCGAGCACACTAGCCACCCGGCCAATCAGGTCAGTATAATTTTAACTCTGCAAATTTCGAGACAAAAGAAGATCAATTTGCAACGAAGCGATTTCAGTGGCAAAAAAATTAATATTTTGTAAATACAGTACTCCTATTCGTTCAAGTTCCCAACTTTTTTCTTCGAGAAGTCTTTGAACAATAAGTTTTCGTATCGTGTAGGTATTGCCATTCGTTTCAATTATGTAAGTAGTAATACCGATTGAAATATTACTATTATCACGTGCCACTTCCAAGGACTCCTAATGAGAGGGCACACTACTCATCTTCCCCTCTATCTAATTCTCCAATACACAACGCCCACCAATAGGATTTTTGTCTCTAAATTGCGCGTGTTCTTTGCCGATTTGGTTGTATGCGGGAAACCCTGCTTCCTCCGTATGAGATGGGTAACTCACTTTCAACTGAAAAAGTCCATATAAATATTCCGCTCGTCACGACGAGAATCGAACCCGGGTGTTTTCCAATAGGAGGGCTCAATGTCCCGTTGTTCTTCAAAATCGCGTCTAAACATAGCTCCGCATCGGCCTTCTTGTGGCAGTTAAAGAAGCGTCCATTAAATTATTTAAAGCGAGTCAATCAGCTGCTACAATAGATTACTGTTTGAACGATTGTGACTCCACCTGTGAGCACAAAGTCATTTTCCCCTTTAAAACAAGAGTATTTGTGGCAATGGAGAATTCAATCTCCCCTGCGCCATTTCTTGGAAAGAATTTCGACGAATTTTACAATGGAGGAAGCACAACACCTAAACAGAAATGTCGATTTTCACTCCGATCCCCCTGGAAACGAATTTGTGGTGCAAAATTCCGAGTATGTCATTCAGTGGCCGACTTTTGTCGGCATTTCATGACGTAATGGAAATCTTAGAAGATAGTACAGCCTGCAATCGCACTTTACAAGGTATTATTTCTCGATAATGCAAACGGAAACTTTGAAATAAATGGCCAGTAACTCGGCAGATTCTACTTTTAACTCACGGAGGAGTTCGTGCTAAATGCTGCAATGTCAACTGTCGGCCAGTCGGAAAACGTCTTCATCCCACCTCATAAGATTCACTTATTTGGTGCACTTGTTAATAATTTCGTCCCTTATTCTGTGGTCTGCATTTTGTTCATTTTTTGGAGAGCAGGTGCTCAGTACTCATTAAAGATATGCAAGCTTTTTATTATTATTATTATTGCTGACTTGGCAGCAGAATTATTGGCGCCTTCTGATGACAAATCAAATTCAGAGAAAACCTCTGCTAAGAGAGCGAGGAGCGTTCTGGGTTGAGAACCAGTACATGCTAGGAATTAGTCGGGAATGCGCATGCGGTGGTGGCCATTTAACTTGGGTGCATTTTTCGAAGAACGGTAACAGCGCTTAATAAAATTGAAATTCTCCTCTTCACTTGTGAACCCTTCAATAACTTCCACAAAACCGCTTTTCTTCCACTTTGTGGAATGCCAATTACAGCCACACAAGCACGGAATAGAAACGATCATACTCTTCCGTGCAAACCACAGAAGGGAAGTTTTTTAATCGATCTTAAATGGTGGATTCAACATGCCAGCGTCTTCGTTGTTATCTTATTAGAAAAAGATATTACTTTCTTCCTCTCCCCGCTCGTAGAGATGATGGACGTTCCACTGAAACAGTCACTTTTCCAGCAAAGCGAAACTGCAGCATCATAACTAACACACTTGCGTCATTCAAAAATGCATTTCTACTTTTACCGTTTTGACTGGCGGCCAACGAAAAAGAATCAAATGAAATTCCGATGATTTCAATCTGTTTATAGGATTATAAATGTATTATGTTAAATACTTACTACGAACCCCATCAAAATGTGTTCCAGAATTTGTGTGTCTAAAGCGGCGTATTGCCGAAATTTAAAAATACAATATAAAATAGCGGACTTTTATATCTATATATTTATTTTTATATTTTACATTTGTTACGTTTTGCGCCCCAAACCTAGTTGAGCCCGTGGCGGGCGCCTCTTTCGCCACGCCCTCGTTACGGCACTGTAAAACAGCATGAATCGCAACGAAGGCGACTAATATTGAACAAATACACGTGAAATAGCGGCGTCAATCAAATTCTTAACTGACTTCTATGAGCTCATATTATAATACTTCCGCTTTTGTTTACAACAGATATGCGCATACATCATGATGGCTGAACAGTCAGTATATGTTTCGTTGTGAAGGTTTTACCGTCAAGAACGAAATAGGCGATTGCGCGCTACGTGTGTCAAAGTTCAAAACAACTTAATGAAAGCAATGATGGAGAGAGGGATTATTTCACAGTAGGTCCTATTTAATCCACCATCAAGTAGTAATGGAGCATTTTACATTATTTAAAATAATAAAACAATCTCTTTAAAGATACGGCTTAAAAAAATCAAAGAAACAGATTCGTCCCAGTGGGAAATGCGACGTCTGGAAACTCATTTGCATCTAATTAGCTGGAGAACCATTTTTCACGGAATTTGGTTAGTCTGAACAGGATGCTCTTCTAACAAACAAAGCTTTTAACCAAAGATGCTATTTTTCCTATTAAATAGGTCCAGTTTTTTTTTTTTTTTGAAGATACAAATATGGTGATACAAAAAACAAAATTAACCACTTAGAACAGCAAACTAGCCACGCTCGAGATACGATTTATCATTTGGAGTAGCAAAAAGAAGAACGTAACGAAAGGCAGATTTATATTTCTCTGCAGTGCAAGACCATTGGCAACCGCGTATTTGATGTATATGTACGGTTAAACGACTTATGTACATTAGCAATTTACTTATTCGAATTGCAAGTTACGAAACTGATAAGCACCCTCAGCAGAGAAAGGAAGGCTTCCATAAAGAGATAAAAAGACATGCTTGGAAAAAAGAAAAAAAAATTCTTATCTTTGCACATCGTTATTTCGAGAGAACCAGAGTCTGTATAAGTAAATGCCAAACTTGACGTCCTAAATTACAGCACTTATTATTTGAAAAAACGCACATTCTTCGACCCTGCTCCAATTGTGGGTCCAAATTTGTTAGGCTGTTATTACACACTTGACAAAATTCAAAGAACGCGCCATTTGTCATTCGTCCCCAGCACGGCAGTTAGGAAGATATATTTGCCACTTTTATTGACTTTTTAATTTTACGTCTTAAATCAAAGTTGCCGAGACGTACACGGTCACGTGCTGCCAAAATCAATAAAATAAGAAAAGCAGCTCGGCCTGGAACTCGAGTATTCCCAATTTCACTGACGACATCCGAAATATTTTGCGAGTGAAAACTTAATGAAAGATACATTTTTACAAAATGCGCTCAAGTAACTACATTTCCGAACACACAATAATACACTATCTTACCTGGATAGCATTGTTTCCATCTTACTTGGTTTGCACCACTTTACTAAAGCCGATAGCAAATGTTATCAAATACGTACAGCTAACATCCCTTTCAAGTACATCGGCTGATTATTAAAATACCAACCAAACAAATCTCGCATCTTTCCATTGTTAGAAAATACAATAGCAAAAATAAATAAAAAAAAAAAAATAGCGCACATCTAATCAGGGGACAATTACTAAGAGTACGAAATCATCAATACTCTCTAAGCTGAATGTTACTGCTGGAATTCGGGAGCTAATGGCTGCTTCTTCTAGTGTGGGGATGTTCATCAGTCGCGAACAAGTTGATGGGATGAAACCAGTGATGTCACTGCGTTTGGCGTCGGATCACAATGAATAAGCAGAAAAGGCTGGTATTTGTTGTTATTGTCATTTCGTCATAAGTGCAGGGAATTGTGTCAGACGACACCTACATTACTTCAAAAATTATGCATTTTTTAGTATAACAGTGGTCGAAGTGTATTTGAATTTTTTTTTTTTTCTCACTACAACAGTTTCGTAACTGCTAAAGTGTAGAAGCTATTATATTTTGAAGAGATATCACGCACGCAAAACCTCATTGTATAACTTTAGTGACAACAAATTACATTTTTAGAAAATATGAAACATTGGTAGATGCTTACAATACAGTGCAGAACAGTATACGTATAGATTTCCTCTCTATATGCATATTTGTATATTTATATATTTCCTCTTCAGATGCGGCTTCCCAACGTATTAAATACAAACGCTATGATAACATACGTTATCAGAGCGTTTGTATTTAACCTTTCGTGGACATAGAAAGTGGGCATGTTATACCTCGAATACCAAACACTTGATTGTTGTTCCAAGAAAGTTGCTTTTAAGGGTTCTGCGAGTTAACGCTTCCTCGGTTAAGCTATCAGTTTACAGTAGTGATACAAAACGGATGAAATAAAATGTTACAAGTTATTACACACGCTATGTATTATTGCGCGCGCCCACACAAGTCAATATTGCAGCTATAATAAAAACGTTAGCAACACATTTCATTCTCAACGCGCTCCTGAGTTTGAAAACGCACAAGGGCGAAGAAATACCCACCATGTGTGCGTGCGCGCACGCGGGAGAGAAAGGTCAATTATTATTTAATGAAGCCTTTCTGCAGTTATTTCAATTACGATATTTCCAGCGGCCATTTCCTCGCGTTCATTTATGAGTCAACCGGTAGTTACGAACAGTAGCGTAAACATTTCGTTCTAATGTAGAGGTCAAACGACGCTTATTGCGACAGTTGACCTTAAAACCAAGCGGACTGTTTGGTTATTACGTTGCTGCGAAGTTCAACCAACTTGTTCGTTGCTGCGGTGGTCATCGCTAAGTTCCGGTCGGGAATCCGTGCGTTGAAGAGTGGGAGAGAATTCCCAAAAGCGGACATAAATGGTCGCCAGTAGTACCTCCCACACACATACACCTTTTTGTTTTTCTCTTTTTTTTTTTTTTAAACAGGAAGCTGCCATCTTTATTTAGATTGGTAGATCTTTACTGCCTTTGTAATTAGGCTTGGGTTTCGCGTCCTGTCAGCCTTAAGTTATCCAGATGGTGGGCAAAGAAAAACAGTAGACCGCCGGGGCTTCGTTTCAAGTCGAGCTTATCGGTGCTGGATGGTAATTTAGTTTAGTGGCGCTTTCATTAATCGAATTAGTAAATACACGTTGAACCTTCATACGACTACTTCCATTTTTTTTTTTTTAGCTTTACCTTGTTAACCTGAAAGGAACTTCTCGGTAAAGTCGAACTTGTAATAAAACAAAGCAATTTTGAAATCAATTTCTAATTCATTAAAAGAAAGTACAAACTGTATGCAAGTTCTGGACAAGACGGAAATGACCTTGGGGATGGCAGCAGATTTAACGACACTGTGGATGGTTCGAGGAAGGAGGATAGACAGTTATTTGCGGAAGATGACGATGCAAATTTAAGCAGAGCTCCATCCTTTCGTTCAGGATGACGTGATAGACTAGCAGAATAGACAGTTCAATCGTGCAAACGTCGTTATTTATCTCTGATCGGTCGAAGCAACTGAGGGTATTATGAAGCCAGTGACTGCCGTCTGTAAATTGTTGACGTTCTTCTTGCTGATCTTAAGTTTTACGGAAAATTTGCCTTCACATGAAGAGTCCAGATAAGGTTACTCGAGTTAGAAGGGATTCGAACCCAGATCTTTGCAACCAAAGAAAATGGTCGATATCAACTGAGCTCCAGAGGCTCTTCACAAGAATCGGATTTTGCACTCAATGCTGACGAGATTGTTCCGTGGCAGGGAGAGACGCGATCCAAGAGGCTACGAAGCGAGATTGTAGAATTGCATCGTTTGGCTTTATAACACCTTGATCCGCTCACATGTCGGCTATATGCGCGCGCTGGTGTGGTCGACCGAAAAGTTCCCCCGTAGCGCAGTTGGAAGGATGGAATAAAAAAAATTGAATTGTAGCTGCTGATGCGGGATAACTTTTCTAAGCAACAGTTTTTCCAGTTGAAGGTGGGTTAACCTGTCTCATGTGCAAACGGCTCTTTGCTCTTCTTTCGCGGAACTTTGGTTTTTCTCTCAAGAACGAACAAATCGGTAAAAGGGCACACGACGAAATTTCCACGAACATGGGCGATGTGCAATGGACCTGTGTGACGCTTGAGTCTGAGGTACTGATTCAGGGGGTTGGCTAAATGATCAGGGATCTGTACTTGGAGGATTAGAAAATATCGAGAAATGATCTGTGGAATAACACTGGGAACTTGGGCTTGCAAGCCACGAAATTCAAATACAGGAAGGAACCGCGGACAACCCGAGCGCTGCACTAGCAGCTCCAACGTAACAACCAACAACTCTGTTCAATGAGTTTCGGTGAGATGTAGGAACAATGCGGGGAATGCAGAAGGTCAGAACTGAGATAATAATACGAGGCCTGGGATTTGTTGAATATCGATACAGATTAAAGGATTAAGGATGCAGTGTTTGATACGATAAAAACAAGGGGGGGGGGTAAGAGACATTCCGGAATTTAAGTACAAGTGTGACCAACGAGGAAATGAGCAAATTTTGCTCATGGGTATGCTGTTATCGGAGGGGGGGGGGGTGCTGAACTTACTGAATGGCTTTAACAAGACAGACTTAAGCGTCATAAATAACTCCAAGTAACAATTTGCTGCTGGGTTAATAAACAATCCGATGCAATTATCAAACAGCATGACGGCACTCAGTTGTCATAGCAACAGAACGCAGTGGCGTTTTTGGTTTATCCACTGTGCGCAGTTTATTTATTGCTGTTTTTTTATTAATTATTTTCTGAGTAAAACAGTCCGATTTCATCCCCGCTCGTGAACCTCTTGGGGCAGTGGTGTAGCTAGAGCTTTTGCCGCCCCTCTCAATACACTACAAAAAGTCAAAAAAACGACCTACAGGGGAATAAATGAAAACGCCATGTTTATTTTTTAAGTAAACTTTAATTTCCACATTCTAAAATGCTATTTTCTTTCTTTTCTGTAGCAAATTCGTCGACGACATTGTCGAAGGCTACTTCATAGTAATATTGGTAATTCTTAATCAATTTTATTCAGAAAAACTCCTCTCACAACTTGCAACACTTACAGCAATTGTGGGGAAAATTCGCAGTAGTATTACAATATTTGGAAATGAGTTCTCGAGACTGTATTTTAGAATTAACTCTAAAAGTTCAAAAAGGTTCAAAGTGTCGCCCGGGACGAACCGCTTCTTCCGCTCCTCCCTAGCTACGCCTCTGTCTTGGGGCCTTCCCATTCACATTTAGTTGACGCCTGAAAGGTAACAAAGTGTTTCACTTTTGTTTCTGGGACAGTCGCTGATATTTGCATTTGTGACATTTCTTTTATGTCCATTCTTATTCGGACAACCTCAAACACTTACATTGAGTAACATCTGAACAGGGAACTACTTGGCAGCAATCCTCGTTTCTCTTCTTAATCTCGAAACCAGCTATTTGCATCCGATATTATAATTTAGATCTTTATGGTCAATTTTTTTTTTTTTTTTTTTTTTTTTTGCTTAGCTAAAAGAAAACAGAAAAAGGGTTACAAAGATTCCAAATATTTTGACGAAACTGGTCTTCTGAGAGCAATGATGTTTCGTACAATATACAATCCCCGACTGATACTAATCTGTAAATGAAAGCTAGTAAGTCCATAACTGCAAAGAGGGAGGCATCGCGATAGCAACTGCGCGTGGCGGTGATTCTGCGCAGCTCATTATTGGCTATGAGTAGGACCAAAATCTCACATGGCAGCATGCATGACTTGCCGTGTTTTTGTGGTGTCGAAAGAAGGGCACGCTGACCAGAATGCAGCAGCAAATCGCCAAGCATCACTCTTCCAGGAACTACCATCATCTCGATCCATGTGGCAAATGTTACTTGTTTTCAAATCTCCCAACAATTGCTGATCGGTGTCACATGACCGGTGTGTACTTAGGAAATCCACAGAGCATTATTTAAATAGCAGTGGAAAGAAAAACACGTTTCAAACTCTTGGAAACTGTTTAGATAAGTACTGAGTTCAACGAGTGCTTTCAGGCATTTTAAAACAAGATCAGAAAATGCATCAAAAATTATTAAGCAAATCACGCCATAAAATAAGCGAATGTGTGTCCAACATCGGCACCGTGGGTGGACTAAGAATTGGAGAATCCGGAAGCCCTGCTCAAGGGACCCAAACAGGAACTTTCGCAAGCCAGTTCAGAGACCTCCATTGAGCAAGATGATGGTAGCGGACTCCCTGCTGAGTAGCAAAAACATTTCCAACCTACGGACGTTTACTAACGATCATGTTCAAGATGAGATTGGAATCCACCTGTTTGTTGAACATCTGGTACGCCGTCCGCTCGGTCAACCAAGCAGGATAGTTTTTTTTTTTTTTTTTGCCAATGTATCCTTAAGCTATTTTTACCACTCCGTAACAACCGACTCGCATTTTGGTAACTCTAGAATTGGCAAGCCCTTCTTAAGTGGACCTTATTTGTCGAACATAAGTTAATTGTCTTATTCACTTCTGCTGATGGTTTGTTGTTAGATGCACTGACAGCTTATTGCTAGCGGCTTGGAGGACCGAATAGACAGATTATCCCTTCCACGGCGAAGAAGCTGCAGGTTCGTATCTCACCGTGGAGATGTATATTTCGCGATAGTCTTTAGGTGGGAGATGAATTTCATTGCCCAGTTGTTTGTTGTCTAATTTCTAACGTAACCTGTCTACAGGTTACGTTAGAAATGTACTCATATTAATGTACTATAAGGGCTGATACCTAATCTCAGGTATCAGCCTAATAGTACAGACAGGAAAAATAGACATTCCTACAATCCCAAAGTCATGATCAACAACAAGCTAATTGAAAAAGTCACAAATCCAAAATACCTTGGTATTACGCTTGATCAGGAATTACGTTTTGCACAACACATCTCTAACACTTCCAACAGAGCTCTAAAAAAATTAAATATAGTGAAAAGGCTTTGTGGAACAAATTGGGGCGCAAAGCCAAAAATCCTCAAAACTACTTACACTACACTAATAAGGCCAATAATGGCCTTATTAGTGTAGTGTAGTGTATTTTTTCTTTACCGATGAGGCCTTCGGCCTCATCGGTAAAGAAAAAATTAGATAAAATACAAGCAAAAGCATCCAAGATTATCATTGGTGCAGTCTCATCCACTTACAACATCAGAACCCAACAGGAATGTGGGCATGACCTGCTGGAGGACAGACGAAAATTTGCCACCATAAAATTCATAAATAATATCGGAAGCTACCAAAGTGATCATATCTTCCTAAAAACTTATGAACATTGGAACCAAAAATGCAGACTTCAGAGATCATCAACTTTACAATATGATGACACTATCAGGAAAGAAATAGGTCTTGATCAGCTAAGTACCCACATAAACAAAGAACCGCTATTTTCCAGTCCTTTACCTTCAAATACCTCCATAAATCTAAACCTTCCCAAACTCTGTACAAAAAAAGAACCAAAAGAAATGCTCAAAGAAAAAGGCCTGAATACTATGAACTTTCTGTCATCCTCCAAACAGGTTATTTGTTATACCGATGGATCGTCAGACACCAATATGATTAATGGAGGCGCTGGTGTTCTCCTTCTACTCCCGAAAGGTGAAAAACTTTCAATAAAAGTTGGATCTGGGAGAATCGCTTCCAATTTTACCAGCGAACTCTATGCAATAAATAAAGCACTAGAAGCCTACTTAAAACTATCATCATCTCAACAATCTGAAGGAATTATAATTTACAATGACTCAACATCAGCTATGGAGGCAATGAAAAATGGCAATACCAAGCTCACACAAGACATCCATAAACTCTTAAATCAACTAAAGTGTTTAGGAAAAAGTTGCATTTTACAATGGATTCCTGATAAATTAGCAAAAGGGGCCAGAGAACTCAACCAAGAAACTCACATGATAACTCTTGCTGATGCCAATGCACTAGCAAAAGCTAAACTAATTCCACGAAATCAGTGATACAACATCAAATTCCCGAAATCAGTGCTGACAGAAAGACCTCCACCACGACAGCAAGACTACGAACAGGACATTATAGAGGAATGAAGATCAATACAGATGATATGAGAATATACAGAAACTGCAACAACTGCCCCAATACTGAACTGAAACCCACTCACATCTTTACCTGTCCAGAAATTACAGCAGCCTTGCAAGAAATAGATCCTAATCCTGAACAACAGCTCTATACAAACAAAATGATCGACATAGACAAAGCAGCACAAGGAAACATTAAGACTCTTCAAAGGACAAGACAACAACAACCTAATCTCAGCTCCCCCCCCCCCTTTTTTTTATTTTATGAAGGATTTTCTTGCCACGCGTTGAGTTTGAGCTGAACGGAACTAGTTGTGGTAGAAACTAGTTGTGTTCTGCGATTATGTTAATTCTAAATAATATCAACAGCGACGGATGATTTGTACAGCTCTCTCTCATACATCACTTAATCATCACTGATTGCGGGATGAAAAACCCTGCAACCACCGTATCAGACCGGCTAAATTACCTTCAATTGAAAAGTTATGAAGGTTCTTCGCGTTCTAGGATTTAAACCCTGCTGTTTTTAACCAAATGGCTTCGTCGAAACCGACTGAGTCACGGGAGATTCAAAGCATCAACGGAGTTAACTTAATCCTACTCACACTAACAGTATAATGTACAGAGCAGTAGTGTTGTTGGCTATCCGGCGCTCTCGCAAGTTAACTAAAAAAAAAAAGGTCCGGCTAATGTTTTTAGATGGTTTGAGAACAGTTGCAATACAGTTTGGTAACCTTTCATTAGGTGGAATATGAGATTAAAAAAAAAAAAAACCTAGAAAAGACACCTTTCCTATCTCAACTTTTATTTAGAAAAAATTGAAATAATTAAAAAATTTAGGAGGGCAAAGATGATAGGAATTATTCCTGCTTTTTTTTTTTTTTTTGATTAAATGCAGAGATCCCTTGGGCGAATAATAAAAGCCAGTTTGTAATTATCACAACTACTTTTGTTCTGAACGAGTTCTTAATAAATTAAAAGAAACATTCATTTCGATTGAAGTGTTATTTTTGCCAAACGAATTCGCTTCCCCCATCGACCCTACAGCACATTTTATGAGCCCGCGTGGCCACTTGCCAACGACGTGTCAGATGTGGTCCAATGCGGGCGCATTTTGCTGATAGACGCATTTTTATTTACAGAGATAATAATAACGATCTGTTTACTAAGTGTATCACTGCTTACTCACCTGCGTCTAACGTAAAGGTTACTGGAGACGGACAGCGATAAAATTATATTGCAGCAGATAGTAATCGTCCTCCACGGGCCCACTAACGTTTGGTTTCACACAACAACGCATCAATCTTCTACAGAAGGAACAAGCACAAAAAGTGTGCAGGAAACACCAGAGATAAACCGACGCTAATTTCGGTCGTGTCGTGATTATCCGGTTTTAAGATATTCTAGAAACAGGAATGTGTTTTGTTGTCTGTAGCAGAAGTGTGCGGCCTTGGTTTCATAAAATCTGCGGTATAGAAGCTAAGAAGGTTAAATCGGCATTGGAATGGTGAGCTGACCGCCGATCTTGGACTCAGGAATAATAAAACAAACCTCTGATTGTGAAAAAAACGGATATGACAATACTTTTTGGAGAAAACGCAAGTAGTTGGGCTTCCACAAAACAAATAATTTGTGTGTATACTGGTATCGTGTTTTATTATACAAATGAATGCGACGTGCAAAAACTAAAAGAGATGTGACGTAATGGTCACATGGCCGGTGCATTTGAGGGTGGTTATCTCGTCGCACTTGATGCCATCGATTCACTGTTTTCTACAAAATGTCTGATGACGTCACAAAGTGGGAAGTTGCGATGCGAACTGGTTTCAAAGGGTAATCGCGGTTTGTTTATGCGCAAGCACGGAATTGGGAAATGCGATAACGTGTGCTAATTTGTTAAGGGTGTGTTTGGTTGCCTCGATGAAACATTATAGCCTCGGTTGTAAGGGAGTGGAACTGCAAAGAAACTTGAAGTAAAAAAGATAACTGTAGACCGTGTGAGTACGAATTAATGTAATCATCATCGATAAAGAAACACTTGGCATATGAAAGCACACGCTGATCAGCCGATTAAAGTAGGAATTAGCTTTTATGTTACGATTTACATTGTTTAGCTATGGATGCCAACCAGAATTCATTATCTTTGCTTACAAAATTACAGCTGCACGCACTGCCACCAAACAGAATGAGGTGTGTACTTGCGACTGCACTGCTGGTCTCAGAACGAAAGATAGCGATTCATGCCATTTGTGCACATCATTTCAAGCGCTAATTTTTACACCCAAGTTATAACAATCAAATAATAACAAAACGTATGCTAGATTTTCATTAAGTTTGCTGCTTCTGTTAACTCCGCACGAGTTCTCCTGCTGATTTGACCGATATACGAAAAAGAAAAAACTTCCCCATCTCCAAATGAGACGGATAAATTCACCTTCAGCTGAGAAGTCCTTATTAAGGTACTTTGTTTCCTAAATGGATTTCGAACCACATGGGAATTGGCAGTACCTCCGTGGAGCTACTGTGTCTTGGCTCGAGAAGGAAAGCCTTACACATCTGTATGAGTTAGTTAGTTTCGCATGATGATACATCGGCCGTGAGTCCTTTTTACGGGAAGGTACGGCACCATCTCAAACCCCCCCCCCTAATTTTATCGGGGATAGGGACCGGCTTAGCTGACTAGTCAGGCCTATGGCTGGGTCAGTATTTCTGACTGTAATCCGTGTGTGTTCACGGGGCCGGTTTGCCTGCTTGCGGGATGAAAAAACCCCAGATGAACAGATGGAAAAAAACCCTGCTGTCCACACCCAAGACCGGCTAACTTGGTTATGGCTGAGGAAGATCCTTAAGCTCCTGGCGTCGTGAACGGGAATCGAACCTAGGACACTCATTCCCCAGGCATGTGGTTGCGAAGCGCAAAGCCACTAGCTAACTGCGTGGACTACATCTGTACGAGACTGGTTAACTCCGCCTTCAGTTGAAAAGGTTTACATGCGAACCTTCACACCAGGGTTTGCGAACGCGAAGGGAAAACGGCGCGTTGTCATCGTGGCTGAGTTACGGACACTCCTCGTGTAATTCAGTTACGTCTTTTAACAAAAAACTGAGTCCCCAATAATAGCAAGTGGGCACCGGATCGTTATGATCCAAACGAATGCTTTCTCCAACTGTAGCAAGTGAAACTTATGCGCCCACATTGCTGAAGCGAAATTGGCGACGACAAGTTTTGCTAATAAGAGTTAAGTAGAGTTTGGAGGCGGATTGAATCAAAGCACGCCGTCGCCTGCATCTCACCATTTCAACCAAACAACAGCATTACACACAACACATACAAACGCGTGCAAAGGCGTCGTTTCGATAAACAAGATCTGTAACTGCACACACTGTCTGGTGTTCTTGCCGATGTAATGTACTTGCGGAGTGGTTACAGCGTGCGCGCCCTACATTAGTATTCGAACCGCTGGAAACAATAATCTAGGCCACACGCTAACCTTGATGCGATGCCGTAGAATCACGTCTCGAACAAATAAAGCATTTACATGGTTTCACTTTCGAACGCTGAGGCAGCCAATTGACTATTTATGATACTTTCCGTCTCTCAAAATTTTACTTTGTGTGTGTGTGTGTGTGTGTGGTCAGGTGACCAACTGAAATGATTACGTCATACCAACGTCAATGATTACTTGATTCGAAATGAAGATACCGAAACGCACCTCATTGAAATTCTGAAAACAACAGTACGTAATCCAATGGATTAGAAGTCAAATCCTGGTTTCTGTTCACTCCCCTCCCCCGATAAAATATTCCCCTACCTGCTTTTCATTATAAAAAAGTATAAGGCTGCAGTAAACATTCGTTTTTGTATTTATTTCCAGAAGCTTCTTTCTAACAAGCTGCTCCGTTCATAATAAAATGGCCGAATAATGAGCCCAATTAATTATGTCAAGGCGAAATTCATTACGTTGAGTGCGTTTTGTCCTTGGAGATGTTTAAGCTCGCTTCTTCGACGGGGTTTTCTTTTGTGAAAGCAATCGCCAAGTGGGCTCATTATTTCCCTGATCGTGCACTATTGCGATGACCTGCAAATACACGCATCGATTTGAGAAGCGATACGGTCTTGCGGATTCCGGGTGTCAGTATGAGCTTTTGAGAAGGGCCTGTTCTCATTTTAGGAACTTCGAAATTCTACACATCGATTCGCTGAAGGTTAAGTGGAACTTTAATTCCCCGATAATATTATTAATGATGTATTTGCAGTGGTGTTATTCTGAAGCAATCAAGCAAATAAAATAATTGCAACGTGGGATGACATCTTCTTGACAAAAGTTAACTGCGCAGAATGAACACGCCACTTTTTCCATACGCATTTGTTCATGCGTAGTAGTGCTCGACTTGATTATGTCGATAACATCAGCGCGTGATGATTGTTGTGTTTTGTAAATTAACAATTAGTCAGAAACATGTGACTGACTCAAGATCGACCGAAACGACTGCTTCTCTCTCGGACACGAGAAAGTAATGATTTTATGAGACAAAAGCAAAGATTCTCCTAAAATAGAGGTATTTTCTTCCAGAAAATCCAGTTTTTTTGTTCCAAAATTTATTCCTTTTAAAAAAAAAAAAAAAAAAAAAAAAAAAAATTTCTCACGCAAAAAAGTTGTAATTTGTAGTTAGCCCATCCAGCTATTGGAGACCAAACACGGGTATTTTCAAGCCACCAATATGTGAAGCAGTAGCTCGCGTCCCTAGCGCGTATGTGAGAATCCCACGGGATTCTCACATACGGTAACCGCTAGTCGATGTTGATACGTTTGTACTTTTTCCCATAAACACGTCAACAATAACAAGAAAACTTGATGAATATACATGAGGTGAGGACTTCAGGATGATAGAAAGTGACGTAAACGTCCCGAAACGTTTACGTCATTTTCTGTAGGTCATCCACCCTGTTCCTAATTCGCGAACCTTACTTAATTTTAGAGCTGCGCATTCACGGCTTCCACTCCATTAATGTAGGCGCGATTCAATTGAACAAGCCATTTATGACGAGCATAAATGAATGCTGACGAATTCTGTCTCTCTCTCTCTCTCTTTTTTCCCATTAATTAAAAAAAGAAAGAAATAAAGAACAACAACAAAACCGGGATACTTGTGTTTTCTTCAGCAGGATTTTTTTTTTTTTTTTTTTTTTGCAATGTCAAATCGTAACGAGCGTATCAGACAGTTACTGATGCGATGACTCCATGCTTTTCTCTCAACGATATTAACAGATTTGCATTCAGTTAACAGCAATTTTTTCATTATTATCAAAGATAATAATGAAATCTGCTTTTGCTACGGATTAATTACACTGCTTCAAAACTGCGAAGCGAATGACTATGAAACGCCTCGACTTCCAAGAACTCAGGTTTTTTTCATCCCACATAAACGCAACTGACAGAAAGAAAAGATTAACGCCTACTGAAGAAGGTTATTAACCTTAAGGGATGTTTACGATTATTATTTATAGACAAGAAGAGGAAAGGCCACGAACAAAACTTGTCAAATTTATAAACGCATATTTTTACTTTATAACTCAATCGACACACGTGACAAAAAGGACACCATTCTGTTTTTTAAATTAACACGTGAGCTACGAATAGAGGGTCTGTTGAATGAGTGGGGCATTCCATTTATTTTCCATTTATTTATTTACATCACTACGGAACTGTTGTTTACAATCTTTGGTAGATGTGATGAGCAAATAACACACACACACAACACTTTAACTTCACGACTTGCTTTTTGCATACCGACAGCAATTTGACTCTCCCCAAGTTGCTCCAAATGCCCCCATGCTGAGTGACACTCCCACTGAATTATTCTAAAATCACGTTTCCTTCTTAGCTATAATGAGATTATTTAAACGAGCATAAGACTAGGACTATTTTGTCAAATATTAATACGTTACTGAAACCAGTGAAACTATTTTCCATAACTATTTCATCGGTCATTTCTCGAAGATCTTGTTCTCCCAAAGTATAGTTGCTTCCTTCAACACACTATTGGCATTCAGTGACTGCTTCTTGCTGCTTAAGAAGTTTAGAAGAGATGGCAGAAATCTGAACAACTGTGGAATTTTATGCAAGAGGGAAAGAATCGTTTGTAAACAGACTCCAGAGAAACAAAATGGCACCCGAAGCGGAAGTTAAATATCCTGCATTCTGAACAGCGAAAAGTTATATAAAGAGATGGACAAGAATGAATGGAATCTTCGGCGCATTTACCGTTCATTTGTGAAACATGTTTTTGTGATTCTCAGTTCTTAAAACATTCCCCGATGTATTGATTAAGGTAGATAAGCAACTTTTTCACGTCACTGCACATCCGAAATTAATTACACGTTGAAATAATTCCCTGGTAGTTCGCCAATATATTTCAACACATGGTTCACAGTTGTACCGAGTGGTTGCAAGCATTTTTATTTTATTCATTTATTATTATTATTTTAACTCGCGAGCAGTCTTAAATCTTAATTTTCCGTATTTTTGAAATTTAGTAGTGAACCAAATACAAAGATGGCTGACCTTACAGCTGTTATGAATGGATTTCTTGCTTCCAAGTTTTACAGTTACGTTTGCATGGTTCTCCTAACGGCACGAAATAAAAACATCTCAGTGGCATATGGCTACGGCCATATGCCACTGAGATGTCTTTATTGAATCGTACACTGTCTGCTGGAAGCTACTATTTCAAGGTTGCACGGACTAGCGTGTTACAAAAAACCTTACGCAACAACAACAGACTACCGTTAGCTGATTTGTTACATAAGCGACAACAGCAGCGCTCTCTGCAGGCAAAAGTCCATCGAAACCTAATTCATTAATTATTGTGCGCTGATGAAATAAATGAAACTTAACATTTTTAATTTCTCGATTAAAATATTTTCTTTCACTAGAAATCAAACGAGGTATTTCTTTCTTTCTTTTGTTTTAATTTTTATTTTATTTCTTTCTATCTAAGCAAGTTCAATTTTAACAGAGTGTAAAATCAATCGAATCTTCTGGAAAATGAAGATGTTATGGTCTCAGAAATTTTATAACACGAATGTTGTTAGGTTGACGAGATGATTTCAGGAAATATGCAGGGCCGGCTCTACAGATGATGTAGAACACGCACTTGCACGGGCGAAAAAGTTGGCATAAACTATACGAACAATAAGGGAGAAGGGGCGGCAGAATATGCTACTTCACGGGGCAGCATAATTCCTAATGACGGCCCTGGAAATATGCAGTTTCGATTGGGGGAAAATCGAAAAACTATCACAGGCCCGAATGGATGTGAATGTTAAACCTAAATGATGTGTAATAATCGGAGGAAGCATAATAGTGCCACATTTCGCCTCGATTCTGTCAGTTTGTTTACAACGCTCACCAATCATTACATGATTGTATTGCGGAGTTCGCCATACAAATCAATGCGGTTGTGTTCATTTGACAAAGCTAAAGTGACGTCCTTCATTATCACCGCAGTTAAGTCCAGAGTCATTTGTAGCTCGTACAGTAAATACGAGCAATGTCTATTTTCTGTAATATGTAATTTTACATTTTTTAAAAATGCGAATCCCATCTAAGAAAGGTTGTAAACCTATCATATATTAGCATCGTAGTTGGGATCTCGTATTTCCCTTCAGCCTTGTGGCGGTAACGATACGCCGCCATACTAGGGGGATGATTACGAAGCAAGGTGGTTTCCCGTTGCCTTCCTTGAAGTAAGTATTTATGAATGTGCGTGTTCAGACCAGTACGCCTGTTTTGATGGATGGAAAACCCGAGTTATCGGGAGGAAACACCGCGTATGAGACTGGTTAATTCATCTTCAGTCGAAAGAGAGCAGATAAAAAAGGTTTCTCACGTCATGGACGGGGATCGAACCCAAGTCTTTACAACCAAATGGCTTCGTCTTCTCTGAATTATCTAATCTCCATCTTCGAGATGGGGATTACATAATTCAGAAACCGTGTTCTAGACACCAAATTATTTTTTCAAGTCATCTGAGGCATGCATTCGAGGGGTGAGTCTTCCGCTGGGAAGATTACATTCATGTTATCGAACATTGAGTAGTTTTACTACGTTTGTTGCAGAGTGATCCGATTAAAACACAATTGAGATATTTCGACACATTTTTAGTAAATAACCAGATACTAAATTTCATTAAAATATGTCCATACGGAGTGGAATTCTATGAGAGCAGACAAAATGATCTAACAAGGCATTCATTTGCTTTGGTCCAGCAGCAATTCATTGACCTGTATCGGTTATCTAGGAACTCTCTGCGGTCAAAAGTTCCCATCTGCGTAGTTCGTAATGTCAGGATCGTTGTTATAGTATATGCCGCCCCTAACTTCAACAAAATACGTAAAATTAAAAACAAAAAAACAAAGTTGCTTTTATTGTTAAACCCCAATTTCTCCCATTATTCTTATTATTATTTGTGACACCTCCAAGGAGTCCGAACACTCATCGCGGGAGGACACCCACAACTGTCTTAACTACTACACCGAACCTCTACTACGAATCATCTCCATCAACGCCATCTACCGCCTACCTCCACTACTACCACAACTAGTATTTTTTGTCTGTAAATTGCGTGTGTTCTGAAGGGCCGATTTGTCTGTATGCGGGATGAAAAACCCGAGTTTCCGGGAGAAAAAAAAACCTGCTACCTCCGTATCAGATCGGCTAACTCACCTTCGATTGAAATCGTCCAGATAAAGATTCCTCCCATCGCGACGAGAATCGAACTTAGGCCTTGCCGCCCTTGGGCATAGCCTTAGTTGCTTAGTGGGTTCCGACGGCCCTGCTTAATGCAGTTCCCTACTACCCTATCCTTTAGGTTAGTTGCAGCTAGCACCATGTAGTTAATTCAGTGTTGCGGCCCATTCTACTCCTCAATTTCTTCTTTGAATTTAATGGCAGGTTGGTCTGTTTGCATGATGGAAAAATTCAGTTATCTCGAAGGAAAAATCCGTCCGTCTCAGCTTTATTTTGCAGCAATATTGCTCGTGTCGACAACGATAATCGAACGCAGCACCCTTCGGGGCTTGTTCGTGTTGCGTCACTTACTCGACTGCTTCATGCGACCAACACGGCGATCTAATATCAGCGGTGACAATAAATGTCTATCGACGTGAACTTAAACGGGTAAACACGCACTCGCACGAAGACTCCAAAAAGCTCGATATGATACGCAGTAGAGTTAAAAACACGCACGACAATTATACTTAAAAAAAGAGCGAGGAAATGAACGTCGTTAACGTTTGTCAAATGAAAACACCACACGTTAAAATAATTCTGTTCGCTCTCCGTAACGGCGAACGAAATTGCGAGGCAAGAAATTCATCGAATTATGACTCGAAATATATCAGCGGAGTGTTTTCGAAAACAACGACACGCTGCCGAATGAGGGCGATTTGCATTTCTGAAATCACGTGAGAATTATTTCGTGGATCGAAGCCAGAAGTGCATTTTTCCGACTCGCCCATCACAAATGACGAAAGGCTTTTTTCTTCGTTCCGAACATTTGCTTTCATGTTCCCTCGAACATCGGATTTATTGTTCTCGAAAGAATTTCAAGTTTCGCGAACGCGTCAACATTTTTTGTTTTCTTTGATGTTTCATTCATCTTCTTTATTTATTCTGAATTTATAAAACGCAGAAGTTTTATGAAATATCACCACTGGCGATGAGAATGGAAACCCCCTTCTCTCCCCCAGTACACTTCTGGAATTTATAGATTTTCTCGATTCATAAATCTTGAATAACTCGTTGCAATTACTATTTATGACGGTTTTATGGCACGGAACCACACAGAAATTTGGCCATCGTTGTTATAATAATGACAACGAAAGTGGTACATTTCTTTCCCCCCCTTTAAATCGAATTTGTGCGCCGAAAACAGACATAAGATTGATAACAACTGAAACTTTACTGCCAACTATCTTCTATAATGAGAAGAAACAAACTCAAGAAAACAGCTCCAAATATGGAAAATATTTGGTTGCTCTCATTCCATAATGGACATTTTGTTCTCGCTAATAAGATGACTGTCTGAAGCTCTTAATAAACAGTCGTCTCTGCCTCTTGCTCACCACTCTCTTTCTCTTAATTTTTTTCTCCCATCAAAAAACACCTTCTGGGCCTTTCACAAAAATATCAACTTCTTACTTATGAATACAAAAATGTAAATCGCCTCGAATAAAGAAATGTGAACGTCATTCGTAAATTAGCATGTTTTTTTGTTCTCCAAAAAAGTCGGGTTTTCATCCCTCACACAGGCAAATCGGTCCTTGTACACACTCAGTTTGAACAAGGACCGATAAAATCTGCTGTTTTGAGCAGTAGATGGCGCTGAGTATTTGATGGATTGTGACATTGTGTTTAAATCGAGGATTAAGTAGTACAAGAATCATGTGGACTGCAATTCCGCGCGAGTCCTTGGACTCCTTTGGTCATGTAACAATAATGACACTTAGCAACGGATCCATCCATCAATCCATACGTCAGCAAGTAATAATTAAATGCATGAAAAAAATTCAAAGCAATTATATGAATAATGACTCAGGATGGTTAAGTAGTGATTAACAGTTTCGTAAGTACATATAATTTTTGTATCCACCATAGATTCTCTAATCTTGACGATCTCTAAGAAGTGATATTATTTATACTGCATACATCACTTTTATTTATTTGTTTGTTTATTTATTGTTTACTTAATTATCTTAAGTTACATGTCTTAAACCGTGTGATGGTTCAATATCTGATTCTAGATGGCGATTTACATTGTTGTATTCATATGTCATAAAGTAAACCAGAAACTGTTAGGAAGCTTCGAACACTACAATCTTAAGCAAAAAAGTGCCACATTTTCTGTGACATTCAAGCGCATGTCTAGATCATCATTGACGAAGCGCCGTTCATTTTTCTTTTGCGTTACGATATCATCATAGATTTGACAGATAAACATTAAACCAACATAAACAATTCCTGACATTTGGAGAAACGAATTTCCCCTCTGAAATTAGAACGTTCTAATTCGAGAGGAGAAAATATTACTCAATGCTAAACCGTTTTTCAGTCGTATCATCCTGTTAATCGCTTTCTTATTGAAAGCGATTAAAACAGAAACAGGCAGCTTTGGTCTGCTGCACTGAAGTTCATCTCTTGAAGTCAAAAAAGCTGAAAAATCAACAATCGTTCTAGTAGAAAAAAAAAGAACCAGCTTTAAGAAACTGTTCACAGACGAATAATAATAATAATATAGAAAACTTCAAAACTATTTCAGAGTTACCAACCGCAAGTTAATGGCAGTTTTAAAATTTCTCTCCGAATTTAGCTTCGAGATACATTCAAAATGACATTTCTAGGAAAGACCTGTAGCAAGAAGTGAAAAAAAAAAAAAAAAACATTTCGACACTGCAATAGCTGCAGGTAAACCAATTCTCGATATGTGGGTTGCCACTACTTCGAGTTTTTTTTTTTTTTTTTTTTTTTTTGTGCACGCGATCGAAACACATCGTGATATTACAATTCAAGTAAAGGCAATTCCTTTCAAGTGTAGATAGAAACAGCATCATATTTCCATTGTGAGATAGTAAGTTTAAGAAACTTTTCGAAGTCTTAAGTAGGCGTGTGTTGCGTATCCAGAAGGATAAATATGTGGGTCGATAAGTGTATGCTCAGGCTACTGTTTATCGTACTCAAAAGAGCCAAGTCAAGTGATTGACAGATCGCGAATGCACAGGCTTAGTCGACATTCATTTCGAATACACTCGGTACCCATCACGCAGATTACTTCATTCTGCAGACAGAACACCTGGATTTATCACTACAGCAACTTCAATAACTTGCAAGCGGCCGCGAACCTGCAATAGATCCGCAGAAATGGTTAACGATATCGGGGAGGGCGAATAGCGACGACGAATTCCTTGTTAAGTAATATTTGAAATCACGCAGAAATTAAAACGGAAACCGATAACGTATTTAGTGGATCGAAAAGTTTCAGGGGCTATCAAAAGTTCTGCTTTAATTTCGAGAGGACTGATATTTCTGAAAGAGGCGATGATATACTGCCATTTTTAACACAAAAATCAAGTCATAATAAATAAATCAATAAAATAAAAGAAGAAATAAAGATACGCAAGACTGAAATGCAGAGAGGTTGCAGTGAATGAGTCTCAAAATGAATAAAACATCATTTGTACCTTTAACTGTTAGAATTGGCAACGATGACGAACTCGAATCCGCCAGTGCTTTCCGTAGCAATAGCTAGGCGACCTAGACTCGATTGTTCGTTGAAGAGCGAACTCAGCAGCTTTTGAAAGTCTTCCTAACAAAACATGCGAAGTAATTTCAGTTGTAATGATAAAAATAACCTCAAGAGACGATTGTTTATTTTTGAAGATAATCGATGACTACACAGGTATCGAGGGAGGAGAGAAGGCAGATAACTCTCGCCATCCCTAATCCTAGCACTAAGTATTATTGTCTGAGAAAAAGTTAATTCTACATTCGTTTTTCTTGAATTTTTTTAGGATAAAACTACAGTTTCTGGGAAGCCAACTTGCTTGTGCCAAAGATCAGTTAGGTCGGATCCCGTTGAAAACGTTCGAAAAAAAAAAAAAAAAAGTTCTCTAATAGCGATTACAGTGTGCAGCTGGCAAAAACCATTTCCACAGAGCCACACAAGAGAGAGAGAGATGATGATAATTATCTATTGCGATCCGTGTGGGAAGAAAAAACTCTTGTAATAGGCGACTAGATTCTTTTTTTTTTTTTTTGAGAGAGAGCTTTTAGGTTGGTTCCCGAGTAAGCAAGCAAGTACATCTTTCGCGAAGTGAAGTAGGCTGTTTTCTTCCCAGAAACCAGGGTTTGGAACTCCACGGAGCAGCAAAAGCAAAACTAAAGAACTTTTGCTATTTCAAATAATAATACCATTTGGGTTTAGTAACGCCATATGTCGGTAGTTGCCTGCTCTACTCTTTTCACCCGTAGATGGAATGATCATCTGTTAAGGTAAACTGAATTGTTCGATTAAGGATGAACTGTGCTATGGCTGCGAACCAATTTTTAAAAGGCAGAGCTAAAAGAATTTTGTCGACTCCCTTTAATGAATGAAAACGAATTATAGAATTCATTTTATTCACTTATTATTGATAATAATAATTTTTTTTTAGCACTTTGTTTTTTTTTAGCACATTAATGATGACTCAATTCATCAATAGTAATGTTATTAATGTGTATTTATATCAAAAGAATGCAATTTTATACTTTTATTACTCTAAACGAGTTAGGAGAATTTAACTGCTTATCGTAAAGTAACTTATTGACTTAACGTTCTGTATCTGAAATAGAAATATTTTGGCCATTCCGTAAAATTGCTGCATGCATCATTGCCTAAGTGGGATCAGGCAAATGTTGGTGGCTTGCTGAGCGAATCATTCAGATTTCAATGGTTTCTACTATCGATTGTACAGTCTAAGTTATGCATATAATATTTTAGGGGTGGGGAGAGATGAACTTGTAGCTGAATTCTTCGTTGCTCAACATAGCTGCTAGAGCAAGTGCAATTACGGAAGCGACCTGATCACGAAGAACTTGGACGCGTATTGACTAACCTCCCCCCCCCCTTCCGCTGAGCATCTTTAATCAATGTCTTCTCTCTTGTTCGCTGATCCATTAGGATGGCCGCTCTTGAAGTGCGACGCGGCTTCCTATCGACTTTCTCCTTCGGCTCCACTAAAACTGCAGCGTTTTTTTTCCCCTCCCTCTTCGGATCTCCTAATAATTATGAAAATCAGCGTAACATCGACAATCACGCTGGATTGCCAAGGAGACTGTGGTTTCCCTTTGCTGTCTTAAAATGTCCAAAATTTATATTACTAAACCCATTGGCAACACTGCCGATAAAAAGGTTGGTTTTCATTCAAACCTCTCCACTGTTTTCTATAATGCTCATTTGCTGCAGCAAATTTTTCTGCACCGATTAATTCAGTTCGTCATCCTCCCTCGCCAAATGAACAAGCTCCAACTGAACATCAGCAAAACTCAAGAGAGACACCATTAACTCAATAATCATCAACGGAATAGAAATGGAACTCGTAGAGGAATTAGAGAAGTGCCACACCGACATCCCCAGGTGAGGGGAAACATAGAAGACAAAAGGAGAGTCTTCTAAATGATCACCACAAGATGTCATATTCAGGATAAAATGATCGGGGAGGTGGATGCAGTAGTTACAATATTCGGTATTAAACACGAAGAGAATCTTCTTGAGTGGTAGACAATTTCAAGTGGTGATGGAGGCAAATTTTTAAATTGACTTTTGGGCAATGAGACCCACTTGTCCATTTTGAGACTATCAGGATCAGATTTTCACTTTATAACAAATTGCCGAGAAATCGTGAGAATATAACAAGGATCTGCATTTAAGTTTTGTAGATCTAGAAAAGGCAGATGACAAGGTGCCAGGAGGAAAGCTGTTCAAAACGCTACAATTCATAGACTGCATACGAGTTGCAAATCAGCAGTTAGAATTGAAGTTGATACATCAGGCGAGTTAGAAAAGGGTGCGCATTACCTCCGCTATCATTCATTCATCACATTATGAAGAAAAGTGGCATTAAAACCTTAAAATTGGAGATATTCAACTCAGCTCTGCTTTGTACAGATGACGTTATACTTTTAAATAATTTCAGTGCATCTACACGATTCTTTAGCTGAATTGAATAGCAGCTATAACACAGATGGTAGGAAAAGTGCCACACTGAAAAGAGAAAACCTATGAAACGTGCAGAACATCTAAATATTTCAGCTATTTAGATCCAACTTTTAATGAAGATGGCCAATTAAATATTTTGCACATTAAAAATTAAATTTTGGCACATTCCGAACTAAACAATGTAAGTAGTCTACTTTGAACAGCGAGGCCTCGCTGAAGTGCGAGTTTTTTGATTAATAAAACTTACTTTTAGCCCATTTTGATTTATGCAGCAGATCAGAGCCGTACTTACACTTTTCGCGAGGCGCTGGAGTGCTACGGGGCCCCCGCTCATTGTTCGATGCCCTTACATCAGCCCTAATTTTTCGATGCTCCCAGCTAGAGCCTCGTGCGTAAGTACGATCCTGCAGCAGAGACATGGAAATTAACAAACTGAGACGTGAAAAGAATGCAAGCAATGGAAATGAAAGTTTTACGGACAACGTTGGTGAAAACAAAGAAAAATAGAATACTAAAATGAGTCCATTAGGAATAGCTGTGAAGTAAAATATGTTGAAGGAATGCTTATAAACTCTGACTAATGAGAAGTAATTTCGAAAGAATACCAACAAGTACAAAGGAAATGAAATTTGAAGGGAAGGGACCAAGAGGAGAACTAATGAAAAGGTGGTGAGACCAGATAAGAGATGACCCAGAGGGAAAGAAAAGAAACGTAAACTGGCACAGTGTTCATGAATGAAGAATTTGGGAGGATACAAAGAAATAGAGAGAGATTCGATCCACACGAACTGACAGCTTCTGTTGGACATTTTGTTGCTCAAGAAGAAGAATTAGCCAATACATTAAACCAGCTGTATACGGGAGTGCTGAAAGCTATTTTGATTATGGAGCTAAGAGGCTGGTAAGAAATAAAACAGTTGAACAGAATGGTAGGAAGGAACTTGACATTGTTAGCATCTGGATGTGTGAGCGGAGCTAACCTCCGATGGAAGAGTCGCTTAAACAGGATGAGAGTCGTCCAAGATTTAGGTGAGCTGAGGTAGTCAAAAGTGCCTGAAATATAGGATTTAATCGTACTACATCAGCCCACCTGGTAGACCTAACAAATGATAAATAAATTTGAAAGAAATGCGGGGATAATCTGGTAGTGTTCTGAACACCGGCTCAGAATACCTCATTCACGTTGTAAGCGCGACTCTGATGGTAACCTTGGGGAAGGACGCATACACTTTTTTTTTTTTTTGACAACTGGATTAATGGCAAACAATCATTTCTTTAATTTAGGATACCGAAAGTGGTTAAATTGTGGGCTCATTTCAACTTTCTACAGCTCGCAGATCACGTGAAAAGTTATTTTACAGTCGCATCTTCAACAATGAAAGTGAATTAAAAGTCTGCCCGCAAGTGCTTATCAATAATTCATTTATAATTATAAAACTTTAAAGCATTTTTTCATTTGTCAAATTTAAAATATCTGCTGTGACCATTTCCGTGCTTCGTTTCTAATTCAAATTCTGAAAAGAAAAGTACGGAACCTCCGTGGCGCAGTCGGAAGAACGTAGAGACACTGAGCCCCTCGTCTGGAGAGGAATGTTTATATGGGCTTTTCAATTGAAGGTGAATTAGCCGATCTCATACGGATATAGCAGGGTTTCCCTCGGAAACTCGGAGTTTTAATCTTCATACAGGAAAATCAGCCAGAGAGCGCACGCAATTAGAAATACTATTAGTAGGCTGTAGATAGAAAGTTATGTAGTGGACAGTTTCCACTCAGTCCTTGGAGGTACTACGTAATAATAACAGACTCCGAAATAAAATGTGCAACCCCCTAGATGGGGGGGGAAAGAAAGAAGTTTGTGCATTATCTTGTATACAAAACGGCTAATATGCAGCAGGTTTCTTTCACTGCGTGTTTGAAATATTCTGTCTGTCCATAATGCAGGACCACGCTAATTGAATACTGAACATGGCGATTAATCAGGATTGAACCCTCTCCCCCGTTTTCTAGTAAAAAGAAAGTAAAAATTGAATGTATGACCCTGCCAGGCAGTTAATAAAGGATTTTAATTAAGGCGAGGATCTTTGCAGTTTCGTAACTGCTTAATTGCTGCTAAATGTGTTTAATCGCGTTCAATGTCCTTAGCCGACCATCGATTTATTTCCGGTTCTACCCGAACTAAAACGAATGAGAATTTATTTTTATTCCCCAGTGTGTTTCTTTTGCCAGTCCACTCCGAGGTTCGAAAGCTAATCTTTAATCTTGAAAACCAATTTCTTTATCTTATATCTGTTGCAGACGTGGTTATTTGCGGACTGGGGTCAAATATCCGGGGGTGAGATTGTGTTTGCAACTGCGCACTGTCAATTTTGTTTTTTAAAAGTGGAAATCACGCTTCTCGAATACGCCATAATTGATTCACAAGTTTTACAAATCTCTTTGAGCTTTGCGTGACTAAAGTGGATGCGAATGAGGGTGAAGCAAGCGAGGGAAAAAAGCGAATCTCCCGCAACCAGACGCTAACGCAAGAGATCTTCTATCGAATAATGTATCGCCTCGAGTGGGTCTGCTTCTCTTCTTAAAACAATTAACGTCCCGCCTTCAAGATATTGATCACCGCTGCCCAAGAACAGTGTCGAGTCGCATCGCTGTGTAGCGTGTAAATTCACGAGCAAACATCCAAGTAATTATTCAGGCACGTAAATTCCGCTTTCGGAATGGGAAATACGAGATTTTTCAGTAGATGAACGCGAGTGAAGCAGAAGAGTGCGCGGAAGTGACGAATTAGCTCGACGAGTTTCCTCTGAAACATCAACACGTGCGAAAAAGAAAGTGCAGCAAGTAGTTGTCCACTTGAACAGAAAGCTGCATTTGTAACATTGAGTCTTTCCCCGTTCAAAAAGAGGGTGTTCTCATTTCTCTGATTTCAGGCCATTTGATATTGTCCATTTTATTTATATTTTTTATTTTTTAAATAGATACTTGCTATTCTTAAACTATATGTTACCAACATGTAATTGTGTGTGTGTGTGGACACACCAGTAGCGCACTCGGAATTTAATCTTGGGAGGGCGGAACCGAGTTCAGTAGACGATTTGAGAATCCACACTACGCATCGCATACGACCTATGACTGAGCACGTGCAGCGATCGCCAATACACGATACCCGTGATGTCCTCTGGCCCTGCTCGGGCAGACGAAGTAGCGTTCGGTCCGCCCGAACACTACCTCTTTCGCCTTGCTTTCACAACGGCCGTGATTCCCGAGAGCTATAGGGTATTCCCGCCGTATGTGACCGCTAATTCATAAGTAGTATAGAAATAGAAGAAACGACACAACATGAAAAAAAAAAAAGAATTTTAATTAGGAAACGATTTTTGGAAAATTTTCTAGTGTTTTTTTCTTCCTTTCTTTTTTTTGGGGGGGGGGAGGGACCGCCCCCCCCGGGTGCGCTAATGGGACACCCAAACAAACTGGTCAAAAAGAATCCACGCAACATACTTTGCATCATCGCTTAAAGATATCCCTTGAAAAGCCTCTACAAAAGTTCGTTGCATTCTGGAATGGATTCGAACCCAATGTTTGAAACAAACGTCGTTACTACATTTATTTATCCCATGTATCGATACACGTGAGACTTTTGGCGAGAAAAACTAGACAACTCAGCAATTGGGATCTCACCGTACAAAATCAGGTGAAGTACACATTCATCTCAAAATTGAAAAGATAATTTCAAATAATCAAATTATTTTATTTAGATAATCAATTCTACACCTGAGTTAGTTCTTTTGATATTTTCTAGACAATATTACGCATTGTATAACAGAATGAAAATTAGAAAAAAATGTGGACGATTGGAAAGAATTTCTACAAAAAAATTATACTCTGTTTACATTCTCATTCAAATAAGTAATGTCAAATATTCCATCGCGAAATGATTGCATTTAATAAGTTAAACTGGAAACCATAAAGGAGATTTCGAAATCACGCAGTAAACGAGTGTTGTCCTCGTGTGAGCGGGATTACAACGAGTTCGCATGCTGTACCGCGTCTTCCTTCCCAATCAATTAGATTTTGTAACTGCACTTGGATGTACAAGCTTACCATCTCCTTCATGCTGAATCTCGAAGGAGGATCTTTTCGTTTATTTTAAACCAGCAGGGATTTCCGATTCCACAGGCTTGTTTGTTTACATTTAAAACACACGCTTAACGATCGTTTACCACAAACATTCGATTAATATTTGATTCTTTACCAGATTGCGCACTGATCGGGTTCGCAGTCTCGTCATCATTACCGAGAAATTTCATTCAGGGAATTTCGTTCTCTTTTCGCGTTCAAGCTCCAAGATTATCGGCATAAATATTAAATGATAATCCAGAGAAGTGAATGAAGGAGGCGCCCCCCCCCGCCACTTAAACACTTCGTTTGACTTTATTACGCAGAAATCTGCCCTGAAACTGTGCCAAGTTCCTACCGTATAACGCAGTTCGGGGAGGAACTCGGCAGAATACGCTGAAAGCTACCGAACGTCGAAGATATTGATGCAATCCGACTGCGGCTGCAGAAGTTCGCCTGCGATTTAAGAAACGCGATTTCCACCCCCACGCAACCCCTTTTATTTCAGACCGTTTAAACGCGAGTCCGTTTACGATTCGTCAAACAGTTCGAAGCAAAGGAACATCGAATGGGATCGACGAAACTGCTCCTGGACGGACATTCATAAATCTTTTGCGTCCGGCAATGCGTCGATGCGCAGAATGGAGACGTCGCGTTCCGATCTCACCATGGAGAATTCCCGTGCGAGTTTGATTGCGTCTATAAAACAACACTGCAGACCGTCCCGTAGCGTGACGATGTCAGCGCTTTTAGAACATTATCGGAGCACGGGATTTTGCCGCTGTATGAATGAAGACGACTTAACACACTCTCCGCTCTCGTTAAAGAGGGGGAAACGAAGTAAAAAGGCTTAAACAGTCCTGCGAGAATATCGAACGGGGGACTCCGATATGAGTACGACGCAGATCCGAATTAAAAACGACATTCGACAGCGATGTTTACATCGAGTTAGAAAAACTCATCTTTGTCGTCATCGCATTTCCGTAAATGAATTTCGCGGGATTATTAATTGCTGTGTTTCGAGACGGACTCGATGCGTGTTGCCACCAGCGGAGTGGGGAACAAAAGATAGTTTAAAAATCGATAATCGCAGCACACACGACAACATCGGTGTTAAGACAACAATAACACTAATCACTTACTCGACCGACTTGCTGCCGCTACTCCTTCTCCTGACCCGCCACTTCATCATCGTCTCGTCCAGCTGACCCAGACCGGCGCGTTCGGCTACATTTCACTACACGTCGACTGCTGTCGTGCCACTTCGCCGTCCGTCTGTTTCGCTAGCCGAAGCCATCCCTCGAACGTTTTTGGCGTTGGGAGTTCCGCGAGCCGACACTTCGTTCGAGTCATTCACGTGTTCGTTTTCACAATGACGTAAGTGACGTCACCCGTTACGCGTTGCAGCCTGCAGCTACAGGAGCAACGATGCGGCTGCGCAAGCTTTGATATTGACCTTGAAGGCTGCGTAAAGTCGATTGTGGCTACCGTGCCCACAACAATTCGCTTGCACGCAACGGCACCTGTCTATATGGCGATCCGAAGATGTAACAGCGTTCTCTCCCCTCCAATCCCCCCCCCCCTCCTGCTCTGATTATTCCCTTTATTGCATCTTTGAGTGTCTTTCAGAAGGCGGCGTGAACTTGTCGTGTGTATTATTAAATGTAAGACGTATTAGATGTCGTATCAGAACACGACTGGCTACTGCAAGAAGACAAAAGCGTCGTTAAGATATGAGCAGCATCGCATCTCCCGCTTCCATGATCGAGGGAGACATGAAATGCATCCGCTAGATGTTTTAGCGCAGCTGTCAATTTCAAACAGATTCGTTGACGCGTTTCATTTCAGTTGCCGTTTAGATTCGCTTAAAAATAAGAACACCATTTATACAATATCGCATGACCGAAGGCATTCAATATGCATCGAACGAATTCGCTATATCAAGACGTTGAACTACTACACGATTTCAGCATATGCGTGTGTGTTGAAACAATTTTAGTTCCAATTTTCACCGCTAATAAATCGAAGCGTGCTTAGAATAGGTGCAACCGCACATATTTTTACATCCATGGCAATAACAATGCTGGGCTACCAAGCAGCTGTTAGATTAGCACTGAACATTCAACAATTTTCCCACAAATCGCGACATTTGTTTATTTTCCCACATCCAATGTGAACACGATTCAGAATTCTTGCGGCATTCTGACGAACTAAATTGAAATACGACTACAGTGAAATTTCGTTCTACGAGGAAGGCTTTCCTGTTATATAAGCAGAGTTGCTGAAGATCCATCTTACAATAAAGCTTTCAATGTTTCTAACTCTCGCTGCTTTCATCCATTCATTATGGATCTTTTCAGCTGCACTCTGAACATCTATTCTTTCTGATGATATTCTTCTATCTCTCTCTCCCCATACCGTGTCCAATTCGGAGAGCTTCAAATAAATTAGAACGAAAAATCTGAATAGGTCCTAGCTTACATGCAGCATTTACCTTGATGATTATATATATATATATATATATATATAGCACATGTGGGTGGAAACACTATCGGCAAGATTTTTTTTCTAAGTTGGTACATCTGTCATAAGCATCCATGCGAAATTGCAAGTCATTCTATCGAGTAGTATCTGAAGTTAAAGTGTTGTCTGTAATCCTTGAAATGGATAAAATTGAGTATCGTGCGGTTATAAAATTCTTTGTAAAAGAAGGTTTAACGCCAAAGGAAATTCATTCGAAGTTCATAAAAGTTTATGGGCACTCTGCTCCTTCATTTTCAACAATTAAGAAATGGACTACAGAAACGTGGCCATACGAGCCTTGAAGATGATTCACGTGAAGGACATCCAAAATGTGTAACAACACCAGAAATCATTGATCAAATGCACGGTATGGTATTGGATGAGTCAAAGTGTGTGAAGATGCTCAGACTATAGGAATTTCAAAAGAACGTGTAAGATACGTTTTGCATGAAGAATTGCAAATGAAAAAGCTTTGTGCAAGATGGGTGCCGCGCTTGCTCACAGCAGATCAAACACTCACTCGCATGAAAATCTCTGAACAGTGCTTGGAGCGTTTTAACAAGAGTAAAACTGATTTGTGCGTCGATTTATTACTATGGATGAGACTTGGATTCACCATTACACACCAGAATCCAAATAGCAGTCAAAACAGTGGAGAGAACCGGTTGTTCAGTGCCAAAGAAGAAAAAGTCGGTTCCATCAGTAGGAAAGGTCATGGCATCGGTGTTTTGGGATGCTAAAGGCATTTTGTTTATTAATTATCTTGAAAAAGGGTAAAACAATAACTGGGGAATATTATTCCAATCTTTTAAGCAGACTAGACGAAAACATTCGTGAGAAAAGATCCGGTTTGCAGAAGAAAAAAATCATCTTTCATCAGAACAATGCACCTGCCCACAAAGGTGTTTTGGCAATGGGAAAATTAAGGGATCTGCACTATGAATTGTTGGAATATCCACCTATTGCCCAGATTTGGCTCTCTCTGACTTCTGTCTTCTTCCCAAAATTAAAACTCTTCCTCATTGGTCAGCGTTTTTCTTCGAATCAAGAGGTGATTGCAGCTGTAGAGGGGTATTTGGCAGATTTTACTGAGAACCACTACAGGGACAGGATAATGGCGCTGGAGCATCGCTGGAATAAATGTTTTTGTTTTAAGGGAGATTATGTTGAAAAATAAAAATAATTTCGAAATTATAATTAGTTTTTTTTCATTGTTAGGCCGAGAACTTTTCAGACCACCCTCGTGTATGTATATATATATATATGCCGAAATCTCATCCGACTCTTTTGGAGTTTACGAACAGCAAGAAAGTTGCCGAAGCTTAGAGTATAATCCCGAACTAAAACTGTCATTTTCCAAGTTCATGCACCACCACGAGGCCCATGAGAAAATAAACTTCCGGCGGCGACCTATTTGCCGTTTCTATCCAATGAAAGCAATTAAGTGTTTCACAGGACCCAACTGATTTCACTGGAAAGCACCGATAAGTATGGCAGTAAAAGTTAAATCCATTTCTTATTTGCCAATTGATGACGTCATACATAACATGTTACGTATAATTTTGTATGCGCGTCTCAGTTGGAGATTTGCAAATCCCACTGTATTAATACTATCAATACTATAATAATCTTTGCTTGACAAATTACGTTAAGACCCTACTCGCCACGCAAGAAATGTGCCTTCCCTATTTTTTTTTTTTTTAAATGATATGTCCCAATAAGTCAAGAGAAGTTCCATAAAGTGATTAGTGGGGGTGTGTAGTAGGCAAGGAAGATCGCCCTCGTGTGAGAACGATTCGAAGAAGGAAAATGTCAATAAATAATAGAATAGGAATTTCAGTAAAGCATTAATTTTTATGAAAAATGTAAAATAAATTTATGTTATTAGAATTGTCCCTTATATCATGCATATATCATTCTATGTTTTCTTAAAAGTTAAAAAGAGTTTGTTTGGGAAGGTTTTAGAACCTGAATTTTTGTAAGTAAAAAAATTTCAAGTAAAAAATAAATGTGTGCAGTTACTCGCTAGCTGGCAAAATCTCCTCGCGACTCAACAAATTCACTCGCATGAATTTGTTGAGTAGCGAGGCTTTTCGCTCATCTTACAGTACGGTTGAAAACCTGCATAAGAAAATGATCAAAGTAAAGACTTCGTAAGGGCGAAATGCACCAAGTTTCCTCCTGTTCGACTGGCAGTCGAACCTTCTGGACCTCGCCAACCTCGCCCACCTATGGATACAGACCATACAAAGATTTGGAGATCCCCACGTGATCATTATAGCTTCAAGCAGTTGATCATTTCTAGCCTTAAGGTCTTCTCAACAACCTACTGCCTTATGGTCGTCCTCCTATCATTTGTGATTAGATTGCCAGCTGCTTCTCTCTGGTCGTTCATTGTGTCGTGATGGATGGCTGATTCCCTCCCAACAATTTCTTTATCAATACTGAAGCCCCCATGCTCTTCTTCCTATAAATCCATGGCCATCTCTCTCAAGACCTATTCATAGGTTAACTGATTACAGTACTCTCAATTTTCTCTTTTCATTTAAGAAATCCTGTAGCACTCAAATGATTAAATCTTCAAGATCTTCCACAATCAATCTTAAACATTGATCTTATCGTTCTTTCTCAAGTGGGATGCAGACAACTTAGTGAATTTCAATACTATTAAAATACAGTTTTCTTTTATTACTTATGGAATGAAACTCTTCCTGCAATTTCATTTCAAGATCATCTCCTTGTTTTTGGGTTGACTTTTTCCAGCTGATCCTGCATAAACATGTTGCATTTATACCTTCCTCAGCAGAGGTCGCTCAAAACTTGCACTTCATAAATCCAAAATCAGACCAACATTAGAATTTTGTTCTCACATCTGGGGTGGTGCATCCAAAGCCTCATTAAGAATTCTTGCTGTACACAGAAGAGGACAATCCGTTTTGGTGATACCTTTCTCACATACTCCTTCAGTCACCTTCTCAAACACTTTCTGTTTCTGCATATAAACCCACCTTATTTTTATTATTATAGGTGCTTTCTTGGGCGTTGCGCCACTCAACTCACCCTTCAAATACCACTTCTCTCTACAGCCCAACCTCAAACACATCGAACCAACATCTCATCACCTTCCTTCATTGAATCTACCTCTTCAGCGTTTCAAGAAACTTGTTAAGAGACCCCTTCTTTTTTTCTTAAGGAATTGCCACCTCACTGCACGTTCTGTTGTAGGTCTTGTGTATGAAGTCAATTAAAAAATTGATGATGGCAACAACAAATGCGCACCTAAATCCAAAAGGTAAAGTAAGTGGTAAATGGGTGAACAGAGAAAGAAAGCAAGAATTACTGAAGAGAATGATCATGGAGAAAATAAAAACTTGGTAAAAAGGGAACAGTTACTCATGATTACAAGTACAGGCTAGAAGACTGGCAAGTATAATAAGAAAGAAGTTGGAATACGAGAAGAAACTAGCGAAACAGATTAAGAAAAATCCGAGGCAGTTTTTCTCCCCGCTGTTATTATGGCTGACCAAATTTTGGAGAGATTAGTTAGAAATAGGATACAGGATTGGACAGATGATTCAGTACAGCGATTTGTGTGAGTTGGTGAAGGGAGATCGTATTTCAGTAACTACCTATATTTATAATCAGGCGACTACAATAGTGGATGAAGCCATTTCGTATATGGTGATGAATTTCGCAAAGACATTTTCCAGACTACCACATGGTAGGCTGGTGTATAAGTTCGGATATAATGGAGTGTATCAGAAGAGGCGAGTTACCAGTGGAGGTCCACAGAGTTCTATGATGGGACCACTGCTGTTTAATCTATTATGCTAATGATATTGCGAGCGGTTTGCAAGTAGATTTGGCTCTTTTCAGACACTGTACAGTTGGACCAAACAGTTAAGAATGTTGTTGTGGTACTTGTGCTTCAGAACAATTTGAAAAGATTGGCTATGTGGGCAGACGAGTTAGGATTCAAGTCAATTCAACACGAATAAACACAAGGTTTTGTATTTGCACTACAGAATTGAGAAATGTATTGCTGTGCGTCACATTGCTGATGTATTGCAAGAGGTGGAGGAAGCGTGGGATATTGCTGGATGGAGAGTTGAAATTCAAAAGGCCATTATACATTGCACAAGTGAAAAAAAAAAAAAACAGCACAAAGAAATTTTGCTTTAGTAAGAATTCCTATAGAAGGCTTTGATTGCACCTCATCTTAACAACTCCTTACAGATTTAGTGGCCCGCCCCGGTTTCTAGGAGAGGAGCAAACTCTGGAAAAGATTCAGAGGCGAATAACAAAAAAAGCAATATCAGGATTGTGGAATACTGACTATGAAGACAGATTAAGAGAATGAATTTGAAGACTGGTAAACAGGCGCAGGAGGGATGATATGATTGAGACATGAATTGTTCAGAGGAACTTGCCAGATAGACACCCAAGATATTTTTCGAAGGGTTGAAGGAAGGAAGGAAGGGGGATTGAGACAAGAGGTCATCCTTAGAAGGTGTGGTGCATAGGAGATTGAGGCATGAGTGGAATGAGCTGCTGGATGAGAAGAAAGTGCAAAGATATTCAGTCAGTTTAAGGTGAGGCATAATTATCCCTGTTAGATTGCTTCTTGCTATCCTCTCCTTGATGAGTATTGACTTCAGGAGGTGTTTGTAAATAATAATAATTTTACACTTCACTGCAAACATAATAAAATCGCCATGAGTTATAAACTACATAAGACTATCTTCGCAGTAATTTAAAGTGAAGTTTGTTATGCCTCTGAAACAGCAAACGTGTCACTGGCCGACGGTTCAAAAACTTCGGACGTTGCTCGCCATGCATACAGATAACTCATCTTGGAATTCGTCATCCCCACCCCGTAATAAACTTTTTTTTTCTAGCTCCACATGCTCTCTTTTACTTGCCGCCATCTTGAAAATGTTATTGCACGGAAATATTTGAATGTCACACACGTTTCCGCAAGAACGTGCTTCGTTCCTATCTTGTAGATATTTTCTCGAGTAAGCAGCGAAACATGCAGGGACATCTACTGACGTACGTGCGAAGCAGTTTTTGATATTTTGTGGCGTAGCATGCGATATGTCCAAGCCGTTGAATTATTGAAACCAACGTCAGATCGCCAGGCGATCATTGCGCAACGCACACACATTTTGTCCAACGCAGAAATAAGAAAACATGGCATCATTATTATTTAAGTAAGCATGCTTTTAGTTGTTACATAATAGTAAGATCTAAATGTGAATATGAAATGTTTTTGCATTGCTTTATAAATTGTTCGGAATGTATTAAAATGAATTTATTTTTCAAAATTATCGAAAAAACCTACTTTATATTTACAGAGGTAAGATTATTGCATGTTATTTTGTATTTTACTGATACAAAATTCGTGTTCAAAATCCATTTTGAACACGAATCCTCGGTATTTTTACGTGCATTTTTAAGAGTTGTTTGCTCAGCTTTGATTTAGTGAATAAAAAAGGGGGATGAGGAAGTTTTGATAGGTACGTCTATCTTAAAAAAAAAAACAAAAAACAAACAAACACTTAAGCACAAAGAAAGTACTTCATTACCATGTGACTCTAAAATTCACGCCTATTTGGCCGAGTAGTAAGCTCATCTGCTTTCTAACCAACAGGATGTGGGTTCGAATCCCGCCATGAGCATGAATGTGTGCGATTGTCTTTAGGTGGGCGATGTCATCTCCGCACTTATTGGATGCCTGAAGTGGCTCGAAAAAGTTTCAGCTTTGGTATGCAGAGCAGGGATTCTGGATGATGTCTTCTTCTTATTGTGCTATCTTCTATCGAAGGTCAGCGACCATCTTGGCGAACAAACTGCGCTCTTGTGCTAATCTGAGCAGTTGTGCACTGCTCTTTCCTGTCCACGTCTTGATGTTGTCAAACCATGATATTCTTTTTCTTCCTCTAGTTCCTTTGCCATCAATTCTTCCTACCAAAATAGTTTGTAGAAGTTGGTATTTGCTGTTTCTCATGATGTGTCCAAGATATATTGTTTTTCGTTTCTTGATTATTTGTACAAGATGTTTAGCTTTGCCAATGGATTTTAAGACATCTTCATTGGTAATTTTTTCTGTCCATGATATCTTTAGCATTCTTCTGTATAGCCACATCTCAAAGGCTTCGATTTTCTTGATGGTTGTCGCCTTCAATGTCCATGTTTCAACTCCATAGAGCAGAATAGACCACACGTAACATTTCAGCATTCGGCATCTGACTTCCATGTTTAGGTCTTTATTGCAGAATAGTGTTCTCATTTTCATGAAGGACTGCCGTGCAACTTCAATCCTTGTCTTTATATCTATTTCTGGATCCCACCGTTCATTAAGCCAGCAACCAAGATATTTATATCTTGACACTTGATCAATATTTTTCCCATTGAGTGTCAGTTTCATTGATGAGGCTGGATGTTTGCTGATGATCATGTATTTTGTCTTGTTGATGTTTATATTTATTCCCATTCTTTGGCTTTCTGTGTATACTCTGTCAACGAGTTTTTGGAGATCCATAATGTTATCTGCAATTAGCACGGTGTCATCTGCATATCGTAGGTTGTTAACAATCTTTCCATTTATTATATAAAATAAATGTAAAAAGCAAATAAATAAAGAAATAGATATAGAACAAGTAAAAAAAAAAAAAAGAGTAGAAAAAAAAACCTCGAAAAACGCCTTATCCCATCCACATTAGGAATGCATTATAGGTTTATAACTTTTCGTGGGTGGGAGCCATAAAATAATAAATAAATAAATAAATAAAGAAAACCACAAGTTCTGGATGATTCAGAAGCATGCTACACGTAAAAATAATATTTCGAGTAACTTGTCACGAGATGCCCAAAATCACTGTTTTACCTAAAAAGGAAATCTCTTTTTGACATTTGGTGAGGGAAAAAAAAAAAAGGTATGAAAAAGAAAACAAAATCATGTTTTGATTAAACTTGACTAATTCTCTTTCCTCTTCGGAAAAAATATGGCGAGATTTGCATTTATGGGGGCGGGGGGAATTGAACGAAAGAGCCTTTAGTTACTCTAACAATTGGACAGGTTACTGCCTGAGTTATATGCGTTCATATACTGATTATGTGAATAAAGCCAAGTTGCGAATTAGTCGGTCCAGATAAAAACTTTAAGCATAAAGACGACCCCCCCCACACACACACACCATTGAAAGAATGTCAATTATTAGCTAGTAGTGCAATGTTATCAAAATCCGACCGAGTCGGAGTCATTTTACAGACTTCTAAGTTTGACAAATAAGCATCGTGAGGTAAAGTGTGGTGCTATACGGAGAAATCTTGGGTGTTGGGGAAGGGGGAGAGAGACCCCAAGAGAACCAATGGACGCTGTGAAGCTTTTGACAGAAACAAAGGATCCTTCTTAAGCTCAACAAATGCTTGTAGCTGGGGGCCCAAAATCACAATCATTCGATAAGTAAGTTATATTCAGAATTCGTGAGAAACACAAATACTTAAGATGTTTCAGTTTATTGTTTAGCATCTTACTGTGCATAGCTGAAATCAGTGGGTTGGCAACTGGACCATCAAGACTGCTCACGTTAAATGAGGAAATCAAGCAGGAAAAAAAAATTCTTTACGCTTACTGAAAAATAACAAATAAATGCCAGAAACGAATGATACTCAACATTCGTTACATCTGCAGGTTTTTATTAGTAATTTTGCGTTCATCAGCTTTGTTTTTATCGCAGACGGCGTCGCTGACGTTTACATAATTTTATTCTTGTCCTTTTAATTGCATTTTGAAGCAGATTACAATGTACACACGATTACAAGATAGAGATGTGGTGGATCTCTATTTCTCACACGCTGAGTTTTAAAGGCTCGAGACCTTTGCTCTCAATAATAATGCGATCTAGCTGCAGGGTCATTTCAATTGCTTATAAATATTGTAAATTTTGAAGTTCGGAGTTACAGATTACAGCGAATCAATGATATTGGTGAATGTGAATAATACGACAGCGCAAAGGATATCAAGAGAAGTATTTAACGAAGAACTGATCAAGGCGTTTCACCTCATTACGATGTTATGCCGAGCTTAGTGTGGAGGAGGGACTGGCGGTGAGCGAGCAGGAGGCGCATGACGAAGTAAACCAGATGTTCATACAGCAATACGATTTGATGACATCGCTGCATGTCTTAAGGGAATATTCCACCGAGTTAAAAAGCCTCGACTTACAGTTTAACAAGAGCCTGGCGAATGGCGAGAGTCCCAGAGGACAGGAAAATTGTTCCACTTCGCAATAGGACGGAAGAGGAGGGGTGGCAGATGTTTGCTGATAATGCCATTGTCTTAATTACGTGTGTTCTTCATCTGCTTTACCTGTTGTACGGGATGAAAAAATTCTGTTCCTCTCCATTTGAGACCAGCTAACTCACCTTCAGTTGCAAAACTCTTATAAAGTTCTTCGAGTTTTTCATAAATTTTACCGACCGTTTTACAGATGCTTCCTGCAAGTGAGGAAACTTCGAGGAGCGGAGTAGGTGCCGTGGTTATCCATGAGGAATTTTATTAGACTGCCTTGGTTGAATAGGGAAGGAAGAGGGATACGACGGATAAAATGACACATTGGGTGGAACTAAACAGGATGCCATGTGATTTATTTTTATTTTTTTGGGGGGAGGGGGGATGAGGATATTTCGGAAGAGTTCCAGAAAAGAGTAATAAAATTATTACGTCTCTAATGCAGACTATAAAGACCGATTGACGGATGTGCATTTGTAGAGCCTGGCAGTTAGGGTAACTTATTTAATTTAATGATAAGTAGGAGAGGGAGTCTTACTTGAATAATGTGGAAGAATGTTCCCTACAATGGAGAAAACGTGGAGAGTAGTTGGTAAATAGAAAGCATTGCCTGAGAGTGGGGGAAACACTGAATAAGCTTAAGGCACGGTTCGATGAGTTTGTGCGTGCGACAGTGAGTACCACCTAATTCTTCCAGTTAACTCCACCTATAAGATTTTTATTCTTATTGTGCAAGGACAACCTTCCTGACCAAATGCATTCAAATATTATATAAGTCAATAACAAGAAAGGTGGAGCTCTGCTATGTCAGCCTGGTTAGTGGAGTGGACCAGCAGTAGGTTCTTGCTTAAAATCACACTACAGACAGATGCTTAGGAATCTTTTTAGACGGAAGATGATTTTCATCTCTCTGTGTGAGACAACCTCCATGTTTGCATGGTTTCATGTAATTTAATAAAATGTGGACCTTAGGATTAATATCACAATATATTCCCATGCTTCAATTTTACTTTCAGCTAGATCATGTTAATAGAAAAATAATTCTACACTGAACAGATGGAGTTCAATGAACTACAAATGAAGGATCTCTTAAAATTTATTGAGTCGTTGCAGTCGGATCTGCTAACATAAGCAAAACAAAAATTACATGTCTGGAGTACATGATGCTGAAGCTATTTCGCCTGTATAATCCCTACTGCAGGGGAAAACCCTCTTTTCTTAACGGGAGGTCTATTTCTTTTCCCCAAGACCTAGTCCATTTTGGGAGAGTATTGAATGTATAAATGCCTGAAATGTGAAAGAAACTTCGAACCCGCAGCCTTTTAGCTGAAGGGCGGGATACGCTAACCATTCGGCCAAAGCAGATCGGCCTGAAATACATAAATGAATCGGATTTATTAAAAAACCGGTGTAACTTTTGGTGTATTCCTTTAATTTATTATGATTACAAAAGTACCACCATTCGATCGAGTTCCTGAGTACAAAACTTTGTAGTAGACACCAAGATAGTTCTCGCGAAAACAACGGACATCTCTGCAACCAAACAATTTTCCTCGGAAGAATTTGTGTTATATTTTACCAACATCAAATTTGTTTGATGCTAAAATCATTGGCGTCGGCGCGACCAAGCTGAGAGAAGATGATATGCTGATAAGAACAGAACATGATGGTTATAACATTTTTTTCGAGAAGAGAGAAGACAGACGGATAAACCAGGCAGAGTATTAAGTACCAACTGTCGAAGAGGGGTTACATCCTCCTCTCTAAGTGGAGGATCAAGGAAGCTGTAGCAAGAGCAGCTTTCCTACTCTTTTGGTGCGAGGCCGATGCCGGCAGTAGCATTGGATATTTAGCGGGGTATTGCTGTAGGAATATCGTGTATGTATTAAGGGAATGCGCAAAAGAAGCTCGCAGTATCCTTTTGGCTATTTTGTATATCAGGAGCGGTGGTGGGGAAGACTGATTAGGGGAGGAGGTTAACACAAAATTAAATTAATGACAATAAGTAATCTTTGCGGAAAGCGTCATGGGTTTGATAGGAAGAGGTCGTGTTTCAGTAACCTAATTATATATATATATATATATTAAATTGCGACTGCGACTCTGCTAATTTAATGAAACTGAGTAGGATGGGAATGTTCATTGGCAGCATAAAAGTAAGGATCATTGGTTGAGAGAAATCATTCAGTTGTATCAGGAGAAGAATCCTCCCCCCACAAGCGGAAGGGTAATAAGCTGTGTATCACAAACGTCTCTTCCCGGAGCCGCTGTTATTTTATTTATTTATTATTTTTTTTATAGCAGCTCCACATATAAGAGGTCCCAAAACCTACACACACTGGCCACTGAACTGGAAACTTATTTAATACCGGGTTGGACCTCCTTTATCCCTTATTACAGCACATAAGCGGTATGGAAAATTCCACATGGAGTTGGATTGTATCTACGTCTACAACAGACCATGCGTTCACCAGACAGTCCTTTAACTGACCCAAATTAGACGGAAGAGGACTTTGCTTCCGGATCTGCTTTTCTAACACGTTTCATACATTCTCAATGAGGCTCGGATCCAGGCTTTGTGGTGGCCAGGGAAGATGGTGGAAGTCGCTGTCATGTTCGCTGAACAACTACTGAACAATTCTTGTGCGATGGACAGTAGCATTGTCGTCCATGAAACCCCCGTCCCTGCTGGATAAAAAGTCAGCATTACAGGAGGGACTTGATCAGAAACAATGTTCAGATATTCCTTGGAGGATATCCAACCTTTCAGCAATACTGAGGGATCCATTCCATATCAACAGAACATGCCCCACTCCATGACACACCTCTAGAAGCTTCAGTTGTGTTTACAAGGCAAGCTGGGTTCATTGCTTCATGAAACTCCTGCTAAACTCTCTGCCTACCATCGGTACAAAACAGGGCGTACCGTCACTCGTCAGACCATATGACTTTTCTTAGTCTTCCAGTGCCCGGTCACGGTGTTCCTGATGTAGACGAACTTTACTGCTCTTTGCAGAAATCAGTGGTTTCCGTAATACCGATCCTCTTCAATTTCCTGCGCATAGTTCGGTGAGATACGGGTTGGGAACAACCTTCATTAAATGCTTCGGTCACTCTGCACACAGGAGGCGGTTCTGTTTGTCCGAACAAGCCTTCTCAGACGACGGCGATCTCGTTCCTGGCAGACTGTCTTAGGGCCACAGTTACGCCTCTTAGATAAGCAAAGTAGGTTATTTTTTTGCTGATTAAACACCTGGGATATCTCAACTTTTGAGAAACCAGTCAGATCTCAGCTGTGTTGTTTTCAAAATCGTGGCTCCAGCTGGATGGGAACCAACAAGAAGCTCTTTATCGAACTCCGAAAGATCCTTTGTTTTTCTCAACACCTTTGACGATTGCTGACTAGCAGCATTCCTAAATAGTTGCCTAGATCATACAGTGACGCACGTGATTTTGCATATACGCTGCGTAAATCACGTTCACGTATATCTGTGAAAAGGTTTCTCATTTAGTGTAGGCGGGGAGAAGAGGAATCCGAGAGTGTCACTGAATAGCGCATTGCAAAAGGCCACTGACAAGTAGGGATAAGAAGATCGTTGTTGTTTCGATGACCGAACAATGACAGGTGTTATTCAAAGGGTATTCTTACAGAATGAGTTACAGAGGCTCAGGATGAGGAAGTGATAGTGTAAAAATTCGATGTTGCCAAAATAACTTATCTAAAACATCGACTTTTTACAGAAGGAGTTCACCTGAATTTTCTTGTACAAATGTATATTTTATTTCTCTATGTAAAGCCATCTGTATAAAGAGCAAAATAAGCCCAAAGGGAATTAACTCGCTCATTGTTTAAGAAAGGATGTAGAAGTATTGAAACCAAAAGAGCATCGCCCGAAATTCGGCATGTTGAAGATTGTTTGCAAGACCCGTCGCAGGTGACCTTCAAGGTCAATATTGAAAGGGCGTGGCGCAAATCAAAAAGAAAGTCCTGTAGGAAAGATTAAGGCAGTAAAGGGAGGAAGTAAGATTGTTGGCGAATTTTCGAGAAACATTATACAGGATTCTCCAAACTACTCGCACGGGGACGCTAGGGGTCCCAAAAACTTAATCAAAGGTGCAGGGGCACTGGTGTATAAAAGGGTTGGTTCGAAGATGAGAAGGGCTTCCTTATCTTCATCCTGAGTGAACCATCCACGAGAGAGGACCCGAGGTGTAAGTTCCAGAGGGGAGAGTAGAGAGACCCATCCACCGATGTCATTCCAGTCACAGCCAAAGATATCCGGAGGCAATAGTTAAAGAGAAATCTTGCCATAAAGGTCCTGTAGTGGAATAAGTGCGACCAGGCCTATGCGGTTCAAGACGCCGGAACGCCTACCCTATATCCCGCCTGCTGCTATGACTATTCATCGGTGCCCGGTGTCACTTCAAGGAGAATTCCAAAACACGGAACGGAGGAGAGAAACCCCACTCAAGCGCAGGAATAAGGAAAGAAGGACGGAAGACACATACAAGATAGGAAGAGACCCATGTGAGTCTACATATTCATTTATTGTTTATGAATTAAGAAAGGATTCCCTATCGCACTGTTAAATTGTCTAGTTTAAAGAGATAGTATTTAGAGCAAATGTGTGTATCTCAAAATGAGTGAAGCATGAGCGCAGTTAATTTCCCTTGGAGAAAATGTTGAGCTGTTGAAATTTCCTTAATGAATTATAGGTGTACTTACGATTGAATTACACATGTAAGATAGGAAAAGATCCATGTGAGTCGATACATTCATTTATCGTTTATGAATAAAGAAAGAATTCCCTATCGAACTGCTAAATTGTCAAGTTTAAGGAGATAGTATTTAGAGTGTTAACATTTCTCGTAAATGTGTGAAATCGCAAATGAGTGAAGCATGAGTGCAGTTAATTTCCCTTGGAGAAATTATTGACTATAGAAATTTCTTTGATTGATTATATGTGTACTTATGATTGAATCTTATGATAGAGTATGTTCCTGATATCATACTATTGGAATGTTTGAAACTCAATGAGGTGGATTGTATAATATAATTGCCTAGATTATGATTAAGTGGTTGGAAGGAATGAGATTCTGAGAGATATATTTGTATACATGTATGTTGTATTTTGATTGATGCTAAATTAGGAATGTCAAGCACACCTAACGATTTCATGTTATAGGTATAACTTCCTGATAGTTGTATTATAAAGTATGCTTGTTGAAGGTCTAAGTAAGTGCGAGAGAATTCAATAGAAATCAAGTTTCTATTGAATTCTCTTAGAATCCTAAGAGATATCACATGTGATATCACATGAAATCACAAGAATTCATGTGATATCACATGAATCTTGTGATTTCATGTGATATGTGTGATTATTTGATCAGAAATTAAACTTGTTGTTATTGTTGATAAAGATAGTTGTCCGATTCAATCTTTTTGCAATGCACTGATCCAAATAAACACCATTTCGGATCTGATTGTGGAACCCCAATGATTAGTAGTGATTTATGAGTAAATTTTGCCATGACTGCAAATCTTGGCTAAAATAGGATATAAGTGATTAATTGATCTACTAGTATAAAAACTTTCTTCTGCCTATAGGGGATTTTGAGAGGCGCAATCTTCAATCAAATAAATATCTGGAGATCCCAGGCAAGAAAATTTTACTTAAGGTAGAACAATAAAGAAGGGAAATAATAGAAAACGAATATTAAGTTAAAGAAACATATAAGCTAAGATATATACAGAGAACACAGGCTTTCCCCAAATATTACAATAGTTCCATTGTAGATCTCACTGGAGGCCATGTCTGGATACAGATGTGGTATCTTGGATACCTGGCTAACTACCAGGCATCCAAGTTAGGAAATAGTATTTCCCAATTACGAAATACTAAGAGAAAGTCCCAAAATTTCTCTTGAAGATGCGGCAAATTGAACACAAAGTAAGACTGAAGGAATGCAATTTGGAAAGCTTGGGAAACAGGAGGCATACAAACGATATGATTGGGACATGCAAATTGGTGAGTGGGCCTATTAGATGGATTGGCAATAATTATGGTGAATTAATTAGATAGCGCAGAATGAAGGGTCATCCGTGGAAGCTCTATAGGGATCAAGTGAATAAGAAGCGAGTAGAAATTATTTATTTTCGTGGAGGCTTTTGACTGAGTGGAAAGCACTGCCGGTGTCACTACAAGACTGCATTTTTTTCCTTTTTAAATTAAAAAACGTGTTTGTTGAAGCTGAGAAAATACGACTGGAAAGTATATCAACATGGATCGGCAGAATTGCTTACGATATTTTATGGAGCACACTTTGAACAGCTTCAGTGTTTGATTTTTTCTTCTTCTCTCTCTCTTTCTAAAAGAGAAAAACCTGTTTGATGTTTAATGCACTTCAGAAATATTTCCACAAACAGGTGGCTAGTTAGCAATAAACATAACAAAGTCGCTATTTTCGAAATGGCAAAGTACCTTATTTTGAGCACATTTCTTTTTAAGCTAGTTCTTATATTCGTAGACGCATTCGCTAAGACCGTTACGAACGCAGAGGTGAGGGCTTAGCGTAGCCAATTTCCAGGGAAAGTACGTCGAATGCTGCAGATGGAACTTAATCTCACGTAATCACATCCCAGCTGCATTCGTCGCAATTTCCACGTTATTTCTGTAGCGTTCGTGTTTGCGTTTATGCAATCTTGCGGTTAATTTCCTCAATTTTGTTGAAAGAAGTCCATCAAGTAAAATAAGCAAACAGTACGGAAGAGAACGATGACTTACCAAACCGCAAGAAGTGGCTGATGCGAGAGCATGAAAGGCATTGGACTGCATTTTACTTTTTACTGCAAGATTTTAAAATTCCGTTCTTCCCCACCTCACCTTTTCCAGCATTTAGTACGTTCGACTGTCTTGACGAAATACATTCACACATTTCAGCAGCGATTTAAATCTAGGTGGCGCTTAATTCGTTAATTCAAAAACCGCATACACAATACCCGGTAGCATTACTGTTCGTGAATCATTATGCGATTAGTAAGTGATCATCAGTGGTCGCATAACTATCCCTTACATCCACCATTTTTTCACATTCTTTCATGCAGCTAATGTAGGATAATATTAAGTCGCCATACAGCGGTAATCTCCATCTTTCCCTTTCTTGTCAACGAGGGTTCGGTAGCCAGCGCGTGTCTCATTTTATAGGAAGAGTAAAAAATGAAGCGTTTGTTCGGAAATATTGATTATATTATACGAATAAATATAAATTTTACTTTATTTTCAAGTAACGTGACGTGTTTCTGTCCGTAAGAATTGTATTTGCATCTCTTGGAATGCAATCAAAAGCAGCCATTACAGCATAATAGTGGCTTTCAAGCATAATATACGTATGTTAGGACTTTTCGTACAAAAGAAAATGTTCGTGCCCGGTTTAAATGATATTTTAAAATTGCATTCGCCGTTCTTGTATAATAAGACCACCCATCAGTTGGTAACCGGAGCACCATAAGTAGGTACTACATGGACCACAGTGTTAATTTTAATTTAAATAATTGATAAAACTTAGAAACATCAACTGCAGAACTCTCACAATATCATACTTACTGTACTGATTAGGATTAGGAACACAACATGGTGACAACTGTCATCCGTATTATTGCACATTTCGTCAAAAACCTATTAGTGATTATATAGTCACAGCAGCTCAGGTTTGAGGCTATTGTATTGTCTTTTGATTGGCTAAATGCACTAACTGATCAGTTAGCATGCTTGCACGATGAAAATCCTACATATCTCACACGGTGATGTGGAATCTCGCACACTAAAACTTGCCACACACACACACTTCCTTTAAGGAAACGAGAGGCGTTACAGTATTTTTTTTTTTTTATCACCATAATATTGATGGAATTACCGAGTTTTCACTCATGTGCTGAGACTGGCATGAGCGCAGATCGACTTGAAACGAATACGGGAAGCTTTTCAATGCATTTCCCAGAAATTTATTTGTATAACCAACGGTAAACTTTAAAATGTTTAAGTTCGACTATGAAAATGAGGAACTTACAGCAGCACAAACATTAACTTCTTGGTTACTTTTTAAATTCAGAAAATTCCTTCTGAAATCGGCTTCCCCTTTAAACGATTTAAGCATTTCTTGTACCACGTAAATTTCATTTTATTAATGTACTTTAATTGTGTATCTTAAGCTCTTAGAAGTTTATTTAAATGTGAATTCCACCTTTGGATGTATAAACGTTTTGTGCTAAGTCCATTTTTCTCTACTTAACCCACAAAATCGAAATTTAAAAAAAAAAAAAAAAGAACGATTCGAATATTTAGGTATCGATATGTTGACGTGCAGGAAAACATCTAGAAATATATTCGTAAATTTTTTCGTTCAGTATCGCGCACGTGACGAATATTTATTACATCATTACATACTCCCTTTGGGTTAATCGAAAATCAGACAAACTGCTCACTTCGGAGAAAATCGTGCACCTTCTTCGATTCCGTAGACCTGTGCTGATGTAGCGAGATAATCGAAACGAGAGGGCGCATTATCATGAACGAATCGAGCCACCATAACCAATTAAAGCGGATAATCTTGGTGACATTTGTAATTAAGTTTGGTAGATGGAAAAATGTATGCAGCGTCCTCTCCTAAGTTTCCATCGTGACACGAAGATCTCCAGAATGAAAGATTTGGCACAAGGAAGTGGACATTCGAGTTCAAGTTATATTTCCACCACATGCGTAAACAAATTATGAATGCAAGCATTTTTTTTAAAGGGGATATTCCATATCCCCTTTAAAAAAAAATTGAATAAATCAGTTGGCCTGCTGTACCAATAGCTTAGTCCTGAGGATATTTCACGCGCAAATTTTGTTTATGTGGTTATTATTATGGTGATTATTTTTCTACATTCCATTTTTAGGCAAAATGGAGGTAGTTTTCCCGAATGGAAATCAGAATCATCCAATTTTTGATTAATTAAGTTCTGTTTTTTTTTTTTTTTTTTCAGTCTGATGACATCTGTATAGTAAGTTTGTCTGGAAAGATCATTTAAATCTCATGAATGGGGGAAGGGATTTCTGTAAGCTTGTGAAACCGGTTTGGGTTGCCTAAATTCAGATAATGCTAAAAGGATTTAATTCTTTTTAACTGAAAATTTCCTCATTTTCCTTACTGCAAAAGTGGTTAAGCAAGCGCACAATTTGCAGCTAACACGTGCACCGTAAACCTCATGGAGATGAGCAGAATAACTGCCATTTGCAGGGTTCGAATCCCGTCTAGTATGCAAAAAACCTTTACATGAAAACACTCCAGCTGAAGGTGAGTTAGCCGGTTTCATTGTTTCAGTTAGGCGGTTGAGTTTTCGCACAGATGAACCATCTGCGAAAACACGTCACTGACAGAGTCTGCACATAAAATTAACCGCTCTGTTCGAGGATCACTGAAGTTTACATACGGCCACGTGACCTGGCTGTGGCGGGCCACTGAATCTTAGGCGTCATCGGGAAGGAAGGTGTTTCTTCCCCTCTCCCTTGAACCCAGGAGATTTGTTAATGGCATCATCCGTTAACAAAATATTCGATCCAGTGCAGTGCCCAGTATGAAATTTTTGTAGTTCATAAACATGAGAAATCTTCCCACTAATGATACCAATCAGGAGAAAAAGAAACAAACAGCTGTACTGAGTTACTTTTGGTGTTCAGTATAAGCACAGTATGGGATCTGTTTATCTGGTGAGGACCAAGCTGACATCAGGACCACACATGTCATTTCCACAAGAAAACACCCTTCCGTAATGCAAGTACAATTAAGAACAGTGTTGTTTTAAGGATACTTGCGACATAAGACTGAATGATATAATCACGTAATCACAAGAAAGATATTTATTTAACCAAATATTTCGGTCTGGAAATAGCAGACCATCGTCGGTGGTATTACAAGAACAGTTTAAAAAAAATATACAAGCTAGAATACTAACAATAGATCGTTGAAATTAGAACATGCCGCGTGATGTTATATCACTAAGTATGAAACGAAATATTTTGAAGTAGAAACATGATTGAATTTGCTATATAAAAAAAAAAAAAAAAAAAAAAAAAAAAAAAAATTAATGAGTAATCTTGATTAGGCTTTCCCAGATTTTTGATATAGATATGCAGTCATTACGATTCAGGTTGGGATGATGGAGCAAGGCCTCCACGCTTTCCTTGAACAAACGTTCGAACCTATAACGGGATCTATGTAAGAGGCGAGTTTTGGACCAAAGGATGCTGTGGTCAGTTTCAATCCCGTGTTGAGCCAAACCAGACTTTTCAGGTTTATTGTGAAGAATGGATGATTGATGTTCTTGGATTCTTTTTTCAAGAGAACGTCCAGTCTGTCCAAAGTAAGAGAGATCACAGTTGCAAGGAATTTGATAAACTCCAGGAAGAGATAAAGTTGAGCGTTTGTCTTTAGGAGAAGGAAAATGAGAAGACAATTTGTTAATAGGAGAATACGTAGCTGTTAAATCATATTTCTTCAAAATTCTTGCGATAGGTTCTGAAATACCGGAGATATAAGGAATAGGTACTCGACGTATTGAATCTTTGTTGTTTTGTGGAGGATTATAAGATGTAAGAAGACGTTGAATACTTTTTTCAGAAAAGCCATTGAGTTTCATGTGTTGCTGGATAGTAGAAAGTTCTTAAAGTTATAAAATGTCTCATCAAAAGAGCCAAAACTAATTGTTCTACTTTTGATTATCTACAGAAAGAACTTTCTACTATCCATCAACACATGAAACTCAATGGCTTTTCTGAAAAAAGTATTCAACGTCTTCTTACATCTTATAATCCTCCACAAAACAACAAAGATTCAATACGTCGAGTACCTATTCCTTATATCTCCGGTATTTCAGAACCTATCGCAAGAATTTTGAAGAAATATGATTTAACAGCTACGTATTCTCCTATTAACAAATTGTCTTCTCATTTTCCTTCTCCTAAAGACAAACGCTCAACTTTATCTCTTCCTGGAGTTTATCAAATTCCTTGCAACTGTGATCTCTCTTACTTTGGACAGACTGGACGTTCTCTTGAAAAAAGAATCCAAGAACATCAATCATCCATTCTTCACAATAAACCTGAAAAGTCTGGTTTGGCTCAACACGGGATTGAAACTGACCACAGCATCCTTTGGTCCAAAACTCGCCTCTTACATAGATCCCGTTATAGGTTCGAACGTTTGTTCAAGGAAAGCGTGGAGGCCTTGCTCCATCATCCCAACCTGAATCGTAATGACTGCATATCTATATCAAAAATCTGGGAAAGCCTAATCAAGATTACTCATTAATTTTTTTTTTTTTTTTTATTTTTTTTATAGCAAATTCAATCATGTTTCTACTTCAAAATATTTCGTTTCATACTTAGTGATATAACATCACGCGGCATGTTCTAATTTCAACGATCTATTGTTAGTATTCTAGCTTGTATATTTTTTTTAAACTGTTCTTGTAATACCACCGACGATGGTCTGCTATTTCCAGACCGAAATATTTGGTTAAATAAATATCTTTCTTGTGATTACGTGATTATATCATTCAATTAAGAACAGTTTCCTTGGCAAAAATAGAAGCCAAACCTTCGAAAGGTTGATTGAAGCAAAACTTACCGTTAACTGATGATCACTTGACCTTGAACTTCTGCTGCATACATAAACGACACTTTTTTTTTTACACTTTTCCTTCTACAATGATATCGGGCGTTCTATAACCAGAAGACATGAATTTTGAAGCCCGTGTCCCGATGTAGTCGCTTCAAAAGCGTCATGGACGCAACACTGAAGGGGAGCATTTTGATTCCATCATCAGGAGAGGTGTTGGTGTTCTGTGCTTCTCTTTTCGCAATTCAGAGCAATTCCTCTTCCGTCGTCTAATTTCCATTATTGTCATCCACGTCCGAGTTACTCGTTTCCCCCCCCCCACCCCTCAGCAATTATGCGAGTTAAAGCCAGTTACCCTAGCTTTTTTTAAAATAAACCGAAAGACATTTTACTTAACAGCAAAAAGCGAAATTATTATTTTACAAAGCACTTCAGCAAGCGCTTGCATAAAATCAAACGCAATTAAGAATGTTTGAACTGCGCATGCGTGCACACACAACCACAATTACCACAACTCACGATTTAAGTTATGAGGAGAATAATTGACTCTAAAAGGCTACATCGATTACGGAACAATTCACGTTGTGTTTACACCAAAATGAGTGCAAATGCGTTTCCGTTGAGAAAAGGCAGCAAACAGTAAAAGACAGTTTCGCAATTTGCAGTCTCGCATTAAAAATCCGAGCATTCGCTCGTGGTTAGAAACGGCGCGTTGATTGAAAGATGCAGAGGATCCGATGCCTTCGCAATTAGAAGATCTTCGAAATAACGGGGGTACACGCGTGTTAAAAGGGCCTGGAACAGTTCCGTCGCTTCTTGGAGAGCTCCGATATTACTGTAACCAGGGTTGACTTATTTACGTCGGTTCATCGAGCACACGCGTCGAGTAAGCTTTCAAAATGAAGATGATTCATTTTACACGAAGAGCGTTAATCCTTTTCGGCTGTGGTCTCCGATCCGCACCCGAGAGGTTAAAATTAGTAGTGGAAAACGTAATCGAGGTATACTGGTGCCAGTGACCTTGTTCCGGAGTGCGGAAGCAAGGTGAAACGCGTTAATTCATGAATGATAGGCGATCACCCGACTGTGAATGAACACAAACAGCGGCGCTCGGCGCGATAAGACGGAGAAGGGTAAGCAGACTCCGACACGCAAGCGACATTAAGGCCAAAATATTTCGTCTGTCATCGGCAGACGAAGTATTTTGGAAATGAGGCTGCGTTTCAGTTTTAACTCACTAGCGAATAACTTTGATCGCTCGTCATTGCGAGTAATGCCAGGAAAACGCTGAGAACATCTTGCAGCGGAAGCAGCTCTTAAAAGTCTCGGCATCAGCAACCGGGATAGGCTACGGTCGCTGCGACTTCTTAGTTCTTACTCGATACGAAGTCCTCCCTGCGCTAAATCATCACCCGAAACGTAGCATTCGTAGTAAGAATATGCGAAGGTCCGCTGCAATCATCTCTTCCACCCACCACAGCGCCGAAGTGCGGTGGTTGCACGTTGCTGAAGCGAAGGACGTTCGGATTCCCACCTGTTTCTGAATATCCGGTTGTTTTTTCTTTCTTTCTCTCCCCAGCAGTATACTTTTAATGAACGATATACCTAAACAGGAAATTCTATTTACACCAATAAAGAAGCGAAATAACCAGCGGGGGGAGGCGAGAATTAACCGATAATGAAATGAAGAATGACGAAGTTGTGATCACACAATCAAAGAGCTTTCCTTTCATTTATTCAGAAAACACCGATTCCGAGTAGCTTAATTCACTAATTAAGCTACTCGGAAGCGTAATGATCCCTGATAGTCAGCGCAACTAACCACAAGGCCTCCCTATTCACTTAAATATATGTATGTACTTAAATACCTGAGGTTTAAATCGCTTTTCCCCTGTGGCGAGGTCAAAGACATCTCCGTATATCCGGGAAAGCTTACTGCTTCTTCGATGTACGCTGCGTTCATAGTTCGTCGGGGACACTTCTGCATTTGCGTCGAAGTTTCGCACTAACATGGGATGTTCACGTCGTCATTCCAGTTCGAAACACGAACGTTCAGACAGCTCGCGTATTGCCGTAAACCCCGATTCTCGATGGATGAATACGATGCGTTACTTCCGCAACCCAATCGCACCATTTCCACGTCCCTCCTCTTTAAAGTTCGTCATTTCTAGTGGTTTTAATCTCCGCGCCAGAGTACGGGCGAACATTTAAACCTTGAAACAGTGAAGTGAGCTACGATTACAGAAATTCAGAAGGGGAAAACACGCGAAACATTCGCAAAAGGAAAAAAAGCGGCAGCTAAGAAAGAATTAACTGCAAAGCAAACTGGCCCAGAAAGTTACGTGGGCACTGATTAGAAGTGGGTGAACGAGCGCAACACGATTGAGGCAACTGCTTGCCAAATTATGAAAGCAGTGGAACCGTTTTTTATATATATATATATTTATTTTTAGTTTAAATTAATACAAGAACACATTTCACGAAGCTTCATCACCTTAAAATTTTTATAATATTGATGAAGATTGAAATGGATTCGAGGATTTGAAGATGATAATGCTTAGATTAAATTTATTAACACTTTGCGGCATTCAACCTCGTTTTAATGAATTAAGGGACTTAAGTGGGGGCTTCTCATTCTGTGATCCACCACTTAATCGGAGAAGACGTCTTAAATGCAATAATTTTAAATTATTACGTTTATCAAACAATAAATTTTGACTACAATTGATTGCATGAATACAGCCATGATGGGATTGAGTTAATTGTGTCCCCACATTGAACCGATGAGGTTGGGGTTTGGCCTCCGTTTGTTTGTGAATGTTAATTCCCCCCCGCTCCTCATTTTTTGTTCTTTTCATCGATGAATGAATATTTTTCAGACTAATAATTTTTCTGTAGGAAATAATTCCTACTCACAAAAGGCTAAAACTACAGGGTATTAGTACAGCGGGTGGACTAAGGACTATTTCAACTTTTATTTATTTTATATATTTTTTGCATATTTCTTTATTTTTTTATATAGTCCGGAAGCCGTGCTCTCGAGACCAAACATGGAACTTTTTCAAGCCACTTCAGGCCTCCAATAAGCGGGACGTGGTCTCACACCTGGCGATACAATTCATCTCCCACCTAAAGACAATCATAAACATCCATGCCCACGGCTGGATTCGAACCCGCAGCCTGGAAGGGCTAACCACTTGGCCAATTCTTAACTTTTAAGTTTATGATGTTTGAACCAAATCGACCGACTTGTTTCACAGATGAATTTATTGCTTCATGAGAGACCACCCCATTTAATGGAAGCCTGAAATGGCTAAAAAACCATGTCTAGATCAGGGTTTCGAGATTATCGAATCCGTAGTCCACCCACAATACTAACATTGAGGTAATATAGGCAAAGAGTGGGAATAATGATCATTAATGTATAAGTTAATTGGAAATACTTTCAAATCGTTACGTCAATTAGCATTCCGATTCTGGGTGTCTCAGGAGACTGCTTGTCTTTTGACCATAAGACAGGAGACAAGAATCAATGGATCTATCTTGACAGTATGTTCTCCAGCAAACTGAAATTTGACGAAGAATATACGCTATTTACCTACGTAATACCTCTGCCTCTACGTAATAAATAAGAAACATAAATTCATCCCCGTAAAATATATCAAAACAAATAATCCGACGTTCAGCTTCACATCCACCTAAAATTCATTTCAAAGAACACGCTTACCTGAGAAAAAACTTCAGCGCTGTAAAACTTCGAAATCAATTTAGAAATTCCTTTCTAAGTCGAATTTTTATCGCAAGCAAGTTGGTTACTGTTCATAATTCTTGAATTTCACTTCTGCTTTTCACTACTCCCATCTCTATCTTTGCCCAGCGATCACTCCCCTCATTGGCGTGATTGTCGCCCAAGTGATTTTCCGGTTTGAAAGGTGTGCATGCGTCTCTTCTGCCATTTCGAGTCAATGACCGCACTTACCTCTGGTCTCTCCTGTTTGGACTCTCCGAAGCTCACCGTTTTTAAGCCACTTTGCAAACGGCGTAAAGGCGATCTTCTTTTACTTCGTGGTCCATTCTTTAATATTAAGAAATTATAGTATTTGAGCACATCATTTTAATTAGCATGTCACAATAGAGACAACCCAACGGCAGCTCGACGGCTGGAACAAGTCTTCGAGGCAGTCGTAACCGGTCGATGAAAAGACCCGCTTCTCATAAGCTACTTTTCCCCCATCAGATTTTTTATTAATAAGAAATTATTATTCCTTTTAAATAAGTGATTTATATAAGTGTTAAAAGAAGAGAAATGAAGTTCTCTCCTTTCCCATGTATCGCTCTTCAGTTTGGAACATTGGATTGCAACTGTTTCTTATTTCTGAGCACGGAGGAATTCCTGATATAGGAAAGAGGATATTGGCGTACAAAATCCCAAACTTCCGGTATGAAATGTGTCATCGATATTCTGAAGATGTTAAATAAACCAGACGAATACGAATGTAAGCCGATCACGGCTGTGTTGCGTGTACCACATCATAAAACATCGCAAGGAATTTCAACGAGCATTTCTACCAACTGATTCAAATTAGCATTAAAACTTATCTTGCATTTTTTTTAAACCTTGTATACTGATGACGTCACGCTTTACACTTCATACATACGCATTCAGATTTCGAGATCTGAAAGAACAGTTCTCATTACATTCGAATGCGCGAATTATCCAGATTCTTCGAAGCTGTTATTGCATTTCAAAATGCGCTCATCTTTTATTTTATGTGACATTAATTTTTATTTTATTATTACATGCGCAGTTCAAGGTCTCAGTGCTGGAGGACACTGGTCACCACACAACCTACAATCTGCATTATTTAATTCATGCTAACATTATTTCACGTATCGCCCAGTAATCAGCATACTACATAATTCACCATTCTTACACGTCCACCGCTCACTGAACATTTTCTTGTTAAGTGTGCGTGTTCTCTGGCTAATATGAAAGATGAAAAGCTCGATTTTTCCGAGAGGAAAAAACTTGACACCTCGTATGTGATCGGCTATCTCACCACTCAATGCACATAAAGATTCCTCTCGTCATGACGAGAACTGAAATTGAGATATTTTCCTGTCAGAGGACGCGCTGGCTGATCATTCTTCCAATTGCGCTGTAGAGACACTTTTCCGAACGATTAGTATGAGGAAACTTGTAAGTTATCACGTGCACGAAATGACAATATTCACAGAAGAATCCAGCACTTTCGGTACTTTATTATGAAACTTCTTAAACGAATGCAAAGTAGTAGTCATACCCAGGATGACCACTCAGCTAAAATATTTCGTACTAACTTATGCAGGAAAAACGTACTAGATCTCAAAAAAAGTACTAAATTTTTATTTGCTTTCGTTTCATTCACTCTATTTAGGGCATTTTACGGTATTATTACCTCATTATTATAGATGAACTCAATGTAAAACCGCTAAATTAACACATGTGTAACAAATATGAAAAGAAAAAAGTCAAAACTCACCTCACTGTAGCCATCTATGAATCCAAGAGCTGCAGTTGTCAATCATCATAACAGAAGTCCCAAGTGTAACTCTAGCACTTCACATGTATGTTAATTTACCATATAATTTTTAGTCTCATTTTAGTGTTTAAAATAATGTAAGATTAAATTTTCAGTTATTTATTATGCTATTTGCATATATGCAGGGATTCCCACCCCCAATAAAAACACTGGAAGTATTTATTCATTATTTTTTATCATATTTTGCTAAATTAATTAATTCTTCAGAAATAATAAAATCTGTAGCTGATGAATGTTTCAATTTTCCTTTTGTCAAAAGGAGTCCATTTATCAAAGGAGTTTTTTTTTCTCGAGATTTCATCGAGTGAATCTACAGCCAAAACATTTTTTATAAGATAGTTACATTTAGTGCGTCCACACTGCATTTTCTTAGCAATTTCACTATCAGGAGCAATTTTCAATAGAGTTGGAAGAGTATCCATAAGCCACAAAAGCAAATTGTGTTCGGCATCCAGGGCCGTTCCGTTGGTTTGCGACTCCTGAGTGCAAAAGTTTTGTGCCCCCTTTCCATTAAAATTAAAGGAACCCGAAGTACAATAACACGTTGCGAATCATTTTATTATACTGCACATTAAGAGGAATGTACATTAAAATAAAGAAAAAACACAACTAGTAAAAAAAAAAAAAAAACTTATTTTTATATAATAAACAAACATACTCCTATAATGTAACATGGAACACGACAAGAAAAGAAGAAGAGACTCTCAGAATAACTCAGCGTGCAATGGAACGTAGAATTTGTAACATCAGCAAAATGGAACATGTTAGAATCACGGAACTAAGAAAGAGATCAGGCATAAAAGATGTGGTAACTGCAGTATATGAAAGCAAGATGAGATAGGCAGGTCACATGGCCAGACTCAGGAATAACAGATGGACATATAGAATACTCAACTGGCAACCAAGAATAAAGAGAAAAGCAGGAAGACCACCTACAAGATGGGAAGATCCACTAGTGAAATCTATGGGGATAACATGGAAGAGAGAGAGAGGCTCAAGCTCGAGATCGTTAAAGGCATCTTTGTGACCTGCACTCATGGAGAAATCCTGAGTGAAACACAGGTCCATCAAGAAGAAAACTCAAGAAATTCCGAGAATGTTTGTTCACTGTGCTGAGAGCAGTGATTAAAGTAAGTTGTGTTGAAGCTCGTACCATTTATTTAATTACCCAACGACTCAACCCCTCACTGAAATCTCTCACATTCGAAGGTGAAAATATGCACAAACAGTTCAGTGTGTTATTTATTCCCAATTTTTTATGAACGTGTTCGATTATACCGCCCCTAAATTGTGCTGCCCGGGTTCTTTAACCCCCTGTACGGAAGGGGTTTGCCTCTTTAATTTACTTTTCTGACTGATATTCGGAACTGGATTTAAACAATGACATTATACCTGGTGAGCTTCTTTTAGATTCTACATTCTGCTAGTATTTTGGGGTGTTTGCATAACGAATCAATAGACATTTGCTACCATTAATGCTTCACAAAATTTACAATAAGCAGTGTGTTCTTCACTTTTACCTGAATAAATCCAGGATTTAAGAAAGGGATCCTTCAGCCATTCTTCTTTGAATTTTTGCTAATATGATTTTTTCATCTTTTCAGATGAACCTTGCAAACCTGAATTTGGATCATAACTAACATCACTTTCTCTTTTATCTGAATTACCTGTGCGAGAAGTGATTTTTTTTTTGTGAGTGGGAAGGGCTGGCATTGATATCTTCACTTTTAATAGCTCGTTTATGTACTGACTCATGCACTACACATTTTCTCCTGAGATTTAGAATCAAATTTAAATTTAGAACGTTTTTCTTGTCACTTGTCCATGTTTAAAAGTAAAATCTAAATAATAATAATTTCGATGAAGAATTAAACAAATTTTTGTTAATAAAATTAATAAAAGCACTGGGCTTCTTATAACGCGCGAGAAGTGTTTGAACAACGAAGAATATATTTTCATCGGCTAATGCCAGTCGGATTGCCTGAGTACGGGATCGTGGGGGGAGAGAGAAGACTAGCGAACAGTGAGAGGGGTAGGAAAAAAAGAGAAATCATATTCTTGTGTCACTGAATGTGACATATGGAGAGGTGGGAAAAGAGAAAAATATTCAACTCATATGTCTGACTCTCATGTCGTTATTATTATTATTATTCGGAAGGGAAAAAGTACTAGATCTGTTGGTGAACGTACTAGAACACTAAAAATTTATAAAACGTACTAGATCTAGTACGAAAGTACTAGATGTGGTCACCCTGGTCATACCATGACGCACTTACTCCCCCCCTGGTTGTAATATTTCACTATACTATTATTAATTAATCAAATAATACAATGTCAGTCACGTTAATTATAATAGAAGTTTTTAAAGGAGATAAATGCTGTTAACAGTAGGACTATTTTAATATCATTATTTTGAACGACTTTTTTTTAAGATCCTCATATTTGATTGCTATGATTACACTTAGATACGATATTATTACATTTCTATCGGAGAATTATGGGCAAATAAGCAATAACAATGCGAATGTACACCAAATAATATTTTGTATTCTAATTTTAAATTTTCAGTAAATTATTTTAAACATGGCGAGTAGAAAATTATTAATAAACAGTAAAGTAAATTGCAACCAGTTTTTCCACGGATATTTCATTAAGGTGCCACAGAGAAGTACACATTATAAAATATATTTTCAGAAAACCTTGAATACAGATCACAAACAGTTCTACCATTTAAAGTGAATTAATATATATTTTTAAACTTTATTTTATACAATAAAATTTAAAGTTATAAAACACTTAAGTTTTATCATTTTTCCCCTTCAAGTCCGGATATGTTATTTCATATGTTAAGGAACTCAACTCATTAGCATTTACTCGTTAATGTAACTTTTTTCTTTTTTTTTTTCTTAGAAAAATTTAGCACCAACCAGGTGATAAAAATAACACTTTTAACACTTTCGAACATTCCTCAGCATTTCTTTATACAAACATGTTTTTAATTGAAATATTCTTTGACATTTCACATTAGAACTGTTTATAGCAAACATGGTAGCAAGCAATATGAAGACACTGCTATGTAAAATAAGGTGTAGGCGATCGTGGACGCACTGTGATATGTCCAATGACTTTGTAATATCGTTAAGGTTCAACAGTATGAGTCATTTAGGGTCCCTAAGGCCGGTTCAGTAGATGGGGTGGCTGTAGCTTAAATGTCAGTTAAATCTGCTTCTGGTTATGTTTATTCCTTTGAACTTCCGGTACAAATTCCCTCAGTTAATTGAAATAACTTCAGTTATGCATTTGCTTCATTGCTTCCGGTTATTGTTGGCATATTCACATTGGGATAGATCGACTGGTAGTTATTATACTGGGGCCGCTGAACGCTGCTGTCTTTTGAGGAAAGTGAAGGAATGTTTGCAACATTTGATATGTGAGAATTGACCACGTTACATCCCCCATATGAAGAAGCCAAAAGGGGAGATTTGATTTCGTTTTTGTAATCTCGTTGAACGGTAAAGATTTCTTTGTACGGTCCATCAGCTCTTCTGCATAGAACAACCGTGCAACTGATCAATAGATAGAAAGTTAGAGGAATGACCACCAATATGAGCAATACAAAGAGAATCCTTGGACGGCAGGTCGAAATCACATCGTAATCTATCGCGCCAGCATTTTTATGTTTTGCTAGTTTGACTAGGGTACGGTCGCTGGAGCGAAACCTGAGCGGAACCTCACAAGTCGTTGTATTTTCACATATGAGATTATTACTGCTGACAGGGTATACGGTTCTTCCCACTTCTACATCCAATTTCACTTTATTTGGGTCATTTTGATGCATGTTCTCTACGACGAATTGGTACGTGTCGGAATCGGGCACATGAACTTTCACAGGTCGACATCGGGACCACTTGTCAATCACACTAGAGGGAACTGCTTCGACCATAATGGCGAAAGAACACAGATTGGGCACCATTTCTTTAAGCATTTTCTTTTTGTATTCCACCATCGTATTGATGTTGTTTTTCAGCACTGACCATCCTTCTCGTATTGCTTCTCTTAAAGAATCTCGGAAATCGGATCTTATGTCTCTTGCAATTTCTTCCAAATTCCCGAGCATTTCGGAGTGTTCTTCGCTCGCCTCTTGAATTGAAACGCGCACATTCGTTCGAGCCTTCCTGACTTGTTCTTTTACAAGTTTTGATCTGTCATCTGTTGCTTCCATAATAGCGTCTTTCAGATGTAGTTTCGTTTGGCTCAGCACTTTTCTTAAGTATCCCTCTAGCTCGATATTCGTGTTCACCACTTCTACGACTTCGTCTCGAATGCCTGCCCAAGTTGTCACGAGCGACTCTTTGATTTGTCGGTGCAGGACGATGTCGTCGTTTATGAGACCAATAACGGCATCTTTGGTTATTGATGTTTTTTGCTTAAGGATACGCAGTATTAGGCTTTGTAATTGCTGGTCGTTGTCAATGGTTTCTGCTATTGCTTTGTGCGTGTTTATCCACCCATCTACAATGACTTCTTTTATATCTCGTCTTAATCTTCGCTGTCTTTCAATTTTGCTGCTTATGAAGCCTCGTAAATTAGGCCTCCTTGCTGCCTTTCTGATTCTCCCACGAAAGATCACGACTTCTTCTACCAAGTCCCATACGTCAGTCTTTCCGTTTTTCAGAGCTTTTCGTGCTAAGTTTCGAAGGTCTGCTTGGCGGTTTATTGTGTCCCTCACAGATTCCCTTATCTCGCCTCTTCCGTACGAAACAGCGCCCTTTATCATCATTTGGAAATATACGTCTCTCTTTAATCTGTGGCTCAAGACTTCTCTCACTCGCGATCTTTTCTCCATCAGAGCTTTAACGATTTCTTCTTCAACATCAGCCTTTTCCCGTATTACGTGTTCGACTTCTTCCCACACGTAAATCCACCCGTCTTCAATTGCATTTTGTATAACATCACGAAGTTCTTCGTCCTCGTTAATCGCATCTCTAATCTCTTCCGCTATCCGAGATCTTCTTTCAAAAATGGCTTCCTGGATTTCTCTGCGCAGCTCTAAATCTCGATTCAGTTTCTCCATGAGCAGATCCCTTAATTTCGAATATCGATCTTTGATGTTCTCTTTTATGCTTTCTCGAATTTCCTGACGGGCGTCAATTACATCTTCGATAACATCCCACACGTTCTCCCACCCGTCATCTATCGCCTCTTGCACCACATTGCGAAGATGCCTGTCTTGGTTTACTGCTTCTCTTATAGCTTTCCTTATTTTGAGACCTGATTCTATCCGCTCTGTGATGAGTTTTCCGAGTTCCGAATCAGGACCAATTGCCTCCTTCAAGATGTTTTTCAGATTCAAAGCACCGTCTTTTATGGCTGACACAATCTTCTGTCGCAATGCTTTTCGAGCATTGACCAGATCATGGACAACAGTCGATATTTTCGTCCAACCTTCTTCCTTTTGTGCTCTAGTTATGACCTCTTTCAGTTCTTCATGCAGTGTTTCATTGATGGCTTTGCGTAACTTCGATCCCTCCGCAACAGCTTCCTTTATTTTGCGTTGAACTTCGAGATCTTCATTGATGGCTTTTCTCATTGTGAAAAACCACAGTGGCCACCCATGTGAAAACGAGCTCCGAAGAGAAATGTGATGAAGTACAACCCTTTCCACATCATCCCACACATTGGAATAGTCATCTCTGGCTGCCCGTTCTACGACACTTCTCAATTCTTCGTTGTTCTCTACTGCTTCTTTTAGAATTTTGGCGATTTCTATTCGCGTCCGTAGGAGGGTTTCTTTTATGTCCTTGCGAAGTTCTGCATTCTTGACGATCGCATCTTTCACCATTTCCGGAACATCTGCATGTTTATTCTGAACAGCTTCTCGAATCTTCTCTCGAAGCTCTTGGTAACGCACAACCACATCTTCCACACTGTCCCATACCGTAGACCACCCTGCTCTCAGAGATTCCTTAATTAGCTCTTCCAGCTCATGATTTTGATTTATGGCATCTCTGATTGCCTTTTTCAACTGTGATCGATTAATGATGCAATCCTTTATTTCTTTTCTAAGGTCTGTATTGCTCATTATCACATTCTTGAAGAAATCAGTTAGATTTGCTTTTCCTTCTTGCAAACTTTTCTTGATATCATTTTCTAAGTCTTTGTTTCGAATTATTACTTTTTCAACTTCATTCCAGGCGTCGGACCAACTGTCTCGAACAGCTTGCTGTATCAAGTCGTGTAATTCGCTGTTCTGTCTAACACCTTCGATGAGTGCTTTGCGCACAAGATATCTTTTTGTAATCAAATTTCTGATATCATTGCGAAGTTCAACATTTCCTTTTATCTCTTCGCTCACTAAGTCCCGAATATTTGAATGAACTGTAATTGTTGCTTTTTCAAATCTTCTCCTTAGACGTTCATTGTGAAGCAGCAGTTCTTCGATTTCGTCCCACACTTCGCTGATCTCTAGGCTTAGCACTTTACGAAGTTCTGCATCATCTTTTAGAGATTCCCATACTCCTTCGAGAATTTGCAATCGCCTCTCGAAAACGGTTTGTTTTATTTTTCTTCGTAGTTGCAAATCGTTTCTGATTTCTTTTCTTATGAAATTTCTGAGAATGGTACGTTTGCGAGTCACAGCTTCCTTTATGACGTCTCGTATTCGGTCTCCCTGATTGATTCTGTTTTCCACTTCACTCCAGATGCGAGAGAACACCCAACCGAGTTGCTTCTCTTCATCCGACTCTGCTTCGTCGTTTGCTGCTTCCAACACAGCTTCTCGTATTTGTTTTCTTCCTTCTCTCACATATTCCCTTATCTCTTGCTGAAGTTCTAAATTCTTTCTGATTGCATTTGTAACAAACTGTTTTAAGTCCTTCGTTTTATCTTTGACTGCTCGACTAATTTCAAATCTTAGGTCTTGGTGCTGGTTTATCATGTAGTGCACGTGCTCCCACACCGATGCCCATCCCTCTTTAATCGCTTCTCGTATGGAATCTCGGAGTTCCACGTTCTCTTCCACAGCCTCTTGCACAAGTACTTTTATTCTTAATCTTTCTTCACGGATTGCTTTTTTTATCGTTGAGCGGAGTGTCCAGTCATTCTGAAATGCGTTTGCGACTAGTTGTGCAGTCAGTATGTCGTCTCGGAGATTTTCTTGAATCTTATTCCATAGTTCGACTCTTTGCCTTAAGACGTCTGCAACGACATCCGTCAGATCCAGTAGCCCATCCATTCGAGCTTTCCGGACTTCATCCCTTAGTTCCACAAACTTATCAAGAGCGGCGTGAATTGCTTCTCTGAAATTTGCCCGATCTTCGTCTACGGCTTCTCTGATTCTGTTTCGTAGCTGCGTTCTCTGTTCGATGGCACTGCTGATCACATTTGCTACGGCAGCTCTTTCGTTTTCTATGAGTGACTTAACTTTGTTTCTTATATCGGTTCTCTGCTTTATTGCTTTTCTTATGGCATCCTTCATTTCAGCTCTTCCATGTTCTGCTACTTCGTAAACATTCTTTCCAATTTTTTCGTAGCCTTCCGGAGGGTCGTCCCAATTTTTAAGCTTGTGTTCGATACACTCCGTTATGCTTTGTCCGCCCTTCACAATATAGAGGAACGTCCCTTCCTGTCTGGAGCAGGCAGAAACATTAACGGCCGATCCTTTCAATAAGTAGTACTGAAGTTTCCGACTTTCTCCAGGTTTGAGATTTAGATCAAAGTTCACGGCATCCGTTTGTCGGACGTCTGGAGTTACGGGCGGAACGCTGCTGATTTGATGCACGGTCGTAGGAAGAGGAGAATTGATTCGCTGAGAAGAACACCAAAGTGATGACAACTCCTGGAGCAGTTTGGAGTCTGTGGCGGAAAACTTGTCTTCATAGTTGTGCGTGTAAAGCACCGTTAACCCTATGCCGAGTATTAAAAGAATTGCGAGGACAACAAAGAAAGCAGTGATCCACGGAGAACACCATCTTCTGGTAGTTGATCCTAAGGAAGAAAGTAAGGTTTGTTTAACACATAAAAAACAGAAAGTTATTGTCATGCATTAATGAAAAGATATTGTTAGAGATACCAAGAATCAGTTCTTGAATCTACTACCAAGAAGATAAAAAAAAAAAAACACAGCTTGTAGGATAAATATTTTTATTTTTTAAATTTAGCTTATATTTAACTGCGCTATAGTCACCATATATCATTAACAAGATTCTGAACATTTAAATGAATATTTTTTTTTATTTCCCCTCACTGTTTTTCTGTTACTCAATAGGAGTCTTCGAAGCCAAGTTGATAAAGACGAGCCTTTTGGTTGCAAAGACCAGGGTTCGAATCCCATCCCGTTTATGATGAGAGAAACGTTATCAGGTGTTTTCAATCAAATGATATGCTAACCAGTTTCATACGGGGGGGGGGTACTCCTGGAAACTTGAGTTTTTCGTCCTTTAAAACACGCAAGCCTTGGACACACACACACACACACACATACATCCATAGACAGAGAATATTAACAGGAATGGAAGAGATTCAAGCCCCACCATCTTATCTTTCTTTTGCACGTTAAGAATGTCAACTAGAGATCCAAAATAGTCAAACTCCTGGATGGAGATGAGATTTGAGAGAACAGGTTACTCAATTAGCTTTTGAAATCTGAACTATGCCAAGCCTCTTCCTTAGAACATATCCATTCGACAACAGTTGGAATTTCTGAAAGTATTTTTTCATGTTATATTTGACACCAATATAACAGTGGCTTCCGCCATGTTTCGACTCTTGAGCAGGGTCTCTGGTTTTTGTTTCCTCCCCTTTCTTCTTATATGCACCACGGGGAGTGATGGCCTTGCTGGCAATTCTTTCCACACTGTAAGTATTGAATTAGGGAGCCTGTACTTCCTTCATCCAGAGCCGAAGTAATAAAGCGACTTCCGCAGACCAGACTGTACAAGGGACCGAACCTATTGGTATCATGTCGAGAGGTTTTTCGATCAGCTGGCGAATAATCTTATTGCTATTTACTCTGTCAGGCTGTGCGTGGAGGGAGTCCGATTATTGCACGTTGCTGGGCACACTGTCGAGACCACACTTTGATGGAGTCTGGGAACTCCCTGTATGGGAGCCGTGTCCACCAGTACTGCATGTCCCCACTCTATAAATTTTCAAAATATTCCAATAGCATGAAAGATATTATTAAAAGTTTAGTGATGTTAAAAACCAAATACACATAGACTTTACCGTCATCTGTAGATTTAATACTAACATCAGCACTGTGCACTACCTATTACAAACATCCACACCCCTTCTGTTATTCCTCACTGCTCTAATCTTTCTTCCCGCTCAAATGGCAGCCAAATCACAATTCAAGTCGCAAATGGCTGTTTTGTGAGTAATATAAAAACAGGGCGTTCAGTTGGAAAGGCGGTTCGAATACCATCTAGGAAACGAAGATCCGGTGTTAGGAATTTTTTACCGAAGGCCAGTTAGCAAGTCTGATGCTGGGGGTGAAGGGTTTTTTCACTCTCCCGGAAATTCGTTTTTTTCCCCATCACCAGAACACGCAATTTAAAGACAGCAAACAGGATTAACCACTCTGTCATAAGCACTAGCAGGTTTCTAAGAAGCCAACTTACTTAGCCGTGAGGGGTCACTGAGCCTAACGCGACTATGGAAGATGGAATGGGAGAGAAGAACTGAACTGTAAAAGAGAGACAGAAGCAGGGTTGAGAACCGTTATCCTCATAGCTTTGGAAAGCCAATAGAAGGAATGATTTCCTTTTTCTGCTTTTGGCTTTCAAAATCAGTTTCATCCAATTCCTGACACTCAGGGGTGTACAGGATATTATGATTGTACTACATGAAAAAAGTTGCGCCATTACTGACTTCCAATCAAAAATTGTGCGTAAATAGCTGAAATCTTTTGCTTCTTCTATAAGTGCACCATTCAGAATACATTTGATGTTTTCAATGTTTCTGCCTATTTTCACTGTCTGTCTTTTTAATGCTGATTTTCATACCAAATTTATTACAGCAGTTATTCAATTTACCCTGGGAATCTTGCAGACTTCTACTGGATTTAATTTGAAGTATAACATCTTCTGAAAAAAATAAAGAAGGGAGATTAACATATCGAGTTTTGATATCAGATTTAATATTACTTTTCTTCAAAATGTGACTCATATAGATGATGAATCAAGAGTGGAGATCATGTGCATTCGTTAGCACCTGATTTAACATCCAGCCATATTCCTGTACCTCATGCCGACTTTCAAATCAAATATAGATGGTATTTCTCTGTATAATGTTCCATTTACATCATATATAACTGTAGCAATGAACAAATCTTTGATGCAACATTTTCTCACGTGCCAACCGAAATTTTGGGGAATATATATTATTTGGTGTCTTTTAAATATTGGGAGAACCCTTTTCAAATAATCAAAAATCACACTCGAGCGGTAAAAGCAAAGAATATTTAATAGTAAGAGTGATTATTGTAAGTCATGCAATTGAACCAATGCAAAAATTAATGACGGAATTTTTACTTAAAAGTCTTTTCCAATATATTAAAGTGCACAATCTCGTAATTAAAATTATTTTCTTTTATTGTGCTTTAGTCAAGTAAAACATAATAAAAGAAAATAAAATTAAAGATATTCTTTTATTAATTCTCAATCTCTTACGAGTAATCCATAAAAATTAGATAAAATAAATTGTTATTTTACCTACATAATATATTAAACAGAAGTTAATCTTTACCCTTTTTATCAGAAAACATCAAATCAAAACTAGAGAAAGATAAATAGTGGACGTTTTATTTATTCAGCATCAATGAGACTTCTGCTGCTGCATCACTGATGACACATAATTTATATCAGGTTTATATTTTGTAACTTTTAGAGTTGTGTATACGCTACTAGTTTCATCTGTAAGGGTACTCCTGTTACGAGACTTAACAAAGTTCATCACTGAGAACATATTCACAAGAATATGTACATGCAAAAATGAATAGTAATGCTGTTTCAAGTTTTTAAACATACAAAAGTTTTTGGAATAGTATTCCAAGCCCTTAGTGCCTCATTTTCTGCACTTCTTTTTGTTATTCCCGTCTCTAATCGCTCATTTGTAATATTTTCCAAGTCAACTCTGAGGCAACAAATTTCTGCCTCCAAATTGAGCTACTTTTTCAAAATTTCAGAATCATCCATATTTATCCACGAAAACATCTGCAAGTTTAATTCATCCAGTTTTATAGTGTCTGGAAACTTAATGAATTTTGCAGTCTTTTCTAATTCTATGAACTTAACAAATCTTAGAGAGAACTGCTCAATAGCTGACACAATGACGTTTAAAAGTAGCTTTTGAAGACATTGGCGGTCTGTTTTGTCATCCTTTTGGAGATCATTGATGTATTTCTTTAGGTTTCGAAAATATCTAAATCTTTCACTGTTTACATCCCTTCTTAAAAGTTTTATTTTAAATGCCTTTATGTCATCAAACATGACATCAAGAGTCTTACTAGAGCTCTGTAGTTTAAGGTTCAAGTCATTTAAATGTTCGTAAAAATTTGCGAAAACAACAATAGTTTACAAACCCACACGATGTCATACATTTCTTTATAAGACATTTCTTGATTAGTCAAAAAGAGATTTATCTCATGGAGGCATTCAACAAATCGTTTCAGAACAAGGTCTCGACTAAGCCAACGAACATTGTTGTACATTATTAGTCCTTTGTACACCGAACCCGCCTCATTCAATAGATTCTGAAATTGTCTTTCATTCGAAGCACGTGCAGAAATATAATTAACAACCTTGGTTATTGTTTGAATCACTTCTTGGAGTTCCTTTGGGCCAGCTTTTGCATATAAAGCCTACTCATGAATGATGCAATGAAACCTATCAGTGGATGACTAACATGTTTTGCAAAAACAGATTTACAAATCCTTCTTCCTTACCAATCATGCTAGGCGCACCATTTGTTGTGACGGATACTACTTTTGAAATATCAATTGCCGAATAGATAATTCGTTCATTGCCACTTTACATACTTCAACTCCAGTAGTACACTTTGGTAGTGTTTCAAGGTTAATCATCTCTTCGCATACTTCGTCAACCCTACAAAATCGATCAAAAATTGCTAGCGTAGCTGATGTAATATCTGTGCTCTCATCAACACAAATAGACAAGAATCTACATTAAGCCAAATCTTTTGGTAATTGTTGGGCTATATTCTTCTCCAACTTAAATATCCTATTCTTAACTGTTTTTCTACTCACAGACAAATCTTTAATGTGCTGAATAATTTTTACCTTTTCGGAAAGATTGCCAAAAAGGAAAGGAGCACATTCTAGTCATTTAATATACTCCCCCACCACTGAGTGGATTTCCATATTGGACAATAACTTTTGAAACCTCAAAACTAGCAGCAACCAAGTTGGAACTAGGCCTACCTGAAATAAATTTCATCAAAGTATCCGACTATTTTTTTGTCTTGCTCAGTTCACGAGAAATTAATTCTCTTTGTTCTTGCTCACATTTATTGCTTACGTTCTTATGAACAGTTTCAAAATGTCTCTTTACAGAAGTCCTACAAATGACTGATTCGGAACATAAAATGTATAGCGCTTTATTATCTTTCTTAATCAGGCCAAATGTTTCAGTGCAGTATTCTTTAAATTCTCTAATATCCTCTTCATTTGAATGTCTATGTTTCTTTGCTGGTGGTTGTGACGTTCTGCATAATCTATAAAGGGCAAGAAGAAAATTTATTCATATGGAGTTTCCTCCCTTTTCTCCCCCGTCCCTATTGGGGCGAGTTGAGCCCCTTCATGGGGGTTAAGTATTTATGGCTGTAGATCCGTGTGTGTTCATGGGGCCGGTTTGCCTGTTTGCGGGATGAAAAACCCCAAATAAACTGGGGGAAAAAAACCTGCTGTCCACGCCTAAGATCGGCTAACTTGGCTATGGCTGAGGAAGTTCCTTAAGCCCCTCACATCGCTGAAGGGAATCGAACCCAGGACACTCTTAGCATATGGTTATTCCATATGCTAGGAGTGTCCTGGACACTCCAGGTATATGGAATGGTTGCAAAGTGAAAAGCCACTAGGCTAACCGCGTGGACAGGAAGCAACTAAAAATATATGATAATGGTATATTTATAAATATATACCATAAATATGAATAGAAAAAGAAGGAAGAAAGAAAGGAAGTCAAGAAGGGAATAAAGCGACAGGCAAAAGGAAAAAAGTAAATTACAACTGAATGATCAAAGTTGTACAACCACAAGGTACATACAAAAAATGATTGCTTTCTTCATACAGCTTCCAACTTTAATGAAAATCGGATAATGGGGTGTAAAAATGTGGACAGAGACGTATGGACCCTGACAAAATATAAGCCTACCTACACCTACCCACATGCAAATGAAAAAGAAGGGTACACATGCCAGCTAATCACGTGCAGATAACACTTCATAATCCTGAATATTGATATTACATTTCACATAGCTTTAACAATAACTTATGTTTATGGCAATGTAAAGAAAATCTGCATTTATATCTAATAAATTAAACATATTAATTGATAATAAATACTTCCAATCCATAGTTTAACGACTTACAGTTTAATTAAATCCAAATCCACATATATACACACTTTAGAAAACCGATAAATTCTTTACGAAACATGAAAAAAACATAAAATGATGGTAAAGGAGTCAGGCCACGTCTGGCTGCCTGGCGAATGATGCAACAACTAAACGGGACAAAACTTGTACGCCAGTATATCGCGGAGATAGATGGCTTGGAAATAGGATCTTTGTTTCATTTTCTTATTACTTTTATTACTAAAACAGTTGATAGTGTTTGTTTCTTTATTGCATTTTATTTGTATCGCTCTGCTTAATAAAATTCTACTCTATTAAGTTGAAGTATATAACTGAGCGTAGATGTCAGACATGTATTTATTTATTGAATTATTTTTTAAGATGAGCCCTGGGTTGTGTGCTGGAAAAAAGTCGTTGGCGTGCCACGTTTGGCACGCGTACCAAGGGTTCCCCTTCCCTGTCATATACCTTTTCCAGATCTACGAAACTTAACCTGTATGATTGTTATATTCCTGTGATTTCTCAACTATTTGTCACAAAGCGAAAATCTGATCCTGACAAGCTCTATTTGACCCGAATCCAGCTGGTTCTTCTCCAAGCTTCCCTCTCACAATTCTTAGCTTTTTCCTACATATACCTGCATAAATCTCACCAGAACACTCACTAGAGGAATTCCTCTGTAATTATCGCATTGTTTTACTTCCCTTTGTATAGATAAGAACTCAACTAGAGTCGAATCATCTGGAATTCAACAATCTGAAGGCATTCTGAATTATGCCGTGTATCCATTGTAAAACTTTTAGACCTCCATAATTCAGCATTTCTGGCCGAATATCACCCCCCCTTTGCTCATTTCAGATTTTGGTAGCTTAAAAATCCTTCAAATATTAATATTAACATACATTCTTGACCGCCCTCCTGCTGAGTTCCCCCTTTCACCGGGTTCTCACTGCTTGTTTCACTCAGCGACCTTTCAAAGTAATTACTCCAGACATCTAGGATATCTTTATATTCAGATCCCATGTTATCTTTGATTCTTTTTACAGTACCGGTCTCGAAGTCTCATTTTTAAATAGTTTATAGAATATTTTACCACCTTCCTAATATTTTGTATGTTCTTACCAGTCTTTCTCATGATTTTGGTCAGCTAGTTTAGACAGTGCTTTACATCAATTTTCCTCAGTATTCTCTAAGAGCACAAATAGACTCATTTGTCTTTCCTTGACTGCCTCTTTAACTTCCTAAGTCCACCATGGAATTTATCCTTACCACATGCCTCTCTGGTTGAACCAAGGTTTGGTTTTTGTTTTCACAGCCTTTCATTTTTTTCTGAATAATGTTTGTTTATTTGAGTCTACAGTTCACCTCTGAAAGCTGCTCAAACTTAATTCGTTTTAAAACTTTCTTACGCACTTCTCTTTTCAATAGGATGTTCTATTTCAATATTATCCCTCAAAAGTAAATGGTGATCACTTCCAAATCAGATTTCAATGGATTTTCTACTAGCAATTATTTCTAGCTTTAGTATAAAGTGAAAATGAGACTTCGATTCGATGAAAGCAAATTGTGAGAAGGCACAAGAATTTAAAGTGGAAGGGGAAACGAATGCTCTTCCACATAAGTAATTATTCTAGCGATACACTGCATGAATCAAGTGTGGGTTTAAAAGAATGAAAGCAATAAACCAACCAAGGAAATGAGACAGAAAAAACGATCATTCCCACAAGAAAAAGGGTCACTGGTGAGATAGCAATCAAAAGTCGAGAGTGGTCGACTTATCTGGCTGTATGAAAATCCAATAGTTCCGAATGTTTGGTGGAATTAGTAGAGCCAGAGAGACAGCAAAGGAGTTCGACAAAACGGAGCTGCGAGATATTAATCAAGATCAGAAAAAGATGTCAAGTCGGAAACTCTTTGAAATGGTATCAAAAAACATACTCACGAGTACTGCTTTCGAGAAGAAATAGTCGAAGAGTGTGTGATGAGGAAAACTGTAAGATACGGTAATGGATTCTAAAGCCGTACACACACACACACGGGGAATTTTGTGCAACTTCCTTGCAAATCGAGTCTCGACAGTTCTACCAAGCCCCCCCCCCCCCAAAAAAAAAGAAGACAGCAAGACATTACTTGCTTTTTGACTTAGAAATTGCCTAATGCGTAGCTGTTAAGTCTGGTCGTGTTATCTTCTCGTTTTTATGGAACTATTACACTGAAGCTGTGAGAAATTGGTAAAGTAAATTAGATGTTTGTTCTGGTGTGTGCAGGAATCTTCTAGTTTCCAGTAAGCAAAGTGGTGCTATCCCACCGGGTATTAACATTAGCACTGGGTTGCGTAAATCAAAAATGCCTCCTCGTTTAATAAAGGGTTAAAGGGAAATAAGGAGAGTGCACTGCACCTTCTTTACTTTCCTATTGAGCGTTTATCGTACTGCACTTAGTTCATGTTTAGGGTTACGTCCATGCAACTGAGACACGAGGTTAGTGGATTCCGTAATAACCCCAGACAAATTACTGTAGTTTCAGCTGGAAAGCTTGTGTAAATGTTTCTCTCGTTCTTAAGACGGTCTTTCGAACCAAGTTATTTCTTTTTCAACCAAAGAATACAGTAACTCATCGATTCTTCACCAAATCAGTCATGCGAATTCAAAAATTAGAGCAAAAAATAGGGATTATGTAAGTGACTCACTGGTAAGTATGAACGTACGGTGGCAACTGAATATCAGAAGAGACAGACTCGTTTATGTGTATCAAATTCCCTTGTTCTTAAATTATGAATATTTTATGAGTGAACCAATTCAATGGAAAGAACTGCTCTTTTAACCTAATCGGGCGTGAAGCGCCATCTCTACGAAGCACTTATTACCCCTATTAACTAAAAGTGTAGTTAATCTATAAACAGCACTGTCGGATCAGCTGCACTTCCACCAAGTTTTATTTTATTTATTAATTTTCACAATGATACGTAGCAAAACTCTCCGTAAATATCTGATTATGCGACATTCACCGTGATTCTATTTTATAGTCGAAAACGTAGTAATCGAAGAGCGCTTAACTGCTTCTCTTGTTATTGAACAGTTATTTTTGTGAGTATTTCTGCGGATGATAGCAAAAGAACTGAGTACTTTCCTGCATGAAGCGGTAATGAAGCAACTGTGATCACACGTGCAGATTCCTTATCGCACTAACTTTATCAAATGCTATTTTTCTATTACATACGAACATCAACTTTCAAACACAGAAATGTTTAAAAGACTTACCCATGGCTGTACTTTTTTAAATCAATCACAAAGCACAAGAGTTCCTGATAGAGCAACAGAACACTGTTGCGAAGGAAAAGACTGCAATGGCAATATGACCACGGCTGTCAACTCAATTGCACTTGAAGAGACTGTTTCTTTGCTTTGTAGTGGTATTTGAAGAGCAGAGAGAGAGATAAACTCTATCGGAGTGCGATAAAGTCAGATAAGATGGTCTGGTCATGGAAGTTTTCAATGCTCCATTTACGCACGTGATAATGAAAGGTGTTCCATTGTGTAACTTGGTGATAACGTCGCCCCGTTGTAGTTGGAAAGAAAGGTCAGGTTTGATTGGTAGACGATTGTAGAAATACAAAGTAAATTTCTACTGGTAGAAGGGAGAACTCCATTCGACCAAATGCAATTCTTCGACTGCGTTTCATTATTATTATTATTATTATTATTATTATTATTATTAAATTTCAGTTTTATTCCAATGTCGTTCTCTCTTTCTCATCATAATCATATTTCCACATGATTTCAAAACTAAATGAAGTTTATGTCCAATTCTTCATTCGCAAACATAGAGAATAGGACTGAAGTTCGGATGGAAAATATTCTGAGTTTATTTTGGAAAACTACGGGACGGGAGACGTAATTGCTAATCTTTAAGTCTCTTGTCCATAGTGTAAGAAAAGAGTTCAGCATGCTACAGTTCAAACAAAGTACGATAATCAAAGCTTGTGACACGCAAGGAGATTTTCAAATGTAGTGTAATTCCTTCAATTGCTTTATTCTCATTGATTGTTCTGATTTCGCCTGCTGGCCGATTCTACTTAAATCTGGCGTTTGAAATTTTTAAACAGAATTTGTGAAGAGAAGTTCCAGTTTTTCTTACAACCATTTTTCATGATGACGAGGCAAAACCATTCGAAACTATACAAATGAAAACAAATTAGCTGTCAGTAGTTCATATTGTGCCTAAAACTGCTCTAAGTTCAATGGCAGCGACTAGCAGATGGACGTCGCTATACAAGAATGCTGTTGTGAAACGTAATTGTCTCCGATCATTTTCATACTTCTTTGCTTATATGCTGCAGACAGCTCATTTTATTGTCATTCGAAACATATTTTTGTATTGCTTCAGATCGTTTTGCCACTTAGCTTGCTTTACCAATCCTCTTCGCTCCCTGCGGAGCACAGGGCCTCAATTATCGATTTCCATCTGACTCTATTCAATGCTTCTTTTTTTGATGTCTTTCCAGGAACATCCCTGCTGTCTTACCTCTGTTTCTAGTTCTCATCTCCATGTTATCCTGGGTCTACCTCTTTTCCTCTTGCCCTGGGGATTCCATTTTAGCGCAATTTTTGCTATTTCTTTATCTGGGTTTCTGATTGTGTGACCTATCCAGTTCCATTTTCTTTTGGTGATTTCATTTCTGATGTTGGTTTGACTTGTTCTCTCCCAAAGTTCTATGTTCGTTATTTTATTTGGCCAGTATATTCCTAGTATCTTCCTCAAGCATATGTTTATGTAGACCTGTATTTTATTTGTTTTTCCTTTGTTAGTGACCATGTCTCAGCTCCGTATAGTAAAATTGGTTCAACATTAGTGTTGAAGAGCCTAATTCTGGTTTTTAATTTTATTTGTTTTGACCCCCAAATTTTCTTCATCATACTGAATGCAATCTGTGCTTTCTGGATTCTATTTTGTATGTCCTGTTTGGTTCCTCCTTTGTGCTAATCGCTGATCCCAGGCAGACAAAGTTATCTACCTGTTCCAGTGTTTTCCCTAGTATTTCAAAGACTAATTCTTGTTTGGGGGGATTCTGATTTATCTTCACTACTTTAGTCTTGTTATGATTTATTTTCAATCCACATTTATTTGCTTCCTGATTTAAATTATCTATTTTCTTTTGGAAGTGTTGATGTTTTTGTGCCAAAAGGCATATATCGTCTGCAAAATCCAGGTCACTGATTTTATTCAACCATCCCCATTGAATGCCAGTTCTTTTTTCAGATGTTTTCCTCATCACCCAATCAATCAATAACAATCAGAAAGATTGTCGGGGGAGAGTATACATCCTTGTCTTACTCCTGTGTTTGTTGTAAACGGTTCTGAAAATTTCGACACTAAGTCATTTTAATTTTGGTTTCAGACTGGAAACAGAATTAAAATCACTGAAATCTTAGCAGAGATCTTAAATTGGTAAGATGATTTCCATTACTCAATGCAACACCACCAACCTGCCTCCCATAAGGGAGTCCTGGGATGTCACTCTACATCACAAGGCAAAGCACAATACGATGCACTATGCATAATCTACCATCCTACATGAACTATACTCGCGGTTCTTAAATTATGGGTTACAATCCTTCCTGGGGTCGCGACAAATATTCTGGGATCGCAGCAAACATTGATAAAAGTAAGTAAAATAAATATTATTATTAGGACTATTGAAATGATTATACACTATGACCTTTCATTCTTTGTTTAGTTTATTACAGAAATAAACGTCGTCAAGCATGATGTGACTGATTACATGATTATTTAAAAGAGGTGGTGGATCCTATGATCTATTCCACATTGTCCATACAGTATTTGTATTTTAATCGGGGATGTTTTCTGATTAATGTGCTTATTTTGGCGGAGAAAAAGGATTTTTGCCACAGTGTGAGACCTGTTAACTCATCGTACATGGAGGAAATGTAGATGGAGGAAAGCCAATTGTAATGCTGTGATAACAGAGCATTTAAAGATACGAATATATCATGTTTCAGAATTTTGAAAAATATTTTAAACTATTTTAAAACGATGTATTATCGATTACAATAAATTAAAACGAAAACACAGCAAGCATGTCCATTGGCCCACATCAGCGAACCCGAACAGCACATTCCTGAAGGCAAACCAATTCGATAAAGCCAGCTTTGAAGAAAAGCCAAACCAGAATGAAAGCTTGTTGAGAATAATCACAAATCGTGACGCCATAATTCCGATTTTCAGTTCTTAAAACACGACATAGTTTTTTCTTTTCTGCTACATGCTGAATCGCATTTTGTTCTCTTGCATACCTAACTAGGGCTTTGATAATCAAAAACTCTGATTTCTGGTAAGTTCTGTAGACACCTCTTTCACTCGGTGTCAGCTATAATTTCTTAATTATTTTAACCTTCAATCACAAACTTCATTTAACCAGCCTCTGTCCACGTTACTTAAAAAATGCACATACAAAAATTTAACGAATAAAATAGTTTACTATTTATTTATTTTATTGAATATGTTTTATGAAAACAGTTTACTAAAACGGTACGATAAAAAAAAAAAAAACTTTTTTTCCCCTGTTTTGTTTTGAAGTTAGTTAAGTACCACTCATCTGATGTTAAGACATTTTGAAAACGGTCACGAGTGACATAATAATCTCTCTGGCAACTGGGCGTTAGATAACAGAATTGCAAAATGTCTCGGATATCTTCGGCTGGTTAAAGTAATCATTTATATGCGAAGTCAACAACAAAAAAAATAAAATAAAGGAGAGAGTGAAAGAGAGAAGCAACACTGGATTATTGTTTGGTAATATATTGGACTAATTGAATATTTCGTGATAGAACACGTGCAATAATACTACCCAAGAATTTTCTTTAAAAATGTGCTCACCTTCAATGAGATATTTGAAAACCAAATTTAAATTCGAATGAGATATAAATTACGGAATATTTATTTTCCGCGATCAAATTTTAAGAAATTTTCATCTTGAAGATGGGTTTGTTAGTCGGCTTCATATGGAAGCGACAGAGCTAGCGTTTTTCATCCCGTGAAGCTGCTGGCAAGCACACCCACCCACTTAAGAGACAGAATGCATTGCCTTAAATAGCCTTAGCCGCTTCGGTCATAATCGCAATTAAACCAGATAATTCTCCATTCGGGACTGTGGCAGTTTAATATGGAATGTTTCACAACATCCTTTAAAAAGTCTTCCGGAAACTTATTTTCTTTGGAATTTTTTACTTTTTTTATTACATATTACACCACTGTTGAGTGGTGTTCCTCGATGCCGAAGATTCCAACGAATACAAATCAAACACTGCATGTTTTATTATTATGTAAGCATTGGCCAAGCAAACATTCAATTCGCTTAGAATAAATTCCGTTCTCCTATCAGTCCGGTGTTTACATACTGAATACATACTTCAGGGAAAAGGTATCATTACTCAGATTGAAACAATACGATGCCTCGTAAACCTCGGACAATAGCAAGCAAGCTATACATTAAAGGAAGTTAGCTCCTAGTACATAAAAGTACAAATGTACTGTATATTAATACAAGGCACGACACGAAAACATCTTAAGATACGCTATAATAGTGTGTGCTTTCTGTACAGACTATAAACTAAAGATTAATACAGCATCACTGCAGTATAAAGCGATAAGTGACATTACCAAGTGGTCACTTACGCTTGGATACGCTGACAGTTCGTCGGCATGAAACGTTACAGATCGTAGTTTTCGATCTTAGTTTCGCTTACTGGCTGAATAACAATAAGGGATTTTTATCCCCTTAACTTATCAACCTCGCCAGAGAAAAAAAAAAATTAAAAAATAATAGCCGTATGGCTTTTCATCTTAAAAACTAATCTTGTTTTGGGGAGAGGGAATCAAAGGGATGAATGCAACATTTATTCGCACTGTAATGGCAGGATATAAAATCAATAACACTACTATAACAAGATCCTCAGAAACTGCATTACATTGTCAGTCAATAGAAAATACCCAGGTGCGCAAATATATTAATATATGCATTATATAAAACAGAAACCTTGCCAAGTATGGTATCGTAAAAAAAAAAAAGGGACTAAAAAAATAGTTTGTATAATTAGGGTTCGACTGATTAAGAAAGTTTCAGCAATCCCTCGATTAGTGTGCCTAATGCGTTATTTAAAACAGGCGCATTAATCGAAAACGCACTAATCGAATATAATAACCTATGGGAAAATGTATAATTCGTTCCTCAGATTTCTTTTTTGATCCTTAAGTCTTTGTTTTTATAAAAGAATTAGGGTTTGTCTCAGGGCCTAGTTAAAGGAAAACCATGAAGCTGAAAGACAATAAAACATATTCAGGATATAAATTTATTATTCTACTTCTTAACAGAGAACTGAGCTAACGTAGTTTGGCGGGCATTCTGTTTCTTTTTTTTTCATACAACTGACGGCATGGCCCTATTGCCACTTCTGCAAATTTGACTGCTTCTCTCTTCACCAGGGTCAGTCTCTAAGCATTGCTGCTTAAAAACTTCGATTGTACGAAAACTATTTTCAAATTGTTTCCGTGAAACCTCTTTGGGCTTGTCAGTGATTAAATTTTCTTCATATTCTTCAGGATCTTCCCGCTGTGCATCTGATTTTAGTAGGTTGGAATCACTCAACTTCTCAGAATGAGATTTAATTAATTTTGATTCATTTGAAAAGCCTTTAAAATCATTTGCACAATGCGGAAGAATGTGCTTCCAAATGGCTCGCATATTGCACGCAGTAATTTCATTCGACTTTGCGACTTTATTACCAGGCTGAGATTACTCTGATTTGGCTAGAAAAGTCTTGGAAGGCATTCGCTTCCAAAAAAAGGCCGGTTTCATCGACATTAAATATTTGTTGATCACAATAGTCCCCTTCTTACACCATTTTCGTCAAAATCTCTGGATACCTCCTTATCTGTACTTGCAGCTTCTAATGTGATTAGAACATTATGTAGGCTATTTCTCGTCTTGAAACGCTCAAATCACCCAGAACTAACGTGGAATTCTTCTTTTCCATCATTGATTGCCCTTTCTTTCCAGGTTACAAAGAGACTTTTGATTTAATAAGGCCAGTGTTTAGCGGGATCCGTTTTTGGTTACAATCTTCGATCCATGTAAAAAGAATTCCCTCTAATTCAATCACTATAATACTTGGATTTCGAGTGAATGCACGATGAACTTGAAGCACCTTACCTTTCTCTTTGTATTCAGCAGTTGATTCACCCATTTTTGTGTTCTTGTCCAATCTTTGCTCTGGACTCGCCTTGTTCATTTTCTTTATTATTTCAAGTTTTTCTTCAAATCAGATTACTTTTTCGAATCATTTTCACACTTCTATTTTTTGTTCACTAATTCTTTTATTCGTGATTAAAGGTTAGGAAAATAATTTAAAATAAAAAAAGTAAGGAAAACAATTGCACGAGATATGATCAACAAAATGCTATGTAAAGCAGACGACAAATTTTTGCCGTAAATTTGGAACATAGCGTACATGGAAGTAGTGTAGTATGCCATTAAAAAATAACTTTGTAAAATGTTTCAAATCGATAACTAAATTATTTCATCCTGGTGAATGATTTATTAAAATAGCTAGCCATAAAAAATTTATAGATCGAAAATTTTTAAAATTTGTAACATTTATTTTTAAGATGTACAGTATATAGGCGCGCTAATTGAGTATTAGAGACGCACTAATCGAAAACGCACTAATCGGGGGCGCATTAATCGAGGGATTGTTGTGCTTTGATTGGCTTTCCAATTCCATTTCTAATGACATCCTCAGATAAGTTAAACTCAGGGTTCGAAGACGCAACCTGATATAGTACACATTCTGAAACTGTCTGGATCACGTCATCCACAAAGATTAATTTATCATAAGTACAGTATCGTATATTAAATCAGTATTATATAAGCAACATTTTAGTGCAAATTTTAAAAAGCATGAGAATTTCATTTGTGCTTAAATACATATTCAGAGTGGCTCATAAGTCACGAAGCGGTTGAAAATGTGAATAACATATTTGATTATTAATTTTTTATTCAGGTATTCTAAGGAACATTTTTGAGAAATTAATCATGGAAAATTTCACAACATAACAAAGAACCAAAATTTAGAAATTTTGAAAAACATTTTTGACGAGCGAATAATTTCGCGAAGATCTGCAATTACGTTCTCCAGATTTGATGGCTTTCGATTTCTTCCTATGGGGTTACTCGAAGGAAAAGGAGTGTGTGTGTGTGTGTGTGTGTGAATAAGCTCCAGATAAACCAACAGCTGAAGAAGAACATTCGCGCAGAAATGAGAGCGCTGCAGCCAGAATCATTAACAGCTGTCGTGGAAGAGCGTGCCGTAGAAAGGGCCCGTCTTTGTAAAGACGAAAATGCAGTGATTAAATTCAGCCAGGGCCATCCAGGGCTCGACCCCGGAACTTTTTTATGCACTGGGCCCCAACCCGGAACATTGTTTTGTTTTGCGGCTTTTCTCCCTTTAGGGTAATTAAGCCTAACGCGAAACAGGAAGCAATGGCAGGTTATTAAGACGTGCCTATGATTGGTGCGGTATTAACAAAAGATCGCGCGACAAAGATAAAAGCAAGCCGACAATTGAGTTGAAATGCTAACTCTCTCTTGAATCGAATTCCAATAATATGTGAAACTGCCATACCGACATTCACTATATTTCTTTTTTAACACGCTTACGAATTTTAACACGTTCGGTTGAATTTTATTGCTGCCTTGCGACATCGAACTCACACACATCTAATTAATAACAATAGTTTTTAGTTAGATGCTGTGTTTGCCCATGCAACATATGGTTTTGTTTCAGTCTATACAGCATAGTTTCTGTATGCGGGGACATGTGATTCATTAATTGGTGTGTTTTTATCCCAGTTGTCTCTAATTGCACTATTTGTTGAGAAATATATTACACAGACTGCTCATACCTTATTCACTGACTTGATAAAAGTACTCGTTTTTCTTGCCTCTGCAATATAGTGGCAATTGGAGAGGATCTGTTGTTTACCGCGGGAGCAAGTTACCATCTCCCCGACGTGAACGTGTTTAAGCTTTTTTTTTTATGTGCGAGGTATATACGAAACTTTTTAATTTCTTTTTTCGTAAAGTAAAATCAAGGGTGCGAATTTCATGCGAGGACGAGTTATATTCGAGTAAATATGGTATTTCGCCTATGGATAAGTACATTGGCAGAGGTGTAGTCCTAAAAGAAATAGTGCCAGGGACCTTGGAAACAAAAATCCAGAGCACGAAGTGCGGCATTATTATTATTGCGACGGCCATAAGGCAGAGTAGTGGGCCTGGATCTGAGAGGAGAAAGCTTGTGGTTCGCCCTACGAGATGAGAGAGAGAGAGAGAGATCATGTGGTTAAGGCCCGACCCAACTGGGTGGGATAATCTGACAGACTAGCAGAGAATAACAAAAAATAATAGTAGGCAAAGGATTATCCTAAACACATGGTTAACCAGAACCCAGAGAGTACCGTACATACACAAAAATTATTATTATTATTATTATTATTATGCAAAATTTCACCATGCCATTATGTAATTCTTTCATTGAAATAATTTTAATCATCCAGCAGCCTGCATTGATGGTCATTTAGGTGTTACTTCAATTAAAATTAAAATTATAAATAATACACTATTAACATTTAGGCTTAACTTGTCAAAATAATTTCCAAATTTCCCTGCTCTCGTCTTTCTTCTCTGCTACATGTCGCGATTGTCGATCTTCAGCTGAGCGGTGATGCACTAGCCATGACTTGACGTAAGGAAGCGCATTCCGTGTGGAAAGTGGTGGTCCACTAAGCTTGATGAACATCGCAGCAGAAACGTTTTTCATTAAGAGTTTTGTGCGTAACTTTGTAATTATAACATTCATAGCACTAAATCCTCGTTCACACTCAGCCGTGCTGCATGGTATAGTTGTAACTGCATTTGACGAAGGGGGCCAAAGCAACGGGCATCTTCTTCCCTCCTTCGTCGAAATACTCTCGAAATCCATGTAAAATGGATCGCACATTTTCAAGGCGGAATCTTGTGCACATTCTTCTATTTTCTTCGCCATATCGTGTTTTTTTTTTTTCCATCTTCAGGCCATGTGTTAGGATTTAAAATTTCAAAGTCAGCCAACATTTGCTTATAACTTTCAGTTTCATAGCTGCCATCTTTACTTTTTCGATGTGATGCAACAGTGGCAAAGCAACGTCTTTCAAGATTATTAATAATGCTTGTAAGGAACTGAAGTCTATCAATACTTATTATTCTTTGATTATTCGTCCAAGAGATCCCAAGATAATTCATGCTCTCTGATGCTTTCTCGGCTTCTGTTTCTTTTTCTCCTGGCTTTTCCTTCAGTGATCCTATATATATATATATATATATATATATACCGAATTGTTCTTTTGATCAATTTGTCTGCACGACTTATGGTACAGGTTCTCTCTTCAAGCTGCAGAGACAAGTTTTTCAGTTCTTCCAAAACATCGTGCATTAATGCTAAGTCCTTCAGGAACTCGATAGACTCCACGCGTTTATAAAGCCCAGTGAATTTTTTTTTCTTTCATTGGCTGTTCGTTTAGAATCAGAAGCTGCTTCCTTGAAATAAACAATTAATGCTATATATGCATTCCATACTGCAGACACAGATCTGAAACTACTAGCAACCCAACGACAATCTAGGACTCTTCCAATTTTAGTTAACTAGACACTCAAGCTTGAGGCTACTGTTTGCAACTCTGTCATAATTTTTGGTGATTGACTAAATAAGGCCTAAATAGTGTCAATGAAACTTCTGAAATGATTAATGGCATTCATATCAGCAATACGGTCAAAAGCAGCCAATTTCAAACGAGGATTAAGACAGTGCCAAATAATAATATTGGGTTGTTGCAGTTTATTCTGAAGCAATTTCCCAACACCAGAGGATCTACCAACTAGGACACTTGCACCATCACATACAAAGCAAGTCAGGTTTCTCTTCAAGTAATACTCAGTGAAGCCGTATGAGCAAATGCATTTAAGAAGTTCGTTCGTGATTGTTTCAGCATTTTGATTTACAAGGGTAATTAGGTCAAGAAATATAATTTCATCTTTGCCATGTATGAAAGTTTTAATATAGATTATTAAAGCAGATTGCTTGCCTAATGTTGTTGACTCGTCTATTAAAATGGAAATTTTATGATTAGCACCCGCAAGTTCTGATATCAGTCTCTTTTTAAATTCTGATGCAATACGTTTGATTACTTCGGCTGCACTGTAACGTGAATGAAGAGTTATCCCAACATCAAGCCCGTTTTTCTTTTGCAATTGAATTAAATCTTCATGGTCACTGAATGGTCTTTTTGTTGTAATGTTAAACTTTCTAACTGAGATGTTTTAGACTCGGCTAAAATTGACTCGCATTTTTCGTGTGCTATAGATTCCTGATGACAGAAATTTTAGTTCTTAGGGATTTCAATTGCTGAGTTTTTTCTGTACCGTTAAATGTAATTGTGCAATTCACCCATTCGTTACTGAGAGATAACCCCTGAGTTTTGTGAAGACCTAAGTACCCTACTGATGAACAATCACTACAACCTAAATATCCATTCTTTGCTATGAGCCACTTACGTTTGTCCTTGCCCTCAAGCCACTGTTGCTCTGACCATACTGCCGGGTATTCTACATTTATAGAATTAGTGTCAATTGCATTACCTGCATGTTCTTGATGTCCTGTGATAGCTGAAGATACACTCGCAACATTGCACAAATTATCTTGCATTTCCGGTTTTTCTGAAAGCATCGAATAAGGAACACACTCGCACTCATTGTTCTTAATTTTCGGCAGAAATTTTGCATCGTATTCCGAACTCGTACTAGAAGTTTCATTCTTTTCAATTTTTGAGAAGTAATTGGTTAATTTGTTTTCATTAGTTTTCTTCATATTGTCGATACACTATTACGCTTTTCTTCTTAAAATACTTTCTCCAACACCATATAGCAAACTATTGCGAGGACATAGTTACACAGGGCACAATATAGTAGGCCCACAGTTCGAGACCCTTCGACACTTCTGCGCATATGAAAAGAAGGAGCATCCATTCCGATTATAGGGTAATCAATCCGTCTTGTGGGATGCGTTGTTTATTACTACACGTCGGAAAATTAAAGTATAAAGTACGTAAATTCGCGTGTTGGTGACCAATTCGTACATCGCCTCATTTCTTTCTTCCCTTAAACATGAATGGACTATTCTTGGCAACTTGCCACGACTATACTGTGGTCGGATTATACACGTTTTAACTTGTCAGGTCCATTGAACTTGTTAGGGGTGTAGGGATGACAAACGACCAACTGCGATGTAGCATTGGGTGGGGTTGCAGTATTGTGAGTTTTCTTTGGTTTTGAAACTTCTAAACCGGACATAGACGCAGATCATTGCCTTGTTTTCTGAAACGAAAATGGCAAGAGCGACAAGCTGCTATTTTTTGACCGAAAGTTGGAAATGCGTTATAAGTCTCATTATTATAATTCTTAATTTATTATAATGAATTTAAAAATTTTGATAGTTTTAAAAAAGTACTAGGGCGTCGCCCTGGTGCACCGTGGCCCGACTACACCTCTGTATATTGGTACCTTCTTTAAACCAAAAAAGAGCTCGGATGACAGTGATAATACAAAACGAGTTTGTAATGACAGTTTGTGTGTAGTTTCTGAAGAGAAAGAGGTCTGTAACGAATCCGCAGAAATACAGAATTCCCATCAATTTCAAAGCAATAATATTAATATTAATACGCTAACGAAAGGAAAGATTTGCTGACTTGCTATTCACTCGACCAGTGGATCGCATTCAAAGATAAATACAATTCCTTATTTTGTAGGAACATTTTTCTGTTTTGTGACTTACGGTAATTATGCCTACGTTATTGTGTTATTATTCAACAATCGTTTACAGTCTCGAATGTGTATATAAATAAGTCAACATCAACAGAGTCGCCTGATTACGAATGCGTGATGAAAGGGACGGGGAGCTTCCCCGGATAGCACCCAAAAGTAAATATAATTGGTTATTTTGTATAGAGCCCGGAACTTATTCGTTTAGAATTTAACCGCTGCGAAAATGGAAGGCATTTACGTGATGTGGATTTTCATAACTAATAAAAAAATTTCAAGGTTTTACATTTCATCATAAAAAAATAAATTAAAATTATTAATAAATAAATAAGTTATTAAATATTTAAACCCCTTCTTGACTTATGGGCCACCCTGTACATACACATGTATATGTTATAAATAGTATGCATGATAAGAGTTCTAATGATTGATTAAGAAAGTTATTTTGATTGACTTCTTGCATGGTCTGCATTTGGCCAAAAATTATCAACATACGGATTTAACGTCCGTAGCGGACATATGATCATTACTTAACTTAGAAAGATAGGAGTACTATCTTTCCTAATACTATTTTCATAATTGTACAATATTACTGTATCACTTGTATTTATGATAATAATAATACTTTATTTTTAACTTGTTTGTTTTCCGCATCTTGAATACATGCAAAGTTACGTTATGCAGATTTTATTGGTAAATTATATGTATTAAAGTTAATATTCTTACGCATTATACATTAGTTACTGGTAATTATTTAGTTTTACGGTTCTAACGCTCAAAGTTAGGGGAAAAAAAACTGGAGCAGAACAATCGCATTTAAAAGTCACTCACTCAACCAATCAGCTTTCATGTCAGTCGCCAGACTTATTACTATAGCAATCTTCACCATCCTCAGTTGCGTGGCATTTGAATGACATACTAAGAACTGCTACTCAGAATATTTAAAATCTTGCATTAGTCACTTTATGAGATAAGAGTCGTGGTCCAAGACTTTCAACAATAATTTCATTACCATCGCGCAAAATGATAATAAGAATGAATGGTGCTTCACATCGTTTTTCACCACGAAATAATATTTATTTTAACATGCCATCAGTGAAATTAAATCAGCGAAACAGACTCCTATAAAAATTGATACAGCAATACGGATTTGCTTAGAGGGTGGTGAATGAATGAGTGGAATGGATTGCCAGAGGGGTGTTGTGAATTCATTCTCGGCGAGGAGTGCACGGCGGAAATAAGTAGGGGTTAACAGGCGTCATGGGAATAATAACTAGTGTTGCAGTCTTCAGACTCCGTGGAGATGTCAGATAATAATAATAGTAATTTTAGCATGCTGATAAATATTTGCGTGTTAATTAACAACATTGAATCTCGAGGATCTGTTTATTTAATAAATCAAAATGTAAAAAAAAAAAAAATTGTGTTGCCACATCATTAAAGGTTATCGCCATTTTTTTTTAAGTATTTCCCGAATGAACAATTCCGAATGAATATTAATTTGTGATAATTAATTGCATGCTTTCATTTTCACCTAGATCACGTTTTACACTTTTTTAAAGGGAAATTAGAAACCGCACGAAATTTCTACTGCTTTTATGTACCAGTGTTTTTAATAACAGTTCGACTTTGGCATGACATGATTATTCCGTCTAAAAAGTACTCAAGCAGAAGCAGTAAACTGTTGCTAAGCATTCAATGAAAAAGTAAATCGATGTACAGACCTGAAGATGTACCGTCGAGGAAGCGCTTTAAGTTAAATTTCCAACCCTTTCTGCGAAAAGCTGCTATTTTTCACAAGGCAAAAACATGCTTAAGGAACGGAGTGGATGTTTTGTATATCTGTCATATCATCGGCAGGATTCATAGTCTAAATATAAGGTCATAGTTTCTTAGTCATTCTGTAGGGCAGTGGTGTTCATCCTTTTTTACTACGCGTGCTACTTTTCTATAAAAAAGTTATTCGGCGATCTACTCTCTTATACAGATCACGTTCCCCCAACCTGATATCTGATTACGCACAAATAAACAACTAAAAAAAAATACACAACTAAAAACTTTATTTGTGTATTTAAAAATGTATTTATCACTTTTAATTATTTTAATACAACAAAAAAAATATTGGAATAAAATATTTATTTCTCTGTTTTGGAAATCTAAAGTTAGAAAAAACAACAGACGGATTACAAACTCACAAGTTACAGGAAATGCTGGTTGATTAAAAAAAAAAAAAAGTTAATGTGAAATTTGGCATTGTTTGGACCTCGCAATATTTTCATAGTCAAGTTCATATGAAGAAGTGGCCAATCGCAGACAATCATCCAAATGATCATTTGTAATTTGGTTTCTTAATTGATTTTTTATGACGTTCATATTTGAAAAATCGGATTCTAACAAGTATCTCGATACGAAACACAACAGAATTTTTCGCGCAATATCAGTTAATATTGGAAATTGTTCATGTGCATACTTCCAAATGACATCATTGTTTATTGATTTTAAATGTAAACTATTCTGAATGTTTATAATCTCAAGTTCTACTTCAGCTTGGTTTATATCAAACAGCCCACTAATTTTATTTGAAATTTCTGTGATGTTCAAGTTTCCTTGAAATGGATTATCCATAAAAGATACAATCATTACAATTTTATTAAAATCTTTAAATCTTGAATTTATTTCTTCCTCAACTAATTCTATTTCACGAATAAATTATTTTAAATCATAGTGAAGCATTTCTTGATTTTGTTCAAAAAATTTTAATAAATATGGGAGATGTCTAAATTTGCGGTCATTTATATTTTTCTTTAATAAAAGTAAGTATTGTTGGAAAGTTTTTATTGAACTTAACATGTCAATTGAATTTTTATCTCTACTTTGTAACTCTAAATTTAAATTGCTTAATTTCGTACAGAAATCTACTAAAAATGATAAGTGTAACAACCATCTTTTATCACTCAATTGTGGATAAATATGTGGGTAAATAAATAAATAATTGTGGGTAAATAAAAAAAAATACAAGAAATCTTTCTAAAAATTGACTTCTGCTGAGCCAGCGAACATTATTGTACAACAGAAGTTCCCTATCATCATCTGCCTGTAATTTAAATAACCGCAGTTGCAGGGCTTTTCCTCGAACAGAATTTACAATTTTAAATGTAATATCCAAAACATCTTTTGTATTTAATATTTTACTACACAGTACTTGGTGAATAATATAGTGGTACGTTAAGAAATCTGGATATTTGTCATCGTTTTTACATAATGAAATGAAGCCCGATTTATTACCTATCATTGCAGGAGCACCATCAGTAGTAATAGAGACAAGTTTAAAAAGCAGAAGTTTGTGTTGTTTCACAAATTCGTCAAATGCCGAAAAAATGTCTTCTCCCCCAGTCCTTCCCAATAATGGTATAATTTTCAAAAGTTCTTCTTTACTTGAATAATCTTGAAATACCATGCGAATAAATACCATTAACTGAGCAATATCAGTGAAATCGTTTGATTCATCAAATTGTAATGAAAACGCAACACACTGGTGAATGTCTGACATTAACCTGGCCTGGAAACTTTTCTCCGACAATTGGAACTCTTCCTTTCGGCAATTAGAAACATTGTCTGCAGCCTAGAAGTAGTCTCTCTCTAGCGACGTCTCGAACCGAGAAGCTCCTTTCTGGAAGCGGGAAACCTCTCTCTCAAGCAACGTGGATCCGGGCAGTCTCTCTGACTGCGACTCTGGACCGGGCAGCCTCCTCTCTGACAGCAATTCTGGAACCGGGATCCCTCCTGCTTGCTTCAGTCCCTTTTTATTAGGCCTCCACTGAGACCTCGCATGAAATTTGGCAACCCCCAAAGAATCGGTATGAGTCTTTCATCTTAAGTTTCAAGTTCGGCACGCCTTTTGTTCTCCTCAGCTTTCTTTTGATTGTAAGTTGCAGGCCATCGGAAAGTTGTTTGAACTCTTTCTGACTGACTTCGGAGATGTTTACACTTAGAGCCTGCAAGCCTTTCTCATACATACAAGTTTCAATAACAATCTTTCTAATGCCACCATTTACAGCTTCGGCTACAAAAACATTGCCTTTGTTTTTAACACTCTAACATATTCTTATTAAAGCAGTATATACAGTTAGCTTCAAAAGAGTTGTTTACAAAATCTTCTAATACAAACTATACCGAGACAAAGTTTATTTTTTTACAATATTCACATGGGACTTAACCTAAGTAAAAAATCGATGTAATGTGGTTCGGAAAAATTAATATTTAAGCTACAATCGAGTTTTTACACTTTGCTTATAATCGCATTCACTCTGCTCGCTGTTTGACTTCCACTGATCCAAATTAATTCATTTACTCGGACTTATAAGAAAATTACTGATTTGACAGTTTTAACGAAAAATAAATAAACAATAGCAATACACTTAAAGCGAATTAAAAATAATACAAAATAATGATAAATAAAATATTATGTTTTCCGTTTTAATTAAATTTGTAAGTAAGAAGGAATACACAAGAGATCGACTAAGAATCGCTCCGCGATCGACGGGTTGAACACCCCTGCTGTAGGGATTTCAAATCTTTACCTGTGTTGACTGATGCAGACTAGTACAGCTCAAGTGCCGACATTTACGCGTTCCTAGATAAAATAAAATCACTAATTTGTAAGAACGAATTCGGAAGTATTTAGGAGAAAAGAAAATGATTATCGGATGTCGTTTAACAGTACTTACATTTCTTAAAAGAAATATCACGACGCGCCACCTGGATGCAATATGTGAATTATTACAATATGCATTATGGAGATGTTCAATTTCCGGTTCAGGAAATGGGAGGTCTGACCTTAAAATGGATGAAAAATATTCAAAAGCCTCTCTCTCTCTCTGGATGGTTAAGGAACATGAACAAAGTGTGGATATTTCAAGCTGTTTAGATACGCATTAAAAACAATAGAAAAATTACATATTAATTAACTGCAATACAAGTGAACACCCCTCTCTCGTGAGAAAATTGCCTCATAACTTATTGGCATAACCCAGACCGAACTTGCTGAAGAACATTAAAAATTAGTCCTCAACAGATACAGAATTTATTCTTCATATTGATTGGTGCCACTTAAAAGCGAGTTTATGAATTGGTATAACACGATTCCAAGTTTAAAAAAAAAATGTATGCTTGTTAAGGAATGAAGATCTTTTTGCAAGCCATTTTCTTGGTTTGATACGGATATTGGAAAACAATTTTAAAATCGCCATCAAACAGAGAATAACTGAACTAATTGAAACATACACTGTTCGGAAAGAAGGCAACGAACACCATAGTGTGAGGAACAAATAGCTATGGCGTCCACCTTAATAAAATGTAGGACCTCCTTTCGCTGCGATGAATGTAGCAATCCTCCGCGACATACTTTCCACAAACACCCGATAGCGTCAGTGGAAATTTTGGACTATGCTTCCTGTAGGCATGTAATGAGGTCCTGGGCTGTTATGGAGCAGAGTCCCTTGACCTCACCCAACTCTCCAGTTCATCCCAACATGTTCATAGGACTGAGAACAGGACTATGTAGAGGCCAGTCAAGTGCGGTAACGTTCATGTTCACAAACGACGCAGTTACATTAGCAGCCTTATGATACGGTATTGTCTTTCTGAAAGAGACAATGGTCTGTTCCGAGATAGGATACAAAATTACTAATTTGTAAGCACGCATTCGGAAATATTCAGCATTGTCCAGAATGTTCAGATACCTCTCGAAGTTCAATGTTTGGAACACGACACGCAGAAGTCCGAGGCTCAACCAAGAAGAACAGGACTATACCATCACACCGCCACCTCCGAATTTCATAGCGGGATGACGCACTCTGGTAATAGACGTTCACTGGGCATCCTCTAGACCAGCGCTTCCCAAACTGTGGGCCGCGGCCCCCTTGGGGGCAGTAGGTTTTGTTGAGGGGGCCGTGAAATTATGAAAACAAATTTAAAATGTTTTAAGACTAAGTAGATTTTTTTATTTTAAAAGAAACGTGTTTAACTTTTATTATTTATTATTTCTTTTTTGTTATTTTTTATATTTTAATGGAAAAATTCACACATTGGTGTTGGTTCACAAACTTTGCTTCGTGCGTATTTCGGCGCTTAATGAATATTAGTAAATATTGCTTATTCATATGTTTCATTTCAAAGCAATGGTTAATTGTATTTACTTCGAATGCTCTCCAGGGAAGCTCCAAATCTTCCTGTCCTCCCTTTCATCACGCGTTCGTAATCAGGGACTGTTGATATTGACTTTATATACATATCAAAACTCGTTTTATATTATCACTGTCATCCGAACCAGTTTTCTGTTACCAATAAAAGTTTCGCATATACTTCACACATGAAAAAAAAGCTTAAACAAGTTCATGTGGGGAGATAGTAATTCTCTTGCAGTGGTAAACAACACGCCCTCCCTAACAGCCACTATACTGCAGAGGCAATAAAAACAAGTACTTTTATTATGCCAGTGAATAAGGTATGAGGAGGCTGTGTAATATATTTCTCAACAAATAGTGCAATTAGAGACAAATGGGATAAAAACACACTAATTAATGAGTCACATGTCCCCTCATACAGAAACTATGCTATATAGACTGAAACAAAACCATATGTTGCATGGACAAACACAGCATCTAACTAAAAACTATTGTTATTAATTAGATGTGTGTGAGTTCGATGTCGCAAGGCAGCAATAAAATTCAACCGAACGTGTTAAAATTCGTAAAAGTGTTAAAACTAAGTAATATATATATATATATATGTATATATATATATATATATATATATATATATATATATATATATATATATAATGAGTGTTATGGCAGTTTCACATATGGAATTCAGTTGAAGAGAGTTAGCATTTCAACTCAATTGTCAGTTATGCTTTTATCTTTCGGCTGCGTGATCTTTTGTTAATACCGCACCAATCATATGCACGTTTTAATAGTCTGCCTTTGCTGTCTGTTTCGTGTTAGGCTTAATTACCGTAAAGGGAGAAAAGTCACAAAAGAGAAAAATGTTCCTGGTCCTGGGATTCCCTTATTCAGGTAATATTCACTAATTTCATGTTATCAGTCTGTGGTGTGCCAGTATCGGTAATGGTGATATTATTTGATCTAATACGTTAAAAAATTTAACCCTGAGATGGATAAGTGGCTGATAAAAAATAAAAAAAAATTCCCGCGAACAATCAGAAGAAGCAGAAACAGACTCAAAAAAAAGGACAGTATTTCATATTTTACCAGAACAGCCCGCATCCGTCTTCAGAACCAAACGGTAAGAGGCAAAAAATGTAATATATGCATTTGATTTTTGCAATATTCGCTGTGTATGTTTTGTATTGAATATAAATAGAATAAATATTATAATAATATATCTCTCTATTACGATTTTTTTTTCGAGGGGGGCCGTGAAATATTTTAATTTTTGCAAAGGGGGCCCTGACATCCAGAAGTTTGGGGAGCACTGCTCTAGACCCCATACCTGTCCATCTACTCGGTAGAGGGTGTACTGTGACTTGTCGCTTCATAACACAGCATTCGAAGCTTCCACTCCTACTGTACACGCTCTTTGCACCACTGAAGACGACGCTGCATGTTGATTCTGGTAATGTGTGAGCTTGCATATTGAGGTCCTACCATAGAAACCATTTTGTGAGCCTCGGTGCTGAATGTTATGCGCTGATTCGTGTTCCAATCGACTCGGAACTCCGCATTCAATGTGTCGGCTGACGAATTGCGATTTTAACGTATTATCCTTCGTAGCACCCTATGGTCATGTTCAGTGAGTGTGGTAAATCGTACACTGCAGGTAGAACTTGAAGTTGGCTCACTGTGCTTCCATCTGAGTATGGTATCGCTTACTGTTGACCTGGGATGGCACAATTTGTCATATATATATATATATATATATATAGTTTTTTTTTTTTTTTTTTGAAAAAAGAATTGAATGACTAGAACCGAGATTTAAGTAAAAAGGTTTTAATATAAAAACACGACTAGTTTCGGCTTGTAACAGCCTTCATCAGGTGACATTATAAAAGAAAGAAAAAACACTTAAACACTGAAGCTTAAATAAACTATGAACATCACAGAGAGTATGATGTTCTCAAAACTACACATCAATATTGAAAAAGTCGTTATCAACAAATCTTCTTAAATACTTTCAGATGAAGAAAAAAGCATCCTTAATAAAGGTCTAAACTTTATGCCTTCCCCAAAATTTATACCAAAGGAGATACTACTTACAAAAATAGAAAAAGCTACTTTTTTTCTCCCTCCACAAGATGCAAAACTTCTACGTATTGAATCATTTTTTATTATCAATAACGCAAAACCGCCTGCAGATAACATTACTTTAACAGAACGCAAAGCTATTAAAAGTTTAACAAAAAACAGAGATATAATTATCCTTCCTGCGGATAAAGGCAATGCAATAGTCATCCTCAACTCTGAAGATTACCAGAATAAAATGCTTGAATTACTACAAGATGATACCTACTCAATACTCGAGAGAGAGATCCAACTCGTAAACTTCAAAATCGTACAAAAAACTTATTAAAAACAACCACTGAATTATCCCGAAACATTCGCTCATCTCTACGCTCTCTCCATTCATTAATTCCTCGCATATACGGTGTTCCTAAAATCTATAAAGAGAACACCCCCAAAACGCCCCATTGTAGAAGGTATCAATTCTCCGACGCACAACCTTTCAAAATATCTTGCCAAATACCTCAAACGTTTTTCAGGCAAGTCACCATCCTTTATCAAGAACACTACAAATTTTGTTACATACATCAATAATATAATAGTTAATGAAGTTGAAATCATGGCTACCTTGAACATAATTTCTCTGTTCACTAATGTCCCAACAGATGAAGTCCTAACATTACTCAAGGACAAGTTATCCAAAAAAAATGTTAGCCTTGCTTACACATTGCATTAAGTCCGGTTACTTCAGATTCCAAGATACTATATACTGTACAAGCAAAATCATAGACTGGCTGTGGGTAATCCTTTATCCCCTGTACTCGCAAATATTTACTTAGAGGATTTTGAAACTAAGGCTATCTCTTCCTTTATTTTAGCACCTAAAGTTTGGAAACGCTATGTAGATGATGTCTTCATTATTTGGAGCCATGGACATGAATCCCTTATGTTTTTCCTCGAACATCTCAATAGCCGACATCAAAGTATTAAGTTTACTGCCGAGCTTGAAACCGATAATTCCCTGCCTTTTCTTGATGTCAAACTGATCCGCTCTTCAGGTAAACTCAAAATATCGATATATAGAAAGCCCACACATACCAACAGATATCTGCATAGTCAGTCCCATCACTTCCCTCTTGGAATAATTTCGACCTTGGGACATAGAGCTCGTTCTCTTCTGGATGACCCAAATGAACTTCTTACAGAAATAAACCATCTCAAAACTTCTTTCAAAGTTAATGGATATTCCAAGAGAATTATTGAAAGATTCCTTCTTAAACCTCCTAGACATCGTTTAGAAGAAACAAATAGATTCAAAGGCAATATATCCATTCCTTACATAAGTACAATTTCACATAAATTAGCAAACGTTCTAAGAAAATACAATATCAGAACCTTGTTCACTCCACTTCCAAAGATCCGTTTCTTAATAAGCGACCCAAAACCTTGTCATCATCATCTCAAATACCCTGGTGTATATAAAATATTGTGTGATTGTGATATTCCTTATTTTGGGCAGACAGACAAATCTGTTGAATTATGTATGGAAGAACACATGAGGGACATTACTTAGTAGAGACAGCGAGCCAGTGCATTACCAAGTCATATCCTTTTCTCGGCTAATCCTAATGATGAAAGCCAAAGTCACAAAGTCTGCTGGAAAAAATCTATTAACATCTTCCGTTGCAATGATGAACAACTAGAGAAAAAAATCGTGGAATCTAGGGAAATCATCTTCAATCCTGTTCATCTAAATAATAACCCTGAGCTACAACCTCCCAGATAGTCATTCAGCTGTAATCATGTACTGGCGTTCACGAGATGCTAACTAGCACGTACTTTCCCAACAATACAACAAACGAAAGAACAGCTTTAAATACAACCACAACGATTTAATATCAATTATGTATAGAGACTCTCTATGATATTCATAGTTTATTGAAGCTTCAGTGTTTTGGTGTTTTTTCTTTTTTCTTTATTTTATAATGTCACCTGATGAAGGCTGTTACACGCCGAAACTAGTCGTGTTTTTACATTAAAACCTTTTTACTTAAATCTCGGTTCTAGTCATTCCATTCGTTTTAAAAAATATGTATGTTAACCGAGTTAATGATCGTTCTTTCATTCATATATATATATATATATATATATATATATATGTTAAAGATACCAAGCAAATTTAAACCTGGTTTTACTCCATTTCCCAAGTAAGCAAACAGACTAAAAGTCAAGTTTGCGCCTGCAATTGATGCAAGTCTAACTGATCCCACAGGTAGTGCAGGAACAGGGCAACTCGTGGCAAAGGTGGAACAAGCTCCGATCACTAATCTTAATATTTACCTTTAATGCCAAAACACATCTCCAAGAAGGGGATGTATGATGTTTTGTATTAAAGGCAAGGGGCCACTACCCAGACCGGTTTCGACCTTTATTGAGGTCTCATCAGTGGGAGCTAGGCTTAGAAATACCAAGATTTAGTAATACAGAGCTTGTAAGTATTTCGCCAAAACAAGTTACCATAAGGTGTTTTAACCTTATTAAATAAAAATCTCTGGAGGAGATATAAATGTAGAAAGTATTTTTTTACCCAAGGTAAAAATACTTTCTACATATATATATATATATATAATCCGAAATTTTAGTCCAATATCCAAGTGTAGAACTTTTTTTTTTTTTTTTTTCAAAGTACTTCTGCCTTTCAGTAAGCAGGGCGGTGATTTCGCACGAGTGCGGAAATTCACCTGCCACCTATAGACTTTCAGAAACACTATTTACCATAATAGGATTCAAATTATCCAAGCCTCGGCATTAATCTTTTTTTTTTTTTTTTTAGCAAAGACCGATGATAGGTTGCAGTTCTATTCAGTAACCAAGTATTCGTATCACAAGAGGTGGTATGAATAGGCGACCGAATTCTTTTGAAATTAATTAATTTCGGGAAAGTTATTTGTTTTTAAACTGAGAATTCCACATTCATTTGCTTAATTACCCTGGAATTTTTACATTCTTTCTTAGCTGTGGGAACCGTCTATTGAGAGCTTCAAAGTTACACCTTCCTGAATACAGCTGATGCTCTTGTAGAGGGTGAAGAAGACGGTAGGATTTAGAAGAAGATTCAGTTCCTCTCCCACCTCCAGCCTCACGCTTTCTCTCCCAAATAATTCTAATAATTCTCTCTCTCTCTCTCTCTCTCTCTCTCTCACACACACACACACACATAACAGAAAATGCACAACACTTTTTGACGAATGCATGAACTGTTTGTATTATATTATACTCACACAAAAGAGATGCAGAGTTCTTCATATATTGTAGTGGGATATCAGGATAAGCAGTTGAAGAGGAACTTCGATTTATCCTTTCCCTTGCTAATATAATTTCGGATGACACATTTGTGAGAACCAAAAATTACTCTTCTGCTTATGCACAAACCTTTCCTCACGCATACACACGCAAGCCTTGAATCCACAGGCGCAGTTTCATCTATCTTCCCATAATTTATTCTTTTACCGCATGCAAACGCAGAAGGAAAACACTGATTTTTTATTTCAAATATTTAAGAGACTATTAATTACTTATGTACTTGTTTAATTTTCGTTTTTTAAATTACTTTAAGGATTGCTGAGATTTTTACAATAGTTTAAGATGCTTTCTAATTCACAAATTTACAATTTTTGTTACGGAAGACTTAGTCGGCATATTTGGAACTCAATTCAAAAAATATTCTAGCTGTATTTCCAAATGCCATAATTTTTAGCCTCTCCCCCACTTCTTTAAGTGTGACATACTTTAAGAATGATTGCTTACTGAAATAAATCAGTATGACAATCATTTATACACATTAGCAAAAGAAAGCCGTTTCTCTTTTCTTGCGACTGCATAAATACCAAAAGATTAGCATTGCACGTGTTTGTACTACGTTCTAGGACTACTTGCATTCAGCTCACGCTAGTATTCGCTGATACTTTTATAGTTTTTTATACTATATTCGGCATGAAACTCTCTGATTCCAATCTTTGAGTTTCTTATTCGGTTTTAAAACAATGTGGGATCTAATATCCCCTTAATTTAATTAACATTTATATCGCCGAAATGAAGCCTGTTGGCTCTTTATATTTAAGTAAATTAGCATTCCACTTTCACAACAACGGGGGTATAAAAATATTTATCGCAAAGAAATATCTCAATATAATATGAAGTTTCTAATGTATGTGTGTGCGTGTGGAAGTACAAAGTGGGTAAAAAAAATATATATATATATATATATTTTGCACTTTATCATTCCTGCAGCAAACAAATGCGAACAAAAATCAGGTCATAAAGTACAATTCTCAGATATTACTAGACACTCTCAGGAACAACAAACAAAATCTATTTTCTCTACAGTATGTAGATAATACAAACAATAATAATTTATTGTTTCTACTTACTGCGTGAAGACAAGGCATCGTTTTTGTGGGTGTTCTGTAACTAAATACATGAACTAGTTCATTTTTGTTCCACCAGGAGTCGAATAGGCGATTTTTCCATATAAGATCCTCCTTGTTCGAACATGTTGGTCTATTTCTTGCTTTTCTTTTGCCTTCTTTTCTTCTCTGCTGAAATATCTGGAAGTATTACAATTAAATTCATACTGATACTCTTTTACGGAAGAGGCAATAAATCAAATAAATGTCCAAGTACGTAACAAAGTAAGTCATTAAGCACGAGATGAGTATCAAAGTATGAGATAAAATAAAATTAGTAATATGAAAATTACTTGAACATAATATTTATTTGTTAGCATAATAGCATAATCTGCTTAAATAATTCTACACTTGTCCCGCCAATCAAAGTCTGAAAACCTGCTGCGCAAGATTTGTCGGTTGCTGTCATAACTAGGATGTACATCACATTTCAATCTCCGAATCATCAAAAAAATGTTCCCCACTGAGTTAGTTAAATAGCTCAAACAAATAGGGCTGCACGGTGGATAATATTATTCACTCATGCATTGTGACCCACAGGAGTCCTCCGCCTGTCAATGACCCTTGCCATCTGAAGACAGGATTGTCTTGCAACAATCCTGTCTTCAGCATATCATCCTTCTCAGCTCAGGTTTCAATTTCCTGAGAACAAAATCCTGTCCACACACCTATCAAGAAACTTGAAATCATTATGATTTATGTCACAGCTAAATCACGGGAACATTGGGATCATCCTAACAAAATCGATCCTGAACCGTCTATTGACTGATTTAATTTAATCTGAACTCGGATAACTGATTTAATCTGGGTAATAATTGCAACCGATAGTAATTTGCATATCTTAAAGAGGCATTTTTAGAACTATCAGAGAGGCATTGTTTGACTGTTCGGACACCCTCATGAATTTTTTAAGCGTGGATTTTTTGGCGAGCGGTTGCATTTTTATTTTTATTTATTTATTTTTGTGAATATTCTTAACAGTACCTCCTTTATCACCCCCCAAAGCGAAGTAATACTGTTTTTCTGTATTATAGGGGCCATCTTTCACTCTGCAAGGCGTTAACGGACACCTTGCAAAGTGAAAAAAAAGAAAAAAAAAAGAGGTTTATAATACCAAGGAATGTGCTGCCACCTATCGCCAAACTCACAATGTTTTACTTAGTATTTATGGGGTGCGTTTATGGAGTACATTATAGAGTACTAGCAATTTTTCGAAACAATTACTCCATACTTCAAAGATTATCTTTTTCTCCAGTTTTCATGCCACCTTTAATATCTCTAACTCCTTTTACAGCACTCTTTCCTCCATTTCTAAGCTTGTTCAACAACCTCCAGAATATCTTACCACTTTCTTGATATTTATTTTCTATGTTCTTGCCAAAGTCATCCCATGACTTTTGTTTAGCTAGTTTTACACAGTGTTTAGCTTTCTTACATTTGTCTCTGTATTCTCTAAGAGCACAAGTTGACTTATTTGCTAGGAACTTTTGATATGCTTTATTCTTTTCCTTCACTGCCTCTTTAACTTCCTGTGTCCACCATGGAGTTCTGATTTTTCTATCCTTACAGACAACTTCACCACATGCCTCTCTGACTGAATCAATCAGGGTTTTCTTCAATGCTTGCCACTGAATCTCCAAGGTTTGATTCCTGTTCTCAAACTCTTTCATTTTTTCTTCAATAATCTTTGTGTATTTTAGTCTACAGTTCACATCTGAGAGCTGCTCAACTTTTATTCGCTTTAAAACTTTCTTGCATGTTATTCTTTTCAATATGAAATTCAATTTTATCCTGCTCAAGACTAAATAGTGATCATTTCCAATTTCAAATCCTCTGTACACTCTGGTGTCCTGCACCAGGGAAAAAACATTACTATCAACAATAACATAGTCAATGAGACTTTTCTTATTCCTAGCCTCTTCTCTCCATGTGAATTTGTGCACATTTTTATGTTGGAACATGGTGTTAGTAATAACCAGTCCATGTCCTGAGCAGAAATCCAACAGATATTTGCCATTATTATTAGCTTTGCTCTTTTCTCCAAAATATTTTTGTATGTCTGACAATCATTTCCTACTCTGCTATTTAGATCCCCAACAAGGACCAACTTTTCCTTTTTCAATCTGTCAGCTGCCTAAAGGGACCTTAGGAACAAATAAGTCTGATTGTCCAATTCCCCATTTTGATATTTGCCCACATCACTCTACTTGAGACTGCCTGCCATTCAAGAAGACTGGCCTCGTATTTTGTGTTGAATACTATGGCTACTCCTTTTCCTTGATTGTAATTGCCTGAAAGTCGTTGCTGATCATCAGAAAATAACAAAACGGAGAGCATGAATGAACAATAATGGAGAATGATACGATTCCAATAGCTTATAACATGTGTAGACAAGGTGCGGTCCACTAGACCGGTCCCAATTTCCCAGTCTCTATATAATCCTTGTAGAGATTTCAGAAGCTCATCTGAAGAAGACAGCTGGAGAACACAGCATTTTCATCACTGCGCATCATCAATGTGGATGATGTACTTGCTTACTGAACGAAAAGCTTAATGAGGTTATATTCCTGTGATGAGTTAACCTCAAAATCGCAGGTGAACATTAACATGGTATGGAAAAATCGTGACAACGACAAACTTTTGAATGCCTAGCATCACCAAGGATATGTCGCGGTTAAACGCAGTTTAATCACTAAGTTTAAGTTTAATCTCATCACTAGACTCCAGTGTCATCTGGGAGTCTAGTGATGAGACAAGCTAAGAATGGTAACGCGTCATGAGCTGGTGAATGCTGTTTATTTTGTCCAGGAAAATATGAAGCTCATTTTGGGAAAGCGATCGGATTAACAAAATATAATTTTTCTTGTCTTATTTCAGTAAAAGTACATCATCTTACCTAAATTATCAAAAATGTCTAGTTTGCCAGGATTTAAGGAACTTTCAAAAGCGCAATCGTAAAGAAAATCGATACGTCGCTTTCAAGAACTGCATAATTGAATGTGTGATTCATGAACCATTAAATGTGCATTTGTGTATTTATTTAGAATTAAAGCCCAGACAACGATTTTATTATAGTTTTGACAACTTTAGTCTATGTTCATTTTGTTCAGGATTGATTTATGCATATATAAAAAATAAACCGGCTAAAACCTTTTATTCCCTTATAGGGAGTAGGCGAGGCCATTTTAGCCCTATCTAGCTTTTGGAGACTGAGTGGACAGTTCAATCTCCACCGGTAGCTAATGGCCCATGTCTATCACCAATTATAGTAGCCACCGCTGAAGAGACTGGAAAACAAGTACTGCCATCTCTTGGTACCTAACCCTAACAAGATAAGTTACTGTCTGAAATAATGTGGATACTACGGTCGATTTTCTTGAGTTTACCTGACGAAAAACCAGAGTTTCCGGGAGGAAAAACCCGCTTGCCCGTGCCAGAGATCGACTAACTCGGAACCGATCGAAGAAAAGCTTAGAAAAAGTTCATCCAGTCGGCGACTAGACTTAAGTCTAACTTCGAGCGACCCAGCGCAAAGGACGCAAGTGCCACGTCCACTGAGTTACACAGGTCTTTGACTTACCCACTTAATTATTATTTTATTTTATTTTTTACTGCATTTCAGTATGGCATAGAAAAATATATTCAAATAAGACTGACCAACAGGACTTGGGAAAGATGATGTTCTCTACTCGTCTTGTAGATTTAAAGTGCAGTGCCCGATCACAAACTAGCTGACTATTTAAAAGCAAGAAAAATGTGGTCGTTTCGGGAACTGCTCACGGTCAGTAGCTTGAACTAAACTTCTTCATTTATGGTTTTCAGTGCATTTAGTTTGTGGCGAATTATTCTAAATTAATCACTCGATATTTTTTAAAAATAATATTCTACAAACTATTTAAAACAAAAGTGGTCGTGTAAGTTACAACCTTATCACATGTTTTCAGTCGAAGTATAACTTCAAATGCAGAATTCTCCCCGTACACATAAACGAAAGTCTCATCATTTCGGCCACAAATCGATTGTGTGATTTAAGACATAAGGAGGCATACAATGTTTCAAAACTCCTATTATGTCTCTTTTAGAATGGGAAATCAGTATTGGAAGGCACCAAGGGGATGGAATTTCACTTTTATTCTAGCCTTCCTTACCGCACATTCTATTTTTCTACCCACTACATCATTTCTTTATATGTGTACTTTAAGGGACATACAGGATACCACGATAGTACTGTCTGATGCTTTACATTATTACTAACTTCTTGTTGACATTTTTCTTCCAAATTAGTTAGTTATCTGTCAGGATTCCAATATTGTCAGTGAAAATATTATCCAACATTTTCTACTTACACTGCTTGGAAAGAAGTCACGGACAACCCCATAGCCAAGGTCATCGTGGCATGTAATGAGTCACGTTGTAGTCGATATAAATTGGAGGAACATGATGCTCCCAAGTCAGTGCAACTGTGTTCGGGTAAAATGGCTGTGAGAAAGGAACTGACGGAATTTGAAAGAGGTGTTGTGATAGGATGATATGTTGCAGGCCTATCTGTTCGGCAAATTGGGCCATACCAGGTCTACAGTCAGTGATACTGAGATGGAAGTGCAGAGAGTCAACTGCAAATGCTGCAGTCAGTGGACGATTCATCACACTCACCGAACGTGAGCTTAGGATTCTACGAAGGATAATATGTAAAAACTGCCATTTGTCAGCAGACACGTTGAATTCAGAGTTCCGGCAATCGATTGGAACACGAATCTGCACAAAAGTATTGAGAACCGAGGTTGTTCTGTTCTGTTTAATAATTTTCTTTAGTGTGAACCATGTGAGAAAATAATATTTCAATCGAAGTTATCTTCAAGACAAAACGTACCTGTGTGATGTTAGCAAACCTTTGAAGAGCTGATCGGTAAACATGTTTGTCCCAGGTCATGCAGTCAACAAGCCATTATCTCTCCAGTCGTTTGTGATTTGTATTGACAACTTCTAGTAATCTTAAGTCTAAAGCATTATTTTTCTAATCAACATTGTGTTATGGTTTACATGCAACTGATACGAAAATGCCTTTATGAAATCTTGTTTTAAGTGGCGTTTGACGAGTAGAATGTTGTTATTAAAATATCAAACTGAAATTATAAGCTAAATTTAAATGAAAAAGCACGAATTCCATAAGTTTTTTATGGTTACAGGAAGTCGAAAAAATGCACATAATTACTGTATATTGAAAATCAAGTTGTATTTAGCAGATCATGTCTTCATCGTACTTGTTAAATAATCAAGTCTCTTTCCGTGTGTACTGTCTTTTACACTAGTTTCTGTAATGATTATAATATCATTACAGAAAACTGGCTGAAAATAAACGATCATAGTTTATTTTCAGCCAGTGGTTTTGGGGAGTTTAATGAGGAAATGAATTCCATAGATATTTCCTGATGTAAAATCTTTGTGGAGGACGTAACGCGTTTCTTGTACCGGCTGAAATGCTGCATGACATAACAGATAACCAGAGATAAGTGGATTCTTCTTCAATAAGTAAAACTTTCTTCTAATGGGTTCATAACAAAAGAAAAAAAAATGTAAGAAAGAAAAACGTCACCAAATTACAAGTTCTATCATACACCCGCACGCACACACACACAAAAATAGTAAATGTCCTCCTACAATTCTTCGCACACAATATTTAGTGGTCTCTGATTTTTAGCCAGAAAAAGATCAGACGAATGCCATCCAGATTGCATACAAAACAGTCTTCTGGTCCGGATAGCATTTCTGCAATCGTTCTGAAAGTTTCTTATTCAAAGTTAGCATTGTATGTTTTGTATGTTTCCTTTTTATATTCTCTAATCTGCTGATAGTTGTTAAACAGTCTAGTCTCTTCTCGTGCGTGCACTGTCTGTCTTTCACATTCCTTTCTATAATGTAGAGTGGAAATTAACCCATATTCAACCCATTCCTAAAACGAGTAACAAATCTTTGCCATCTAATTATCGTTCGGTTTCTCACGTCAGTTCTTTCTAAAGTATTTGAGAAAAACGATTAATCCTAAACTTCTACGCTACCATGAAACCTCTCAACTCATAAACGAACGTCATATGGATTCCACCACTCTCGTTCTTTCTAGTGTTACTACGGAAAAATTTAGAAAATCTCAATTGGCTCCTTTTCATATATTTAAAGTATTTGATCGAACTAGCACAAGAGTATTAAATAAGCCTCCATCATATGGTCTGCCTTCTAATTTCTGCAACTGGGTTGCCAGCTTTTTGTCTGGACGCACATTACGTGTAATGTTCTGGATCAGGGATCGGGAACCGGCGGCTCTTGGCAGAATAAAGTGCGGCTCTTTTACAGGGTGTCCCAAAATTCAGGCAAGAAGTAATTTTGATAGAAAACACAGGTTTTTAATTAAAAATTGTAATTTCTTATTGATTCATAAAGTATACAGTATAGGGTTATGCATGGAATAGCATATCGGGTAAATGGCCTCCACGGCTTTGCTGGCACATACGCACTCTTTTGTCGAAATTTTCCATGACCATTTTACATAAATGTGGCTGAATTTCGTTGATACAGCGCTCAATTTCCTCCTTCAAGGCGTGGGTGGTCGTGGGCATAAACCTTAGACTTCAAACCCCCCCTCCCCCAAAAAAAGTCCAACGGTGTTAAGTCACATGATCTGGGCGGCCAATTCTGATCACCAAAACGGGAAATTACACGACCAGGAAATGACTCATGCAGTAATCGAATTGTTTCTCGGGCTGTATGGCATGTGGCACCGTCTTGTTGAAACCACATGTCGTCCACATCCATATCTTGCAATTTAGGCACAAAAAACTGGATTATCATGTCGCGATAGCGAGCACCATTAACTGTTATTGCCTTACCAGCAGCATTTTCGAAAAAGAATGGACCGATGATGCCTCCAGCCCAAAATCCGCACCAAACAGTGACACGTTGTGGATGCATTTGTTTCTCAATCACTCGTGGATTTTCTGAACCCCAAATGCGACAATTTTGTCGATTAACGAAGCCACCAAGATGAAAATGAGCCTCATCGCTGAAGATGATTTTGTTCGAAAAATAAGCATCCACTTGTTGTTCCATAATCCGTTCAACGAACTCTCTTCGCTGTGTGTGGTCATTTTTAATAACCCTGAACTGTCAGCTGTCACGCTGTCTTTTTTTTCTCGTTGGCAACACTTTACCGCACAAATGGCGCTAAATTTAAATCTTGCGTGCATTTTGGGACACCCTGTATATTGAATTAAAAGATACATAATTAATACAAACAACTAAATATTGCTTTTTGATACAGCCTGTTCGTGGCACTAGATGCTATGCATGTAACTTGTATTTCGCATGAAATTTTATGACATGAACAACTGACAACTACGTTACATTTGAAATACGGCAAAAATGTTAACCCTGCCTAAGGTAACTAGCGCCACGGAGAAAATTTGAACTAATTGATCAGCTGTCGTGTCAAACACCACTGTTTTTAGATACATAAGGATTTTAACTGTCAAAATAAATATTCTGTTAGTTAACTTATTTATTGTGGTACTAAACTGGTGTTTAATTTAGTGTCAGGTAATGTTATGCACAAATTAATTTTTATTATGTTATTATGTTGAATTTGTGTTTTTACTTGCAGGTAAATTTGTGATAATAACCCTCCTAATATGAGTTCAAGAAAAAGAAAAAAATGATCGAAGAAAACAGAGGATTCAATAAAATGTGGATAGAGAAATTTGCATTTATAGAAGTAAATGGAAACCCACAGGTTTAATTTGCCATCTACGACTTCAAAATAACAAATCAAGTAATGTCGAACGACATTTTCGAGGAAAACCTTTAGACTTCAGTAAAAAATATCCCGAGGGTGATTATAGAAAAAAAGCCATTGAAGAATTACAAAAGAAAACATTGCTTCAGCGAAGAAATATGTCAACTTGGACGAAATCTTCGTCAAATACTACTGAAGCAGTTTTTTGTTATCCCTTTAAATAACAAAAGCGGGAAAACCTTTTCCCGATGGTGAATTTCTGAAAAATTGCATGTATAATATCTCTGAAATTCTCTTTAAGGATATGAAAAATGAGGACGAGATACGCAAAAAAATTAAAGATTTACCTCTTTCGGCTGGAACCGTCAATGAACGGATTGTAATAATTTCTGCAGAAGTTTCAAATATACTAATTATGGCTATTAATTCTGCGATTTTATATCTATTGCGGTTGATGAATCAAATGATATTTCCGATATGGCACAATGCTACGTGATGGTTAAATATATCACATCTTCCGGTATTCCAGAAGAACTTCTTGATCTAACACTTAAAGGACACACTACAGGTCAAGATATTTCAGAAACCGTCTAACAAGTTTACAGAATAAAAATATAAATATTAATAATATAGTATGCATTGCGACCGATGGCGCGCCTTCTATCATTGCGAAAAATGAAGGGTTTGTTAAATTATTCTCCATTCATATTGCACATGGAGTTATTTCATTTCATTGCATTTTGCATCAAGAATTCATTCAGTTTGCAAATTCTTTGGGATTATTACCACAACTAAAAAGAGTGATGGATGTTGTTGTGCGAATGATCAATTTCATCCAATTTCAGGTGTTGAATCACAGACTTTTTGACACATTTTTAGAGGAACCAGGTAGTCAACATAAACATTTAATGACATTTACATCTGCACGATGGTTATCAAGAGGAAAAGCATTCAAACTTTTTTTCAGTGCTTAAAAGAAGTAACAGTTTTCTTAACCACTAAAAATTATAACGTAATTCATGTGGAACTTCTCAGTAATCCCGAATGGATACAAAATTTTTGTTTTTTGCTTGATATGACAGAACATTTTAATAAGCTAAATTTGAAGTTGCAAGGGAAGGGAAACACAGCCTTACAATTACTAGAGGAAGTCCTTACCTTTGAACAGAAACTAATAATGTTTTTCGAAGATGTTACTGAAGAAAAATTTATATTTTTTGAAAATCTAAAAAATTATTGATTGAATTTAAATCAAGAAAAAGTTGATTGCAAAATATTTGCTGAAATGATTACTGTAATTTTGGATTCATTTACAAGCAGATTTCGGGATTTTAAAAAACATCAGGAGATGATGAAATTTATATTACATTCATTAAATTGCAATTTAAAATTAATAGAATAAAATTGAAGCTTTTCCCGGAATAGCAATTGCAGAAGTGCAAATGGAGCTTCTGGAAATTCAGAATAAAAGCATCTTGGTACAAAAACTTTAGCAAATAGTAGCACAAATTGAAGAAAATGAGGAAACTGGAAGAAACACCACAGAAATTTATATTTAAATGTTGGAATTCTTTCCCAAGTAATTATTCAAATGCCAGGTGACTTGCTTTTGGGATTTTGACTCTTCTCGGTTCAACGTACAATTGCGAACAATTTTTCTCTTCAATGAATTACATTAAAATTAAGTATAGGAACAAATTGACTGATGAAAGTTTGAAAGCCGAATTATTATTAAAGTGCACGACATACAATCCAGATTTAAGTAAATTGACTGAGAAGATGCAAAATCAAAAGTCTCATTAGTGAATTTTAAATTAAAACAATCAAATATCTATTAAAATACATAATATTGTATTTTTGTTCGGACTAATTCTTTTTGCAATACAAATTCTGACTTTTTTGCAATATTATTCTTACCTAAACATGTTTTGTGATTAAAAACTTAATCAAACTTAATGTTGTTTTATTTATTGAACATAAAAAATTTATAAGCAAAAATAGAAGTGGTATTTGATATCTGGAAGTACTGAATTAAAAACAAATTTACCTAAGTTTGAACTAGCTGCAACTTGGAGTCACCAGGAAAAATCGAATTGAAGTTGCGGCTCCCAAAATTTTGTTTTAATTAATTTTTTTGGTGGAATGGCTCTTTGGTTCAAAAAGGTTCCCGACCCCTGCTCTGGATAAATATCTTTATCCTCATACTTTCCAACGAATGCTGGTAATCCACAAAACTGTTCCTTCATCTATTTTGTTCCTTCTGTATAGCAACGATATCTTTCAGTTGACTGCAAATTCAATATAGTTTTCACTATGAAAGTACTTTGAACTCCTCTTTCTCATTTGACAAACCCTGCTGTATACAAATTAACAAAACTTCCAGAATATCAACTTCTGATCTCGTAATCATTTTTCAATAGGGGTTATGATAACCTTGATAATTTGAATGATAAAATGCAGTAAAATCCAATCCTCTTTTATTTCACAAAAAGGTGAAAGAAAAGAAACGAAAAAGTGGACCGTTTTCTTCACGTCTTACTTTTAATATGTCGAAATTTCTAGAACAAACAAATCGCATTTCTCTTCTTGGTATTCCTTAACCCTTCACTCGCTGTTGTCAAGGCATTCCAAAAATCAGTTACTTAGTTACTAATTCTATACAAATCACAAAATCCAACCACCGTTATATTGTTCTCACATGTGGTATCATCCCTAATTGCTCCCAAAATAACTGAACTCTGTCTAGAAGAAAGCAATTAAATTAGATTGATAAACGACACATATCTCATTAATTCATTGCACTCAACCTTCATACAGATGTCCAGTTCGAGAAGCTCGCATTTTGCAATACTTCCATTGTCACTATTCATTAGCAGCGGCATTAATAATTCCCTACTTTCTTCTAAATACGTCAGAAACACGTACTATAGGTGTTGTAGCTATTCAACATTTTCACGGTTCAACTCCAAAATCAGAGAACAATTTTTCATCTTCTTCATTCGGTGTTTTGGAGCAGTCTTCTCTTATGTATTTCCTAGTGAGCGTAATCTATAGGAAGCTTCCGTAAGGTTAAACATTATTAGTTAAGCTTAAGAGTTGTATATATATTAGTAAAAGTTTAGTTCCACCATTCTGGATATAAGACTAATAATGCTATATAACAAACGCAGTATTTTAAGAAATTTTAACAACTGTATGTTACTTGTATATCAACTGAGGTTCAAAGCAGATATATAAAATATTTTATATTATTTTCTTTCTTTGCAAAATCATATTTATGGTATTATGATCAACTATAAGCCAACGCTTTGAAAAACTTAGGGCTATTTTATTGTTGATAAGGCCAGTATTTCATCTAAATTCTTGCTCGTGAGAGGGCAGACATTAGTGTTTGCTATAGTGAGCAAAGACATCTCATGTTTCAGCTGAGGTGTAAATTAAACACATTATTCGTTTAATTTCAATCCGAAGTGATCGAAATTTTGATTGTGGTAGTCCCATTATTATAATTTCATAAAAAATAATTTACAAGGCACTCAACGTAAATATTTATTAATGAAGGCAAACTACTTTTTATTTAGCAGCATTTTGTGTGACGTCTATGTAGAATTTTCACTACAGTAGAGATTATGATGATTGATCTGTAGATATGAAGAATTTTTTAAAAAAATTTATGTGAATTACATAAAATATTTGTGGATTAAGATGGGGAATATATAAAAAGGATTCTGAAATTAAGATAAAGATTCACTGTTGGCGTGGTTGGCAGAGTGAACGTGTCTGCTCCCTAACCAACAATCGGTTCATTAGAATCCGGTTGCAGGTAGGGTTGTTTGTGAATGTCTTTAGGTAGCAGGCGATTTTCGTCATCGTGCGTGAAATACACGCAGCATGGAGGGAGGCCTGAAGTGGTTTGAACAAATGACCATGGTTGCAGTCTTTCGTGGGTAGTAGGAACTCTCATTAAAATAACATAATATAGGTTTCGGATGACATAAAATTGTTTTAAATGGTTGATAACTTAAAACAGTTTCAAATTTAAAATTATAATACAAAAAACTCTACAGTAATAAATTTTATTAATATATCTAAATTCATCGAAAAGTTGTGCAAATGGGCGAAAAGGAGATGAATGATAGACTTTGGAAGACACTGTTCTAGATGCTTGTCACATCTCAGTTTCAGGGGAAGGTGCGAGGAGAGCCATATTCGTCACTCTTGCCTTTTGTAACAGATGGCTGAGTACAGCGACACTGACAAGTTAATAAATATTGCATTTACTAAAGAAAATATAATGATAATCAATAAGGATCAGTTGTGTGGTTAGATAAACATCAAATTAGAAATCTTTCCTTTTCTCACTCAAAAACAAATACCATCATTTGGTTATTTGTAGTCTTTATTTCGGGTTTCTAATAAATAAACAGATAAAAGGATATAACACGGCTTTCATTCTACATATCTGTTTTCATGAAAGAAATCAATGTCTCATTCAGTAAGGTAGTTGACCGTTTTAAGGAAGAAATGCCTTATCATACGTCTCGAGTGTCTGCCGAAATCTGTGTAAACATCCGGGCATATGTTACACATGAGCACATCGAAAACACTGTCAGCTCTACTTTTTAGATTATAGCTGAGGTGACGTAATTGATAAACTGAACCGCTTTCTTCCAAAAAATAGAAGCAGCCTTCTTTCTAGAAGACTTCTCAATCATCTAGAAAGAAGGCGGTACTGGTACATGTGAAAGTTAAAGGTGAAGAGTTTACTTAGTTTAACTCTCACATGTACCAGTCTTATAAAATGAGTTTTTAAAGTAAGTAGAGTTTCGTGTGTTGATGTGACAAAATTATAGCAGTTCTACTTTTTTTTCTAGATAGATAAGTATCACATTTTTAAATCTAGGAAGCCGAGAGTTGACACATTTTTCTTTCCCTGATATGACAGGAAAAAAAAAAAAACTTCTTTGCTTATCTTTAGATTAAAATTCTTTCGTCATTCTGACTAAATAAATAAATTTATAACTTTAAAAAAATACTATAAATATTGTTATTGTAAACTGTTTCTTGATCAGAAAAAAAAATTAATTCAAAACAAGGGAGGTTGCAAAATCTATATGGACAGATAGATACCAAAAGAAAGCAGGAACTGTTAACGAGTCTGGACAATTCATTGCGAAGACAATTTATCGCGTGGAAAATTCATCGTTGGGAAAATTAATCCCGGAAAAATTTATCGCAAGAAAATTCTTCACAAGAAAATTTGAAATCCTATTTCATGTCATTCCCCTATATGAAAAAAAATATATATATATTTTTTATCTATTATTTATTTCGATTATTATTTTGATTATAATTAGCGTTGTGAAATTTTTTATTCCATAAAGTTATTAATATTCTTTCTTACTACAGGCGGCTCTGTGGATGGAATATTAATCGATGGAATATTAATTTTTACAAAACTGGGATAAGATGGTAGGGAGAAAGAGCACAACTATCCTATTAATAATTAGAATATCTATTAGAGAGAAAAAATATTTAAGAATAGATAGGAAGAAAAGGCACAATATTTAAGAATATTTATTCTTCTAACTGTTCGCTATTTTTCTGTTCTGCGCATTTAGACATCCATCCAGGTGTGATATATTTTTTATCTGAACTAATTCAGAAGGTAGCGTGTTTCACTTATTGAATACGTGTATTTTGAAAATGACTGCACTTTTCCTGCATAGTAAAGACATCTTGCACGCTGTTGCACCTATGATCTTAAACATGCAGAACTAGTTTAAGATCATAGGTGCAATTTTGAGTCATTATATTAAAGAAAATTATAATAAAATCACGTAAATGCTATCATAATGATATAAACCAGCAAAAGTAAATTGCCATCTGCGGCTTCAATACTAGTCTTTACCTTTTTCTCCAATACTAGTATTTTATGACACTAAGAAATTTTAAATTTTAAATTTATTATTATTTACTAAATATATATAATATTGTAAATGACATAATATTAAGAAAATATAAAGCTCTCAATCAACACAGAAATATGAGATATACATCGAAATCGCCCCTCATTACCTTTGAAACAAAAATTAGGCTTTACAAAGCAACCTCTCAGGCTGTCTTCTTATATCGTGAAGAAACATGGAACGTTTCCACCCCAAAAGCAATAAAATTCATTAATAGCCTTAATACAACCTGATAAAGACTGTTACTCTTGGAAGGATCCTATTCGTAATTCCAGTATTTTAGAAGAGGCAAACCAGAAACCTTTGATTGAAAACTAACGCAGACGTCAACTTGATTGGCTTGGCCATCAACTGAGACATCCTTCTCCATAATTCGACATCTTAGTTTTATACTCCCCCTCGAATGGACAAAGTTAAACAATTCTGGCAGTATATTAACCACCTTATCAGCACAGATACCATCTCTCTCTCTCTCTCTCCACGAGAAATAACTCAACTGGCTCGAAACAAAGATGCCTGGAAAGCTATATATAATAATTAACTTTTTCTCATTTCCGTTTATTTAGTTCGTTTCCCTATTTACACATTGTAAATTGTAAATAAACTATGATGATGAACAACCGACTAGATAGAGTTACCTCTCCCACTAATGAGCTGTGGATTCGACGCAATGGGCATGGATGTTTGTAATTGTTATTAAGTGAGAGATGAATTTCTTCATCTGAAAAATACTAGAATTGGAAGAAAAGATAAAGACGTATTGCAGCCGGAGATGGCAATTTAGCTTATGCTGATTTACAAAAAAAAAAAAAAAAAAAGTACAACTATGATCTTAAACTAGCTCTGTAAACGATAACAGCGTACAACATATCTTTCCTATGTAGGAAAAGTGGAGTCATTTTCAAAATACACGTGTATTCAATAACTGAAACGCCTCATCTTCTGAATTAATTCAGATAAAATTGTGTGTGTGTGTGTGTGTGTGTGTGTTACATCTGGATGGGAGTCTAAGTGTGCAAAAAAAAAAAATAATGAACGGTTTGCAGAATAAATATTCTTAAATATGGTGCCCTTTCTCCCTAAACTACCCTATTCCAGTTTTGTAAATATTAATATTCCTTCAGCAGAACCTATAGTATCTAAGTAAGAAAGAATATTTACAACTTTTTAAGACGAATCAGAAATTAGGAAACTCATTGATCAATAAAATATTATTTTCACTATATAAGAATAAAAATATTATGCAAATATAATTAAAACGTAAATAAATTATACATAAATTCATAAAAAAAAACTATTTTCTGAAATTTATCTTTCACTGAATTTACTTTTCATATATCGGTATCAATGCTTTATCATTTCAATTTTCTAGCGAATAACATTTTCAGCGAATTTTTTCCGCGATCTTTGCGCGATGAATTTTTCTGTGCTGAATTTTCCCGCCATGAATTCTCCTTGAATGAACTTTTAATACCGTTCTTGGACAGCTATCGTTGATGTCATTGGTGAAAACAGTGTATGGGAAAAGTATTTTCTGGGGAGATAGATAAAATGAAGGAGGATAAGAAGTTGGCTTGATAGATCTGAAGCTTGACTGCGAATTGATATTAAATGGCTGCTGCTGCTAGAATTTTGACAGAAAGATCGCATCGCATTGTATTGCCTGAGCAGTCTGCAGTTCGTGTTTTTAAGATGACGTCTCCAAATCAGAAATGACGCGCATACATTTTTTAAAATACAATTTGCAAGTAACTGAAACGTATAAACTGTTACAAAAGCATTTCAATATGTTCAAGTGTTTGAAGTGACTTCGCCGTGGATGCCCTCTATGTTCTTTTCAGAAACTTCTGGAAATCTAGAACCAATAATCGAACTGAATAATTTAGCAAGAAATGACAGAATATAATCAAAAGTAAAATACATAAAAAGGCAGGAATTTCTTATGACACACATAAGAACATTTTAATAGAGCATTTGATGATAGTAGGAATGATCTTAAAATATTTCTTTTTTCAATTAAATCTTCCATGCAGGAGCAAAAATGGGAAATTTAATGTCTGTAATATCCGATTTGTCTCATTTTGTGACAATTCTTAAGACATCATAGCAGGTGATGGAGCTTATGGTTTTAACTTTCGCACCCTCCTTCGCAGCGATGAGTTTCTTGCTGGACTTCTCAAACCGAGAATTTCTTGGATCTACCTAAGCTCTCCGACCTTCTTACACTGTAGTTTCGAAGTATAGTAATTGTCCCTTTGATGTCGTGCATTATGATTGTATTCCACAGATAAATGTATTTTTAGCTAAACTCAACAGTTCATGTTAAGTGCATAGTACTCAATAGAAACCCCTCTGTGTGACATTTTCTTTACCTGTTTTCCTAATCTCTTCCGGCCTTAGTGCTCGAATACACAGTCCATCCTTTATCTGACCAGCAAACTCTTTAAGTAGTAGACGATGCTCGAGAGACCATCACATCACCTGTGAGACTATTACCATCTTGCCTGGCAGAATCCTAAAGTGGAGAAAATCTCTAGAAATTTAGCACATAAAAGTATGCCATGGTTTTCGACACAGTTGAACAAAACGCAACGAGAAAGTTTTCCTTTAAGCAAAATTGCTTTTAATTAAACTCAATCTCTGTTAGTCAACTTTTATTTTCAGTTTTAATTTCAATAGCTTTTTCATAGCTCTCACTGCAAAAGACAAAACATTGGTAGATAAGATATTAAAAAAGTTTCCTAACAGAAGATCTAACACCAGATAAAGACTTAACCTGGTCTATGTGCATTTTTCGGAATTCGGAATAAAAATAAAAAATAACAGCCATAAGCACTTATTTATATTATTTAAATTTATGGCATAAGTGGTATATAGATTTTACAGAGTGACCTGAATACATTGACATTGTGGACAAAGAATGACGACTCCCAGTTCAATATTTGAAATTGATGAGACCCGAGATTTAGAAACGAAAGTCAACGGGGAATTGAAACTTAGAGAATATATATTACAAAACTAAACAAATACAAGCATCTGTGGCTTGGAGAAAAGCACTCTCAAGTAAGTTATCACTCTTTTTTATAAGGTGTTGATACATCAATATTTGGACTATCATGTTCAGATTTGGTTATTTGGGTATCAGGATGAGGAAGTAGTGGAGAAGATTCAGAGAAGTGATGAAGATAGTGTCAGGCCCATGAAATGCTTCGCATGAAGGTTTATTGAGGGATTCTGAACGAGTGTAATTAATTTCCAAAGATAGCCGTGAGTGCTGTGTCAGTGAATGAGTTTAAAGACAGTTATGACAGGGATTGTGTAAATAATAATGTAGGATACCCGCGATGAGTCTATGGACTAGATGGAAATGCTCTCAGTTATCATTGAGTCATTAGAGAAAACACAGAGAAGCAACCTCTTCTGATGAAGAAGTAGATAGCATGGAGGAGAACGGGAATTTATTATTTATCTCATAAGAAATGAAATAAACAATAAGCTGCTAAATTATCATAGCATAAAACCAAAGTCATCATGTCACAATCCAGAGTGGCAGTAACGCATATAAACACTAAAACAGGCAGTATGGCATCTTCTAATATAAGAAAGGTCACTTCTCAGTTTTCTATACTAGTGGTAGAGCCTCTGTAGCTCATTAGATATGGACTAAGTCCTTTGGTCTGAAAGACCTGGGTTCGAAAACCTCCTACCTCCGTATGAGACCGGCTAACTCACATTTCGTCGAAAGAAACAGATAAGAGCACCTTACGTCACTACGGGAATCGAACCCAGGTCTTTCCGACCAAAGGGCTTTGTCTATAACGACTGAGCTAAGGCTCGTTAATTTTACAATAAACACAAATCATCAAGAGATAGCCTTAGTAGGTTTATTAAAAATAAACGTGATATTGTAATTCAGTGGAAGTGGCATTTGTATCCTCTGCGCTCCAAAGAATGAAGTAGGTTCGATTTATTTGCCGACTAGAGGAACGTTTTCTAAATCTTTCTCCGACTGGTTCCCGAGTTAGTCTGTCTCTGGCACTGAAAAGTGGGTTTTCCCCCCTTCCTTTCGGAAACTGATGAAAATAGACCGTATAACCCATACTGTTTCAGATAATAACATATTGTGTTAAGTTTGGGGACAAAGAGATGGCGACAGTTTGTCTCTTCATTGTCGCCTATAATTAGTGATAGTCTTTGTCCAGCTATCACTGATTGACTATTGGTGAAGACTGAACATCCCCTAGTCTCCAAAAAATAGATAGGGCTAAAATTTTTAGGTGGGAGATGAAGTTCAACACCCAGTGTGAGACCATACCCTGCTTATTGGAGGCCTGAAGTAGCTTGATAAAAGTTCCATGTTCGTTTCTTTAGAGCAGAGTTTTCGAACTATGTAAATATTAGTTTAGAAAATACAAAAAATATATAAAATCAACAAAAAGAATATAGAAAAAAATCCTTAGCCCATCCACGGTATAAAATGTGTAATAGGTTTGCAAATAACCTTTCGTTGGTGGTGGGAGCAACATGAAAAAATGGCCTCACCTATTGATTTTTTTTTATTATTTTTAAGCATATTGGGATACCTTAGAATATTCGATCCATCTTACATGCTGCTGTGTGTGTGTGTGTGTGTATATATATATATATATATATATATATATATATATAGTGTTAAGGTTTTAGACAAAGAGATGGCGACAGTTTGTGTGTGTATATATATATATAAAATTGCACTTGTCTGCTTACTGTTTTCTATATCAGCCTTTTATCTTTTTTTCCCCTTTTCTTTTTTTTTTTTTTTTTTTTTTAATGAAGTGACAGTCTCCTTTCTCTTTTGGCAATTCAGTCTTTTATGTCCAGTGAGTATCACGCCGTTAGTTAAGAGTTTTTAAATGTTTTCAAATTTGGTTGAATCATATTTGTTTCTATAAAATTTAGTCAATTTAGGTAATGTCCTTCTCTTCTTTCTTTGTAAATGTAGAGGCAAGTTTTGATAATCTTTGTCAATTTTCATCATTCTCATCTATTGTTATCATCATTAAATTCCTGATATATGCCCTCAAGGGATGTACAGGATATGATAGTACTACAAGAAAAATTTACATCATTACTAACTTCCATACAATTTTCTTCCAAATCAGTCTGTTACCTTTCAAGACTCTAACATTATCAGATCTCATATTTCTGTTTTCTAAGGCGCTTTTTACTATATCAGATAAGATATCCTAACACCATTTCAGGCATTAATTAATTAATATTGGTGTTATTTATCAGGCTGATGCTGTGTGATAGTTTATAAACTTGTTTCAATATCATAATCGTTGCTTATACAATGGATTTTTGCAACTATTAATTTCAGTGGGATACGAACAACGATTATTCTAGTTTCTGGCTACACAAAAGAGAAGCCGGAAAACTGGTGGGTGTCGCATGAGAAGTGTAAATACTTATATTCAAAATACGGTTTTTACAATATATATATATATATATATATATATAAAATCAGTTGAATGTAAGACCAAGTTCAGTAACTATATCAATACCTGAGTTCTGGTGGAGAGATGGACCACAATACAACATTTCGCATATTGTTTACCAACATTAAGCGAAATAATAGGAAAATAGTATGTATAGTCGCAGTCAAAGTCATGTCAACAGTTCACTGAAGTTTCGTCTATCTGAGGACTCGGATAATAATATCCAAGTCTTGTTTGCGTGCAAAGCGCAACTGAACAATTTGTGATCCTTCAGGCTTCTTTTGTTTGACGAGAATGCTCTCGTGCTCAGGCATTCTACTTGTCTGTCTTGAGGTGTAGACGGGAAAAAAAAAGAAAGAAAAGAAAAGCCAGTTGGCACGTGCGGGGAGGCAAGAGAATGACCCTGTGAAACACACCGCTTCGCGTGAGTGAAAAGGAAAAGCAGCCAGCTGCGAAACTTGGTGTGAACTACAAGCCAGATCGATCCCCCCTTTTTTACACTTTTATTTTATTATTATTTTTTAAAATAAAACATCCAGGTATTCATATATTTTTCTCAACATAGCATATTTACCTGGTGCAAGTGAAAAGAGTTCCTATCTAGACCACGGCATTTTAGTTCATTGTTATTACATTAATAATCAGCTTCAGTAATCTAATTTTCATTTTCAACCGCAGTGATTAACATCTATTCAAATTTTAAATTCTGTAATTTAAAATTTGAATAGATGTTAATCACAAATATATTAATGGAATTTAATTTTAAATTCCATTAATATATTTTTATGACAAAATTCATCCTTCTCTGGAGATCAACAAGATTTTCTACCTGTTTAAATTTACTTTATTAAACGGCAGTTAGGATAGATATAATGTTATTGAGCAAATGTATACACATTTCATGACAGTTATTCAAATAAAAATTATACGAGGTAATCTGAAAAATAAGTTAATCGGCTGTTAATTACTTATCAGCTAGTTTCAATTTGCTGTTGAAATTACGCTTATCCATCTCGTCTAACGGTTGGTATGTTTTTTGCCGACGAGACTTGCACATATTCTGCATTTTATTATTTATTTATGTATTTTAATTAGATATATTCTATACGACATTTAGTACAGGTTTCTCTCAGCAGGTGAACAAAGCATATGGACATACGGAAAATATACTTGTTACTGTATATTGTCTGACATGTTTCACTGAAATTATATCTCATTATCACGAAAGTAACTTTGTTTATCGATTATAAACCAAAGAAGATTTATCAAGTGCATTTTTTTTCTCAAGCAAAGGTATTCAACTTTTTAATTTTAATTTTTATAGTTATTAAGGCTTAATCTAAGAATTACGAATTTCATTGATGAAATGAATTAATATTATATAATTCACATATGTAATTTGGCTATTTTTGTATATGCATAGCATACATAAGTAATTCTTTTCATGAGAATCAGTCGTGATTTACAAATTATTATTATTAAAAAAACCTTCATGGAGTCAAAGACTCAGCGTGGAAAGTCCACTGTTATACACACATATTATAAATTTGTAACTAAAAACAGTTTAAATATTATTGCACTCTACAGAGATTTTTTGGTTGTTTGTTATATATATATATATATATATATATATATATATATACACACACACACACACACACTCACACAAGAAATTTTGAATAGGGATTATTTGCATCGAAAATTATCAGTTTAATGAAGATACAAATAATAATAATAATAATAATAATAAAAACAGTACATGTAAAGCTGATATACTGGAAAGATACTTGAATAAATTTATATGCAGTAAGAGACAAGGAGACAAGTTAGAATTCTCAGAGAGAGAGAGAGGGCTGGCTAAATAGTTATTTTAAGCCATGATGACAGGAAAACAACTAAGAGAAAGAAGACCAATATTCAAATTTTACATTCTTACTGAAATGTAAAATTTGACAAAATTAGATATGTGAAAAATATTACATTAACTGGGAAGAAAACTGTTGATGGGAAACCAATAATAATAATAATAATAATAAATCCACTAACGCCTTTCATCCCCCAAATGGAGTTAGGCGAAGCCGTTAATCCTGTTTTTTGTTTTTTTTTTGAACACTGGAGGATAGATAATATCTGCCCCTAGCCTCACAGTAGCTCGGCCAAGGCAATATTATCCCCTGAATTATGTGAATTCTGCGGTTGAATTTTTGAGTTGGAGATTAAACATAAATTTCAGAGGGAAAATTCCTACTTGTATGTCCAAAGTTCCATTAACACGCATTAAAAGTTATTCAAGCTGGCAGCTAGAATAAAACGCATCAACATTCTTTCGGGAGGCTTAGCACTATGTCTGTTTACAGGAGGCTTGGACTGCTCTAGAAACCAAACATGAAACCAAAGTTTCATGTTTGGTTTCTAGAGCAGGATTTTCAGATTATGTAGAAAATAAATAAAACGCAGAAAACTCCTTATCCCATCCATAAGTGCTAATCTGATGTATGCTTAACCTTTTGTGTGTGTGGCAGAACGTAGCTGGTTGAAAATGATGTTGCGCATATGCTGTCTTTCAGCGCTGGCAAGTTATTAGGACGCAATTGATAAACACTGTCTTTGAGAAAATCAGGTGAACGATGTGGCCATGAGGTGAGAAACGCACAGCTGATCACTCTGACTTTCGTGAAATCTCGAAGAACGTCTGTACGGATCGACCGATGTGTGAATGGGCCTTATCCTACATGAAAATGATTAAATCAATGCACAGGTGCTGCTGCTGTAGTTGTGGCACTACAAAATTATTTATCATGTCGCGATACCTCTCGGCAGTAACTGAGCAGGTCACATAACCCGGCTGGCGAATGCCCTCAAAGAAGAATGGACAGGACGATCAAAATTAAAATATCCCTGTTTAAGCATCCAATGATCCAAATGTTGAAACTGTGCATAGAATTTGCATATCACGCAACTCGGCAAGTGCCAGGAATGCTTAAAAAGACGGGATTTTTCCCTTCATTCTCGTTGCTGATACTGTCCACATTGATGGCACTAACCTTGCCCCAATGTGCTGCGCTCGTGAAGCTATTCTACCTAAATAATTGCAATGCTGTTGCTGCACTCCGCGAATTTCGTCGCTTGAACAAATGTCGACGAGGTCCACCATCTCCATGTGTTCTGCGACGAATGATTAGTCATTTTGAAGAAACGGGATCGTTGGGAGTTAATCTGGCAGTGTTCCCAAACCAACCAGTTTACAACGAGTGAATGACTTTGCTACTGCCGTTGTGAAGCAGGCCGTTCCTGCAGCGAACGTGCTGTATCAAACACATCCATCTGCCTTTTGATTCATTTCTTCATTTCTACTCATTCAAGACACCCTAACACAGGACTTTGAAAGTCGACTGACATTCGCCTTAACATTCCTTGCTCGAGTGGAATTGGACGCTGCGTGACCGTGGATTGGATGATTTTGTAGGAGATGATGCTCACTTTCACTTGTACTGAGCTGTGAATATCCACAATTGCTGAGGTATGGGCTACGAAAAAATCCGCATGCAATCCAACAAATTCCTTGCATTCACCCAAAGTTACTGTCTGGTACGGATTTTCAGTTTCGTTTATCATGGACCATTCTTCTTTGAGGGCATTCGCCAGCCGTGTTATGCGACCTGCTCAGTTACGGTCGAGAGTTATCGCGATAGGATCAGTGGTTCACCGGGGGGGGGGGGGGCACCCACCCAAAATAAACAAAAAGGAGAAAACACTAGAAAATTTTCCAAAAACGTTTTCTTTATTTATGTTGTGTCATAACTTCCATTCTATACTGCTTATGAATTAGTGGTCCCATAAGGTGGGAATACCCTATAGCTCTTGGAAATCATGGCTGCTGTGAATGCAAGGTGAATGAGGTAGTGCTTGGGCAGACCGAGCGCTACTTCGTTTGCCCGAGCCAGGCCAGAGGAGATCACGGGTTTCATGTATTGGCGATTACTGCAAATGCTCAGTCATCGGTCGTATGCAATGCGTAGTGTGTATTCTCAAATCATCTACTCAACTCCCCCCCCCCCCCCAAGATTAAATCCTGAGTATGCCACTGAATATGATAAATAATTTTGATCTTCTTTCACTACATGTTATTCCCGCTTCCTATGCAGGGTCTGCGTGTTACTTAGATGCGACTTCTTGTTAGTACTACTCCCAACCGACTTGTCGCCTGGTCTGCCGCTAGGTGGGGATATATTTTTGACTCTATAGGCGTATGTTCACGGGGCCAGTTTGCCTGCTTGCAGGATGAAAAACGCCAGATAAACTGGCAGAAAAAACCCTACTGCCCATGCCCAAGACCGGCTAACTTGGCTATGCCTGAGGAAGATACTCAAATTCCTCACGTCTACGATGGGAATCGAACCTGGGACACTCCTTCCCCAGGCATATGGTTGTGAAGCGCAAAGGCACTAGGCTAACCGCATGGACATGATAAATAATTTTGATAATTTTTAATAAATAATCAATGCACAGGTAGCGCAGCTGTAGCTGTGACTACAGCAGCACCTGTGCATTGATTCAATCATTTTCATGAGGATAAGGCCCATTCACATATCAGTCGATCCGTACAGGTGGTTCTTTGAGATTTCACAGAAGCCAGAGTAATCAGCTATGCATTTCTCACCGCATGGCCACATCGTTCACCTGATCTTCTCAAAGACGGGATTTATCAATTGCATCCTAATAACTTGCCAGCGCTGGAAGACAGCATATGTGCAACATCATTTCCAACCAGCTACGTTCTGCCATTGAACACACTGTGCAAAGGATACAGTTTGTGGCATATCTGGAAGGGCAGCACCTTGAACATTACACCCCATGAATGCATAATGGAAGTGAATAAAAATTTGTTATTTATGCTTATATCGCTTTTCTACTTATACACAGAAAAATTAGTACATCTACATTCGGTGCATTATGCAGTGCTCTCTTATGATGAATTTTGGAACTACCTTTCCCACCTCCCCCCCATATCACTTGCGCATAATTCACAATATGTTCCTGCAAAGTTTTGCCACATTTGGATTACTGGGTGGGGCACTCCACAAGGCCTTAAACAGGGATACTTTAAATTTGATCACCCTGTATGTATGCGTATATACCATATGATAGTTTCTGTTTTAAAAAAAAGACCTATTATTTACTTCTGAACGTAACTAAAATGTCAAAAAATCCACTAACATCTTGTATAGACTCTGAAAAATGTTTTATGGCATCCATATTTAGATATTTATATGCTGTAATCTATCTGATGTTGCTGTTATTAATGTGATACAAATTATTACCATTTTCACTTTAAAATGATTAATGTTGTGTCAGTAGCATTTTAATGTTGATGCTATTTTAATTTTAATATGGTATTTAATATAATATTTTAAAGCCGGCCTGGTTGGCCGAGTGGTTGACATATCCATTCTCCAGCCAGAAGGCTGTGGGTTTGAATCCCGCCAGACATGGATGTTTGCGATTGTCTGTGAAAACGCTAGTGGTGGTAGCAGTGGTGTAGCTAGAGCTTTTGCCGCCCGGGGCAGTCCCTGAGTTTGCCGCCCCTATCAATACACACCAAAAATACTACAAAAAAGTCAAAATGATGTATAGGGAAATAAATGAAAACACTATGTTTATTTTTGAAGTAAAACTTTAATTTCAACATTCTAAAATGTTATATTTCTTACTTTTCTGTTAGCAAAATCTTCGATGACATTGGTGAAGTCTATTTCATAGTAATGTAGGTAATTCTTAATCAGTTTTATTTAGAAAAACTCCTCTCACAACTAGCAACACTTACAGCAACTGTGAGGAAAATTCGCAGTAGTATTACAATATTTGGAAATGAGTTCTCGAGACTGTATTTTAGAATTGACTGTAAAAGTTCAAAAAGGTTCAAAGTGCCGCCAGGGATGGACTGCCCCCGGGTGGTGGTGGTGGGCAGTAGATGGCATTAGTGTAGATGATGAGGGTAGTTGCGGTTCGCTACAGTTGATAGATTGAGTGATGGAGATGGAGAGTTGTAGAATGGGTGCCCTCCCTTGATGAGTCTTTGGACTGTTTGGAGGTGTCATGTAATAATATTAATATTTTAATATGTACTTCAGTGTTACAAGTACAATGGTTTATATAATCTTCATGTTTCTATATTTGTTATGCATTATGCATAACAAATATAGAAATAACAATTTCATGTTTCATTCATGAAAATAAAGGCATCATATTATTATGCAAGATGATGATAAATGCATATTATTATTAATTGGGTATCTCTCATGGAGTCCAAGACTCATTTCTGGAGGCCTAATCATTATTTAGTCTACTTATCATAACTCTCTTTAACTGAATTACTGACAAAGCACAGGTAACCATTTCAGGTAATTCATTATACTCATTCACCACCCTCATAGCAAAATATCTAAACCTCACATCTTTACTAACTATATTTCTGCTCAACTTCCAGTGATGACTCTTGTTCTTTTGTTCCTTCCATAGAGCCTCCATAGCTCAGTGGGTTTTAACAATGTCCTCTGATTGGTAGAACTGGGTTTTGAATGCCAGGTAGAATACAAAAGAACCTTTTATCAAGGTGTTTCAATTGAAGGCGAGTTAGTTAGTCTCATATGGGGATGACAGAGATTTCCCTCCTCGAAACTCGGGTTTTTCGTCCCACAAATCAGACAAACTGGCCATGAGAACATATGCAAATAACAAACATAATATATTGGCCTCATAGCCTGAGCTGCTTCAGCCGTAAATCCAACACAACCTAACCTAACCTTCTGTCATATACGGAAAAATTTTATCTACATCCATTCTAAGAAATCCTCTTAGCATCTTATATGTGCCTATCATATTGCTTCTCTTTCATCTAGCAACAGATTATATATCCACAAACTTCACTCTGTCCTCATCCGAAGCATTTCACAGACTTGAAATTATCTTGGTCACCTGCATCTGAATTCTTTCAATCACTTCCACATTCCCAAAAATCCCAGGTGACAAAATATATGTTTCATGGTCAGAATTAAAATTTTATTTCTTTGATTTAATGTCTTAATTAATTTGAGTCCTACTACCCAATCCAGTATTCAAGGGGTGATCACTTTGAAGCTGAAAAACAAACAATAACAACAATAAAAAAGTTACTTTGAGGAGGACAGAAGTATGGAGATATTTTTGAAGTTGTTTAAAATTAAAATGAGGTTCTTATTACTGTTGATACTATTGATACAGCAGCTTTTTGAATTCCAGAACCATCCTATTTCAATTACTAAATGTCGATCATTTATTATCTTTTCTAGCTCTTTATCTTCTGTTGGTATTGCTACTTTTACATCTTCTCACTTATATCTGACATATTATGTTCTAAATGTCAATTTCTGAATTTTAAAATCCCATGGTATTTTAATTTTCATTCTCCAAACTTAATCGGTTCAGAGACATGTAGACATTATATTTCATTTCTCTATATCTAATTATGGGAATTTATAATTTCCCAGTATATATTATTATTTATTATTATTATTATGGGTATCTCAATGGAGTCAGTAGACTCATTGCAGGAGACCCCAAACTATCAAAACAGTATCTTTTATATCTCTTCTTGAATTCATTTACAGATAAGGAACTCACAATTGAGTCAGGCAATACATTCCACTCATTCACCACCCTCTAGGGGAAAAATCGTTCTCACACCCTTGTTAACCACACTTTTCCTTAATTTCCAGGGGTGACCTCTTGTTCTTCCATCACTATCACACAGCTGAAACATTTCCCCTGCATCAATCTTATAAAAACCTTTTAGTATTTTTTTATTGCTCTACCCAACTTTGCATCATCAGCAAACAACTGAATATCTCCTTTTAACCACCCAACTGGCCAAGACATATATATACGTCCAGGTTACCATGGATGCGAAGTGCCTATTAAAATTGTAATGCCATTCATATTACATTGAAATATATGATGGATACGAAGTGTAGAGGAGTGATGTATTTTCCATATTGATGGCGACGTGGTTAAGCCATTTCCTATATCATTTACGTACAAATTAAACAACGATGGCCCAAGCACAGAGCCCTGAGGCACACCACTGGTCACCTGCCTCATCCTGGACTCTGCTCCTCCATACACCACCCTCTGATATCTCTCCCTGAGCCATTCTCCTATCCATATCACCAGTTTAGTATCCATTCCCATCTGCTCCAATTTGCACAACAGTATTCCATGGGGTATTCTGTCAAAAACCTTAGCAAAATCCAGAAGTACCACTGTGTAGCCAGTTCCTTTGTCCAACTCAGATGTCATTCTATTATAAAGAGTTAATGAATTGCTAAGGCAGGATCGACCTTTAACAAAACCATGTTGGTCCCTATAGAGTATGATATCCTGATCCATCCATTCTTGAATTTTGTCTTTAACCAACTTTTCCAATACTTTTACCACCACTTCCGAGATGGTGATTGGTCTGTAATTAACTACCGCAGTTTTAGAGCCACCTTTATGCAAAGGGTCAACTTTGCCTTCCTTCCACTCCCTAGGACCATACTGGAGTTGAAACTTAAATTAAATAACCAAGTAAGAGGCGTTGACAATTCCTTTGCACATTCACGCAACATCCGAGCTGATATTCCATCTAAACCTACAGCAGTGTTTGCATTTAAATTTTGCAATATACTAAGTACCTATATAATTTTATATACTTTTAATAAATGCAACAAATTTAAGAAAAATGCATTAGAATGCACTGTTAGTGTTCCTTCCTTCCTAACAGACTAAGGATTCAAATCTCTCTGAGCATGTACGAATATCATTAGTTAGGAAATGAGTTTCATGCCCTGATGCCACTTGCACATCTCTGATGTTATTATTATTATTATTATTATAGCGAGTTATTAATATTATAATAAGCGAGGCATCTTGCTTATTAGAGATGTGCAAGTGGCATGAAAAAGTTCTGTGTTCAGTCTCTAGGGCGTAGGTATTAATTTAATTCTTTCATAATCTATTACCAATAGATTATGAAAGAATTAAATAAAAATATATAAAATATGATAAAAATATAAAACAGCTCACCCACTATACTAATGTAATATAGGTTTTTAACCCTTTATGGGTAGAAGTTATATTAAAAACAAAAACAAGCAAAACAAAAAAAAAAATAACCATAGCATACTAGTGATGCTGAAAATTTAATTACAAACAGAAATTATTTATAAATTATTATTTTATATTTTATTTATTTTACTTTACTAAACATTGCTTTGTTATATTTACAAACTGCCAGATGCTGTGGGATGACTATATGAAACAACTGACATCAGTGACTCCAGGAAATGGGCGTTCCTTAATTGCTGCAATATATGGGAAGGAAGAAGGTGACTGTTGGGGACAAGATCCAAAAGACGTACCAAAGGTAAATTGCATCAAATTATATTTTCATAATTATAGTTTTATAATTTATATTTTAAATTAAAATGAATAGAGTTAGTCACTTTTTATTTATCACTAACATATATCGCAATCATTTTAAAGGTTGTATATTGCAAAACAATTTGTCTCGTTGTTTGGAATTTTCGTTTTTTCATTGCACAGCTATTGTTTTTGTCATTACTGTTATTTAAAAGCATGGGTTGGTTGAACTGTGTAAAGAAAAGATTTTCCTAGCTTCAGGCATCAACTGGAACATTAATCTGTACAAAAACATTCAGAACTGAGGCTCACAACATTGGTTTCCATGGTAGGACAGCAGTAGGAAAGTTGTGTTATAGAGAAACGAATTACACTACATCCTCTCCTTAGCAGATGGATGGGCGTGGGTTTGGCAGATGCCCAGTGAACGTCTCTAACCAGAGCATATAAACCCAACTATAAAATTTGGAGGTGGCGGTGTGGTCCTTTTTTTCTTGGTTTTGACCTTGAACCTAGCTTGTAGTGCCACGAACATTGAACTACAAGAGATATCTGAACATTCTATATGTTGCAATGCTTCTTATTCTGTGGCATTTCTATGAAACTGGCCATTTTTCTCTTTCATCAAGACAATGCACTGTATCATAAGGTACTGCTGTAACTGCATGGTTTGTAGACATGAACTTCACCACACTTGACTGGCCTCCACAGAGTCCTGATCTCAAACCTATTGAACATTTGTGGAATGAACTAGTATCAGGTGAGGTCAAGTGATGTCCACCCTACAACAGTCCAGGACCGTATTACATGCCTGCAGGAACAATGGTTCAAAATTCTCATTTATCACTATCGTTCCCTTATGGAAAGTATGCCACACAGGATTGCTGGAGTCATCGGCAAAAGGAGGTCCTACATCCTATTAAGGTGGATGCAATAACTGTTTGTTCCTCACACTTGAGTTCTTTCCAAGCAGTATATATTATTATTATTATTATTATTATTATTATTATTATTATAATATGGCACCTCCATGGAGTCTGAAGACTCATTGCAGGAGACACAACTTATAAACACAATATTTATCATACCTCTAATTTAACCCATTAATGCAATTAACTCTGGCACCCCAATTCAATCATTCACAACTCTCCAAGCAAAAAAATTTAGTTCTCACACTCCTACTAACCACACCCTTATTCAACTTTCAGAGATTACCTCTTGTTCTGACACCTCTAGCCAAGTGCTGAAACATTTCCCCTGCATCAATTCTATAAAACTGTTTTAAGTAGCATAAATGTTTTTGTCATATATTCTCTTTTTCTTCTATCATCCAACTTCTTCAATCCACACACCCTCAATCTACCCTAATAGGTAACTTTTCACAGACCACTCACCATCTTGGTTGCCTGCCTCTGAATCTTCTCCATTGCTTACTCATCCCCAAGAAACCCAGGAGACCAGACCTGAGAACAGTAATCCAGATGTGGACTTATCAAGGCCTTATAAAGTGGAATCAAAACTAACTTATCTCTGCTTGTTGGTGTGTATTTCAATAGCCAAGTGATCTTATGAGCTACTTTAGCAACCTTAGCAGTATGTCCTCTAAACTTTAACTCTGTCTACCACCGCCCCCAAGTCCTGGCATCATCAATTTCATGGAGTACAGTTCCATCAATGTGGTACACAGTTTGTAATCTATTTATCCTATAATGCATAACGTTACATTCCTCCACATGAAACTGACATCCATTATCTTTTGCCAATACTGACAGTTATTTAAATTGTCCTGCAAGCTCTTCACATCGCCTTGATTAGCTATTACTCTACCTAATTTTGCATCATTAGCAAACAACTGAATATTTCCTTTCAGGTTATTTCCTATATCATTTATGTACAAATTAAACATTAGTGGTCCCAGCACTGTACCTTGTACAGTGTACAAAGTACAGTGCTGGTACTGTACACTGTACCAGCACTGTACCAGTACATCACTAGTCACCTGTTTTCACCTTAATTCTGCCCCTCTATATTATTATCATTATGTCTTCTCTTCCCACCTTCCATATAATGAAAAATTTCATCATACGATATCCTATAACACCCATTCAGAAGTTTCTAGACCTCTGTTATATTACCCATCTTTCTCCTGTTAACCAGAGTCTGTAATCCACATACTCGCAATCTCTTCTCATAAACCAGATATAAGATATAATCTTTTTGCCCTTTCCACAGCTTCTTTATCCCCTTGGATAAAGTCTTATCAAGACCTTATAAAGAGGCAAAATGACTTCCTTATCCTTACATATCAAGATTCATTTCAACATTGCAATTATCCTCTGAGTTGTAAATTCCTATCCACCATTGTGCCAAGATCCCTAACTTCAGTTTTTTTGTAGCATAAACCCGCAAATGTAATATGCCACTGGAAATCTCTGCACACCAAAGTGCATAACTTTACACTTACTGACATTAAACTGAAAGCCATTTTTGTTTTCCCAAATTTCCAGCCTATTCAAATCATTTTGTAAGTGCTAGATATTAGTAGCATCCCTGATTGCCTTGCCTATCTTTGCATCATTGGCAAACATTTGCACATCTCCTGTTAGACCCTTCCTAATATCATTAATGTATAGATTGAACAACAGTTGCTCAAGGACTGAACCCTGAGGTTTAGTACACCAGTGGTCACCTTAAATCTGGCAGATTCACACCATCTGTATAACTACTTTTTGATATCTGTCTGTCAACCATCCACTTATCCAAGTCAAGAGGTTATATTCCAGTCTCATATTCTCCAGTTTATGCAACAGCTTTTCATTTGGTATCCTATCAGATGCCTTAGCAAAATCCAACATTATCAGCTCAGCTATCAGCTAATGCCTTTTATTTCCATAAAGGGAGTAGGCATGGCCATTTTAGCCCTTTCTAACTTTTGGAGACTGACTGAGCAGTTCAATCTCCCATTCCCTTTATCCAACTTGATTGTAACATTGTTATAAAATATGAGAAAAATGCAGAAACATGACCTTCCTTTAGTAAACCTATGCTGCTCCTAGCAGAGTATAGCTTGTTAGTCTACCCATTTCTGTATGCAAGTTCTTATCAGCTTCTCTAAAATATTCACTATCACACCAGATGTAGGTCAGTAGTTAGACCATTGGCGCACCCAGGGAGGGGGGCCAAGGCCCCCCCCCCAAAAAAAAAGAAAGAGGAAAAAAACTTAGAAAAATTTCCAAAAATCTTTTCCTAATTAAAATTCTTTTTTTTTTTAAATTTATGTTGTGTCTTCTATTTCTGTACTACTTATGAATTAGCGGTCACATAAGGTGGGAATACCCTCTGGCTCTCGGGAATCAAGGCCGTTGTGAACGCAAGGCGAAGAAGTAGTGCTTGGGTGATACTTTGTTTGCCCCAGCCGGACCAGAGATCACGGGTATCATGTATTGGTGATCATTGCAGATGCTCAGTCATAGGTCGTATGCAATGCGTAATGTGTATTCTCAAATCGTCTACTCAACTCGCCCCCCCCAAGATTAAATCCTGAGTGCTCCCCCCCCCCCCCCAAGATTAAATCTTGAGTACTCGGCCCCCCTCCAAGATTAAATCCTGTGTGGTGTGCCACTGAGTTAGACACATCAGTTTTCACACCATCCTTGTACAATGGAACTATCATACATTCCTTCCATTACTGTGGTATCAGTAATGGAAGTAATGATATCATTCCTGAGCTGAGACTCAAGTTATATAAACATGTGAAAGGCCTAGCCAATTTGGCTGAACATTCCTTTATCATAGTTAGAATCCCAGTCTGATTAAAAAGCCACATACTCAACACAGTGGAGCAGTATGGAATAAAACTGATTATATAAAGTTTGAAAACCATTTAGAAACAAAGTCTAGTGAGAACATATGTTAAATGACTACTGCTACAATGAAGTCTATAATGAATGCTTAAAACATTAAATATAACAGAAAATGTATGAAAATAATTATTATTTTATTATTATTATACAATTGTTTCCATGAAGTCAGAAGATCCATTATTCATACAATACCTATCATACCTCTCCTTTAATTCATTCGGTGATGAAGCATTCACTACCTCCTCTGGCAATCCATTCACCACCTTCCAAGCAAAAAACCTGGTCAACATACACCCTGTATTGCATAAGTTGAAATTGCATGCAAAAATTATTGCAAGTATGCAAATCAGAAGATAAAAGAAGCCAAAGGCAACTATTATAAGATAAATTACTTTACTACAGTCATGATTCTAGAAAGCAATCAGAATTTATGAACACTGCAGAAAGAAAAGGACTATTCCTTTTTTTTTTTCAGTGATCCTCCATTGTAATTTATTTATTTATTTGTATGGGATTCCCCCTCCCCTCTTTCCCCCATCCCTTTGCGGGGAAAGGGGGGGGGTTGAGCCCCTCCTAATGAGGGATTTAGTGTATATATCTTATGAGTGTAAATCTGTGTGGTGTTCGGGGAGCCAGTTTGCCTGTTCTGAGAGATGAAAAACCAGAGTTTTTGGGTGAAAAAACCCTCTACCTTCATCATGGACAGGAATCGAACCCAGGTCTTTCTGACCAAAGGGCTTCATCTTTACCGACTGAGCTACAGCGGCTCCATCATTGTTATGACATTGACTAATTACATGAATTTTGTTTATTGATACTTTTAATAATATGGAAACACAAGAAATCAAAGAAACAGTCATTTTTATTAATGGCTCTAAATTATGCTCATGACACAGAAGTAAAAGACATTTTAAGGTATTTAATATAATAAAAGCCCAGGAATTGATGATCTGATAACAAAAATGCTAAAGATTATTAATGCATATCATTTTGGGTTTCTGACAGGATTAGTGAATAAGTCTTTTGAAAATAAAATATCTTATGATAGTTTAAAATTATCAGTTGTTATACTAAGTTTTAAAGCAGGAGACAAAAAATTACAGGTTGATATTAATTTTATTACTTTTTTACAATGGTGATTAGAAAAATTATTATTTTCTTTGGCATTCTCATGTAGAGAACGGTTATTTTACCAGTTATTGAAACTGTCACACTATAAAAGCCTCTCGGCTATGAATTTGACTAAGGGCAATAAGAGCCTAACTATGCTGCTGCTGTCTTTGTGGAGTCCAATACTCATTGCAGGGGGGGGGGCTCTTACTGACCATTATTTACACATTACCTATTGCACTTCTTCTTGAACTCATTACTAATGAATCACTTTCTACGACATCTGGCAACCCATTCCACTCCTTCACCACTCTTCAAGCAAAAAATCTAGTTCTAATACCCTTGCTTACACCATTTCCAGTGATCCCTTGTTCTCCCCTTTCCTGCCATTTGTTGTCCTCCTTTCTTTCTATCAATCTAGCTTTCGCAGCCCACAGACCTTCAATCTATCCTTATAGGGAACATTCTGTAGAGCTATCACAATTTTGGTTTGCTTCTGGATCATGTTAGTGTATTCTTCAACATTCAAGTAATTGATGTGTGGTTTTGGTTTCCTTTGCAATATGTCCTGTAAACTTTAGAAACAGGAGAATAAATCAGGTGCTATATTTGGTGATGCCTCGTGGGATGTGCTTGTGAATGAGGTATTAACACTGCTACCTGTTGGTGAGAATAATCATGAGGTACTGGTTTGGAAAGTAGTTAAACAGGAAAAGGTCATTGTCAAGAAGGTATATATATGTGGAACTATAAGGCAGGTGATTATGAGAATCTCTGTATTTAACTACTATAAACATATTGGGTTGGTGAGTTGTGCATAAAAGATGTTGACATTGCATTGGAAACGATAAGGCAGTATCTGACACAAGCAATGAATAACTGCATATGATTGATCAGAGTTAATCAGATATAATACTCTTAACTCTGCATATAATCAGAGTTAAGTGAATAAATAGAGTAGGAGTGAGATGGATGACCAGTGAAATCAAGTGAATTCATAAATCTGCCCAACCATTGAATACTGCCCTCACGTCTGCAGTGTTGCCCCTAAAGGCTCCCTAAAAATGCTGGATTCTATACAGAAAAGAGCAGTTAGATTAATAGACTACCAATCTCTCTCACTAATACACTCCATTCACATTTGCATGGGCATTCAGTCTCTGTGGCCAAATCTTCTGGCCACTGTTCATCAGAATTGGCATGAATAATTCATCCATATGCATACATCAGCCAATCAACACCCTTTCACAGTTCAAGCCTACAGAACAAATTTCTACTCTGCTTCATCTACTCTGCTCCAAGGAATACAATTCATACTTTTCAAGGCAAATGTGAACAAGTTCCTTATTTTCCATCCATGGTACTAGTATACTATAGGTTGACTAATCTCTCATGGATGGATTCACCATAAAAATAAATAAATAAAAGCAAGCAATGTGGGAAAAGGTTGTTATGAAGAGGTATAGGACAGTTTGTAGTGAACAGATGCATGAGGAATATAAACAGCAGCCCAAAATGGTGACATGCATTGTTAAAAAAGGAAATGTGAAATATTGAGAGGAGACTGGCTAATCAGGTCAAAGATAATCCAGGGAAATTTTTCTGCTATGTAGCAACCAAGAGTAAAAATATTATGGCAGGTTGATACTGGTGGATAGCTATGGTAACAGACTGATAACTGCAAATGATATAGTGGAATTATTTAAAACACTTCATTAGTGTATATCATACTATGTAAATGATGCAGTGCAACATGTAGAAGAAAGGAAAGTATCAGGAAAATTAAAGGTAAAAGAATCAGAGGTGTACTATGTTGCTTGGGTTAGATTAATAAGGCTGTGGGAATGGATGACATATCACAATGTATTTTTAAGAAATGTGCAAAAGAGTTAGCCATGTCCTGTTTATTTAATGAAAGTGTTAGAGTGGGGGGGGGGGGGGGGAGACAGAAAGTTCCTAAGGAGTGGAAAGAAGGCAAAATAAGACCTCTCCACATGCATGGTTCTAGAACAAAAATTTTCTAATTGTAGACTGTTCTGTATATCTGCAACTGTAGTCAAAATGTTGAAAAAAATTGGTTAGAAATAGAATGCAGGATTGGACTGATGGACATAGGATTCCTTATGATGGTCACCATGGGTTTGTGAAGAGCAGGTCTTGTTTTAATAATCTCTTTACATTTTATGATAAGGTGATGAATGTGGTGGATAATGGAGATTCACATACACTAATATTCTTGGACTTTGAGAAGGCGTTTAATGGATAACCAAATGGATAGACTGGTGGGTAAGCTGCAGAAGATAGGATTGGATAACAGATTGATTAGATATCAAAAATTGGCTTTCTGAATGATATTGGCAAGTTATGTTTGAGATGCGAGATGTTTATTAATGATATTTTGTGGATAGAGTGAGGATCTTCAAATGTTTGCTAATGAATCAAAGTTAGGTAGAATTATCAGGGTATTGCCAATGCTAATTCTCTGCAGGAAGATTTGAATAGATTTTTAGCTAGGAAAGATGAGTGGGGTTGTAGTTTTAATATTAATAAATGCAGGGTGCAGAGATATAAGGCTACATACTATATTGGTGGAGCTGTACTTAAGTAAGTGGATGAGATTTGGGATCTTGTGATGATAGGGGACAGTGGATTAAAGTTCCAAGGGCACATTGTGAGTGTAGCAAAGACTTCGTGTCATATTCCTGCTATGATAAAAAACACATTGACATGTAGGGAAAAGGAGGTAGGTGCCTCTTTATAAGGCATTGGTCAGATCACGCATGGACTATTGTGCTCAAATTTGGTCACCTAGTTTTCTTTGTGATGCAGAAGCACTAAAAAGAACCCAAAGATTAATGACCAAAGTGATATAAGAACTCTGGAATGTTGGTTGTGCAGAGCAGTTGAGGGAATGTAGATTACAAAGTTTATTTTTCACTTGGTTAGACTATAATAAATTTAGTGTAATCCTTTATCCAAGTGAGAACAAAGAAAGTTTGCACCTGAAAATATCTTCAGGACTGAATATGGTGTTGTACTATCTTACCTGGATAAGTAGTACAACACCAGGCAACTCGTAGCAAAGGTGGAGCTACCAACACTCCTATCCCAGTATCTCCCATAATGCAAAACCCATGTCTTTGCGGATATGTATAATGTTATGCATTAAGGGACTGGCCACTACCCAGACTAGTTTCGACCTTTATTGAGGTCTCTTCAGTGGGAGCCAGGCCCAGAGTTGGAGATACCAGGCAGAAGCAATAGCAAGGTCATCTTTACCTATAAGATAATAGGTAAAGATGACCTTTACCTATTATCAAGGTCATCTTTACCTATAGGTCATCTTTACCTATAGGATAATTTAATAAAAAAAGGTGGCAAACCTTTTGGTTTGCCACCTTTTTTTTATTAAATTACTCTGGATTTAGAGAAAGATGTTGAAAGTTTATTTTTCACTTGGTTAGACTATAATAAATTTAGTTTAATCCTTTATCCAAGTGAGAGCAAACAAAGTTTGTGCCTGAAAATATCTTCAGGACTGAATATGGTGTTGTACTATCTTACCAGGGTAAGTAGTACAACACTAGGCAACTCGTAGCAAAGGTGGAGCAAGATACTAACACTTCTCTAAATGCAGAGTAATTTAATAAAAAAAAAGGTGGCAAACCTTTTGGCAACTCCTATAGGTAAAGATGACCTTGCTATTGCTTCTGCCTGGTATCGCCAACTCTGGGCCTGGCTCCCACTGAAGAGACCTCAAAATAAAGGTCGAAACTAGTCTGGGTAGTCGCCAATCCCTTAATGCATAACATTATACATATCTGCAAGGAGATGTGTTTTGCATTATGGAAGATACTGGGATAGGAGTGTTGGTAGCTTGCTCCACCTTTGCTATGAGTTGCCTGGTGTTGTACTACTTACCCAGGTAAGATAGTACAACACCATATTCAGTCCTGAAGATATTTTTAGGCACAAACTTTGTTTGCTCTCACTTGGATAAAGGATTAAACTAAATTTATTATAATGTAGATTACAGTTTAGTGGATAGGAGGAAAAGTGGAGATATGATAAAGACCTTCAAGTTGATCAAGAGATTTTACCAGATTGATACAGAAAGAATTATAAAAAGAGTGGATGTTAAGAAGGAAAGAATGAGAGGCCATCTCTGGAAGTTGTATAAAGACATCGAAAAGAAGAGTGTGAGGAATAGATTTTTTTACATAGAGAGTTGTTGGTGAGCGAAACACATTGCCAGATTGCATTGTAAATGCAGGGAATAAAAATGATTTCAAGGTTCAATATGATAGACATGTTGTTGGTTGAGAGCGCCTCTCACGATGAGTCTAATGACTCCATGGAGTCAGTAATAGTGTGTAATAATGATAATGATGAACTTTAATAAAACACTACATTTTTTCACAGTTGCTTAAGGAAAATAGTAACAGTGAAAATTAATTCTTAATGTGACAAATCTACATAAGCATGAACAAAAATAAAAGTAATCCATTATTTCAATGAAAGCAATCCATGGACATCAGGAAGGCATTTGATTCTGTGAATCACTGATTTTTACTATAAAAGCTATGGCAAGTGGAATAAAATATGCTTATTATGAATAGTTCAAGAGTTACTTGACAAATAGGAAACAAACTGGACAACTAGGTGAGATATTCAGTGGATAATTAACTGTGAAAACTAGAGTTTGTTGGCATCAGTTCTACTACCAATTTTATATTAGTTATTATTAGTGACTTATTATTATTGGATTACATTTGAATGCAGGCATTTGGAGAGACTTGTTTTCTGGGTAGGTGAGTGTATTGGAGCAGGGAAAACCAGAATTGCACAGGCAAATATAGCTGGAATGGCCTTGTGTGGGGATTGTGACTTGAAAAATGAGAGGGTATACACCATATTGCAGAGCCAGGTGATATATGAGGGGAGTAATAATAGCTATAAGAATACTGGCAGTGTACTGGTTTTTCTGTATACAACTGATAGGTGCATTGGGAATAAAGGGAATGAGTTTGTGGCATTGATTGACTCAATCTCTCTAAAGATTGTTAGTATTAGTGAAACTTGGTTAACTGAGAAGGATGTACCAACAGGGATAGAAATCAAAAGCTAGAGCTTATTTTGGCAGGGAAGGTAAACATGGTGGAGCGTTGCTCATGATGAGGTGAATCATGCCCTCTCAGGGTGGAGAATCACAGTGGAAATAACACTAATGGCTATATGGAGTATATGGTGTGAGATGGATGTTTATAAGACAAAATACTTAGTGGGATATTGCTATAGACCAGGGAATAATGTTCCATCTAAGCTGCAAATGTGTGCATGTATACACCAGTCAAAAGGGGAGTGCACATGCCTGGTAACTGTGTGCACAAAATTTTTGCTTTCAGAAAATTTCCTAAATTTATTAAATAATTTTTGAACATACTATAAAATTTAATTATATTATGTCTGCTCCAATATTACTTTAACCCATTCTAACTTAAAGTCTAATTACTTTTAACTTGCACCATTTCCTGATCCACCCATTCTTGAATTTTGTCTTTAACAAACTTTTCCAATACTTTTACCACCACTCCCGAGATGGTGATTGGTCTGTAATTAACTACCGCAAAGGAACTACTTTACCTTCCTTCCATTCCCTAGGGACCATACATGGTCAAGTTACTTTTAACTTGCGCCATGTGGGAGAATTGATTTTACCATCACCAAGTTGTAGAAGCATATTTGTTTAGTAGAGTATCTACTGTCTAGACGAGCGTTTCCCAAACTTTTCCTACGATTGAACACTTCACAAATCCTGAAATTTTCACAGAACACCTTGGTTATTTTGTAATGTATTAATTAATAATTAATTGTTAATTTAGCTGATTTTTTATTATCATTTAATAATTAATTAAAATCAATTAAACATAAACATCATTAAATTAATTTGTGCTGATTTTCATTGACATATCCCATTCTGATCACCAAAATTTATAATATTATTATAAGTACTTACGAGTGAATGCAGACTTTTTCTCCTGTGTGCTGGTAGTTTTCCCCTCCTTTTGTACATCCTGGAGATCGCTTTGTAGGCTGGTGGTGGATGACTCACTATCTGTTGCATCACAAACACCTTCAATAAAAGATTTCTTAATACCATAATTAAACAAAGTCCCTTGTCTCTTATTCATATCAAAATTTAAATCTGCAGGCCTATTACTTTTAAAAAATTACGGCACTACAGTTTCGAAACTTTCACCCTACAATACGAACTTGCGAAGAGTGTATTCAGTATTACTAGATTTGAGAACCGGATACAGACTACCTTGATCTTCAATTTTAGTGGGGAAATTTTCTTTATACTTCCTTGTTGATTGGTCACTAATGTTTGCAACACAGATATTATTTCTTTCAGTTTTGAGAACAGAGGATACCCTTCCCATTGTTGTAATCGGCTTGCAGGCATTTTTATGATCGGTCATAAACAGCGGTATTCTCTTTCCTGATTGTCGAAAGGTTTCGATGTGTGGAAATCGAAACCTTTTAACAATCAAAAATGAACGGGAGTATAGCAGGGAATATAGCTTGTGATGAGTAGAAAATATGCATTATTATTATTATTATTCAGGCCTCCATGGAGTCAAAAGACTCATCGCGGGAGGTCATTCCTAGGAAACACAAAGTCTATCAATAATTAACGATAATTCATGAATACTTCCACGTTTAAAAATACACAGCTTGGTCACTAACATTCGCTACACAGATGTTATTAGGCGTTCTTGGTCTGCACTTTTCGACATATTCACGAATATTATTCTCCTCAGAATATTTCCACTATAAAATATTTATTCATGAAAAATGCTTAGAAAACTAAAATGACAAATTCCAGGAGAACTTCTCGCAGAACACTTATTCACACTCGCAGAACACATTTTGGGAAACCCTGGTCTAGACATTACAGTCACCTGAACTCATGCTAACAGAGGTGGATTTTTGTATCTACACAGATTTAAGCAAATAAATTTAGTGCTTTCAATTTTACATTATAGCTAGATGAAAAAATGGAAATGTTAATATGAGAAATATTACATTAGCTGCTTTAGTGCGTTAAACACTCAAAATTTTACTATTGAAATTAAGGCGGGAAAGAACTGCAAATTCTTTTAAATTTGAGTGGCTTAACAAATGTGACATAATTTGTTTATAAACTGAATATATGTCCAGTGTTTAAGTAGCTGAAGAGGTAAGCATTTAGATTGCTCTTACAGAAATATTTAGCATGCAGTGTACAACATCTTTTAACAAAAGATGTTCTCACCCTAAATTTGATATGCCACAAATTAAGAGTTTGTGGCCTGTGACTTAAACTGTTATGAGGGCAGGCTAGCACACACATTGAATCTGAAACTATAAACTTATGCACAAAATGGTTTCATGCATACAAAATGGCCAGCAAAAATTAAAGGGAGTATTGCATTGAATATAGCTTGTTATGAGCAGAAAATATGCATTATTATTATTATTATTCAGGCCTCCATGGAGTCAAAAGACTCATCGCGGGAGGTCCTTCCTAGGAAACACAAAGGCTATCAAGACTCATCATGGGAGGTCCCTCTTAGGAAACACAAAGTCTATCATACCATTCCTTAAACTCATTGACCATTCTTGCTCTCACCACTCTATCAGGCAATGCATTCCATGGTTCATCCACCTTCCATGCAAAGAAACCACTCCTCACCCTCTTGCTCACAGTTTCCTTTCATAACTTCCAGGGATGGCCCCTTGTCATGACTGCTTCCTGCTGATCAACCAAGTGAAAGAACTCTCCAGTGTCAACCCTGTGACCACCTTTCAACAGCTTAAAGGTCTCAATCATATCACCTCTTCTTCTTCTATCCACCAAACTCTGCAGTCTGCATTCCCTCAGCCGATCCTCATAATCAACATTGTACAGTCCTGAAACCAGTGGCGGCCCGTGAAGGTTTTAGTGGGGGTGTTGCCTATACAAGATAATTTTTAAAAAATTATTTTTATCCTAATCAGTAACCAATTTATTAATAAATAAATCTACAGATTTATTTATTAATAAATTGGTTACTGATTAGGAAAAAAAAAATATTTTTTTTTTATTTTGTATAGGCAGCACCCCCATTTAAAATTTCACTACCACATCTGCACTATTACTAATAACCCTTCCCAGCTTCACATCATCTGCAAACAACTGAACATCCCCCATGCAATCCACTGATGATGTCATTGATATAAAAGTTAAACAATATAGGTCCCAGTACTAAGCCCTGTGGAACCTCACTTGTAACCTTCTGCCTCTTTGATATTGCTCCACCATACACAACTCTCTGATACCTATCAGACAGCCAATCCTGAATCCAGTTGACCAATCTGACATCCAGACCTATGTGCTGCAACTTAAATATCAGCTTATCATGTGGCACCCTGTCAAATGCCTCTGCTAAATCCAAGAAAACGGCAGTATATGCCTTTCCCTCATCTACTACTCTTGTAACTTTATTATAAAAGGCTAGCATATTACTAAAACAAGAGCGACCCCTCACAAACCCATGTTGCCTCTCAGAGATAACATTACCCTCATCTGCCCAATGCTGTATATGGTCCCTCACTGCTTTCTCCAAGATCTTACTACATGAGTATCAAGAGTTCTGGATTTGGTCATAGCATCAAAGGATCTGATTGTGACTGAGATGCCATACTTGTTCCCAGTTGGTGAGAGTAACCATGTAGTCCTGACTTGGAGGTATCATGGTAGAAAGAATTTATGTAGAATTTTAAGGCAGGTGATTACTATAGTCTTAGAAACCAGCAATAGTAGATTGTGTGAATAAAGAAGATAAAGCAATTTTGAGTCAAATGGATGAGAAGCAAAATTGCTTATAAAAATAGATTATGGAAGATATATAATAAGAGAGGGGGAGAGCACTTGAGGAATATGAGACTGAGGCTAGGAAAGTGACTAGAATTGTAAGGCGTGTAAAGTTAGAATTTGAGAGGAGAGACTAGTGCTGTAATACAATGAGAATTCCAAGGAGTTTTATTCACTACATGGCAAATAAGAGAGAAAACGATTGTGGACACAGATTATTTTGATGGCTGGAGATGGGACTTGGGTGACCAATGCAGATGACTTAGTTGAGCTATTTAATGATCACTCTAATAGTGTTCCATCTGGTATAGCAGACTTTATTCCCAGTAGGATAAGCAGTAGGGAAGTGTCAAAGTGAATGAATATGGTGTATTCCAAATATTGAGTATGCTAGATGTCAGTAAAACAGAGGGATGGAATTTCACCCTGTGTTTTAAGAGAATGTGCTGTGTGACCATATCATTAACTCAGTGGCTGCCTCTATGCTACACCCTGTCGACTGTACTGGGTACAGGTTCCTGGAGAGTGGAAGGAAGGTAAGATAGTGCCATTGCATTAAGGTGGCTGTAGTATGGAAGTATCAAACGATAGGCCTGTTTGTTTCTTTTGTAGCGATTATGATTTTGGAAAAACGGAGAAGAACTCATATACAGAATTGGGCAGATGAGGGCAATACTATTTATGCAGGCTAGCATGGATTTGTTAAAACATTATAAATGGTTTTAGTAATCTGGTTGCCATTTATATTAAAGTAACAAGAGCAGTGGATAAGGGTAATAATACACTGTCATTTTTTTAAAAAAATTTCCAAGGCATTTGATAGCGTGGCACATAACAAGTTGTTTTTTAAGTTACAACATATGGACTTGGAAAATAGGTTACTGAATTAGATTGGTAATTGGCTTTCTGACAGATATGAGAGTTTTATATGGGGAGCAGAAAGTATCATAGAGGGAGAAGTTATAAGTGGAATTCCACAAGGAAGTTACAAGTGGAGTTGAATAGGGTTCAGTACCGGGAAAATTCAATCTTTATGCTGATATTATCACATGACTACAGGGAGATATTCAGTTGCTTATAGATGACGTGAAGCTTTATGAGAGTTATTAATAATATTGCTGATGCTTTGGCTCTTCAAGAGTATTTCAATAAACTAGAAAGGATGATAAATGTAAGGTTTTGAAATTTGGGATCAACAGATGGGATGCTTCATGTTCACTTTGTGAAGTTATACTGGAACAAGTGAGGGATGGTGGGGTAATTGTAGATAGAAATTTGAAGTTCAGAGGACATATGCAAAGGTTATGAAGACATCTCAGAGAATTGCTGAATATTGACTAAAGGACATTGACCATGAGAGATAAAAGTATAGTGGTCCCATGTATAAAGCTTTGAGCAGACCACATCCAGATTTCTCTGCTCATATCTGGTCACCAGGATGTGAAGCGGATGAAGTAAACTTGGAGATGGTGCAGAGATAGATTATAAACTGTACGATGTTGATTATGAGGATGGACTGAGAGCATACAGACCGCAGAGGTTGGGGGATAGAAGAATAAGGGTAGATATGATTGAGACATTTAAAATGTTGACAGGTTGTTATTGGATTAACCCTGGGGGGGGGGGAGTTAGAAGAAAACTATATTTGAACACAAGAAAAATAAATTTATGTATTTTGAATTAACCAAAACAAATACTGTAATTTCCATTAAATACCACCAGTCAAATTGTTCAGTTCATGTAATATCAGACAACAATGCAAATGTAATAATGATGAATGAACACCTAGGTTGCCTAGGTGTGTTTATTGGACAGTAACTTAAAAAGGAAGACTTATGCAAGTACTTGAAAACAAAAAAATGATGAGCTATATCTTATCCAGGTTTTATTATTTGAAACAATTTATATGAAGGAATTTATGTGCCTCTTATATTATTCTACTTATATTATTCTTGGATCTGCATATACCCCAGTATTGCAGTGGATGCTGCAATACTATACTACAATAGAGGGAGAGTGTGCCAACAGCATCGAGCGATTGATCCTTTCCATCTACTAACCGCACTCAAACTTGCTTAACTTTTTGCATGAGCCATTAGTAGCAGAGGCTCTACCAATTGACCAATCTTTGCTAGCAATTAACTAATGCCAGCAGCACATAGGGTTCCCAGGTTGTCACGCTCCCAAGTATTAACTGGGCTCAGGTTTGCTTAACTTCAGTGATCAGACGAGAACTGGGAGAACTGGTGCTTTCAAACCAATCTGGCCGCAATGTAAAATAAATCTATCTCTACAAAATATTGATATTCCTTCATATAAATAGCCAATCTTATTTTAGTATTTATCAGTGACTTTTGTAGAAAAAAGTTACATTTAATATCCAGCAGAATATTAACTTGTAATATGAGTACCATTTAAAAAAAAAATATATATATATATATATATATATATATATATATTTAAATGATTTTGGATACTTAGTTCGCAAAATACATACATTGCTGGCCTGGTTGGCCGAGTGGTTAGCGTATCCGCTCTCCAGCCAAAAGTCTGTGGGCATGGATGTTTGTCTGCAAAAATACTAGTGGTGGTGGTCAGCGGTAGATGGCATTGGTGTAGATGATGAAGGTAATTGCAGTTGGTAGAGTGGTGGAGATGGAAAGTTGTAGAGAGGTACCCTCCCTCGATGAGTCCAAGACTCATCGAGGGAAGTGTAACCTGGAGGTGTTATGTAATAATAATAATAATACATCTTGATTTAAAATTAAAAAATAATAAAAAAAAGAACAAGAAGAAAGTAAGGAAATAAATGCTGCTTGGGCACTGAGCACTTGAGCCAAGAGATATTTAACAGCGTCAATGTTTGAATGTATTCTGAAGGTCAAAGGACTGAATAAGGTTGGCATCAGATGGATAAATGAACGAAATTTAATTATGCATTAAATCTGCAAGAAGAAGGCACTGTGAAGGTAGCACAAAGATGAATTATGGTAATGACTGTTTGTGCTTCTTTTGTAGTTATTAAGAATTTTGAGAAATTGGTAAGAACTTGTGTAATTGTGCAGATGAGGGCAATATTATTTATGCATATTAGCATGGTTTTATTAAGGATGCTCTTGTTTCAGTTGTCTGATTACTTTTTTACAGTAGAGTAACAAGAGCGGTGGATGAGAATAAGAACACTCCAATATTTTTGGATTCTGCAATCACATTTGACACATTTGCAAACTTAAAAACCAACATGACAAATTGGTTTTTAAGTTGCAATATATGGGTTTGAAAAGTAGGTTAGTAGATTAGATTGGTAACTGGCTTTCTGATGTATATCAGAGATGTATATAAGAGAGTAGGAAGGTTACAGGTGTCATTGCACAGGGTTCTGTACTGAGAATATTATTGTTCAATCTTTATGTTGATATTGTCACAGGACAGTGAGATATTCAGTTGTTTGCAGATGATGCGAAACTTGGGAGGGTTATTAGTAACAGTGCTTATGTTTTGGCTCTTTGAATCTATGTGAATAAGTCAGAAAGGTGGGCATATGAATAGAGATATCAGTTTAATGCAACAAGTTCCAATCATCCCATGAAGCATCCTATCTGTGCATCCCAAATTTTTTAAAATTTGGGATCTACAGATGGGATGATTTATACTCACTTGGTAGAGTTGGAATAATGGAAGAAGTGGAGAAAACAAGAGATTTTTGGGTGATTGTAGACTGAAATTTGAAGTTCAGAGGACATATTGCACAGTTTAGAGAAAACATTGTGAGGATATCTCAGAGAAGTTCTGTGATACTGAGGAAGACATTGAACATGAGAGACAAAAGGGGTAGTCCCATTATATAAATCTTTGATGAGACTATATATGGATTTCTGTGCTCAGATCTAGTCATCAGGATTTAAAGGGGGAATGAAGTAACCTAGGAGATGGTGCAGAGATGAATTACAAAAATGATATCAGGACTGTGCAGTGTTGGTTATGTTGATAAATTGAGAGCATGCAGACTGAAGAGTTAGGCAGATAGAAGAATAAGGAGAGATATGATTGAGGCATTTAAGATGTTGAAGGGTTATTATTGGATTAACACTGGGGAGGGTTTTCGTATGATAGAATGAGGGGAAAGAACAAGGACAAAAGTCCATTAGGGCGATTTTGAGGGAAGTTGAGGAGACAGGATATCTGGGAGTGGTAGTGGACAAGGACCTGAAGTTTAGGAGTTAAATTTGCATAAGTTGTGATGTCATCACATTAATTATGACAATAATGCAGAGGATCTTAATGTGCAGAAATAAAGAAGTTATGGTTCTGTTATATAAAGCCTTAATAAAGCCTCATGTAGATTATTGTGTGCAGATTTGGTCATCTCATTTTGTCATGATGAGAATATATTAGAAAGGATCTAGAGAAGATTGACTAAGGTGGTATCTGATCTTTTGAATATGGATTATGAAGATATATTGAAGAAATGTGATTTGCAAAGGAGGAGGAGGAGGAGCAAGTTAATGAGGAAGAAATTTTTCATAGAATGAGTGAAGGGGAGAGAACAAAAGATCATCTGTGGAAACTGTATGAGGAGCAGGCTCCTTACATGAAGAAAGTGGTTGGTAAGTGGAATGCGTTGCCTGAGAGTGTAATGAATGTTGACTTGTTGAACGTGTTTTAAACAGCAATGAGTCTTTTTTTTCCCCAGGAAATCTAGTGCTAATAATAATAATCTTTTACAGTTTAATAATAATACAAATCTAAATGATTTATATTATCATTATTACATAGGCATCTTTGTGGAGACCGAAGACTCATTGCAAGAAGTCTACACAAACTGTTCTCACAATATCTATCATGTGTCACCTTGAACATATTCACTCATCCATTACTCTCCAAACAAAAAATCTATTCTTCATGCTCTTTCTAACCGCACTCTTTTCAATTTTCAAGGATGATCTATTTGTTCTTCCTGAAAATTTCCTCTGCATTAATCTTATGAAACCCTTTCAGTAACCTATAGATTTCTATTATATCCCCTGTTTTCCAACTATCAAGCTACTGTAACCTTTATGAAGGTGCAATATCAGCTTAGTTGTACTTGTTCCAGTAAATCCCAAACTTCTACCAGCCATCTATCAACCAAATTCTGCAAACAAACACAACTCTGTCAGTCATCTTGTCACATGCTTTTGGGTCATCTCCACCACTCTTCCTCCTCCTCAAGAAACTCAGGTGATCAGATTTGTATTATTTGCAGAATGATTTCTGTGATATACTGCACAATTTGTCCTCCTCATAGTATTAACTTTTTTTTTTTTTTTTTTGTAATGGTCAAGAAGTAGTTATTTCTGCATAACAGTTTATTCGCTATTTGGACACACAGTTTATTGTTTTGTTTCACTATCTGTTTTAACTTTTTTTTTTTTTTTTTTTTTTTTTTTGCCATTTCTAAATTGTGTATAAAATAATAAGGAGAAAATGAAATATTCATTGGAGACAATCATATTTGAAATTTTATTGCCTAGGCTAGTGCAACAGAAATTAAACAAATCATCAACGCATTTCGAGATCCAACAGCTCTTTATAGTTCGGGTATTGTCTTGAATGGTATAAAGTTTACATTCTTGAAAATAGAAGGTGATGCAATTCTAGGAAGGAAAGGAAACAAAGCATGTTTAGTGATGCAGACTGAAAAAGGTAGGAAGTTTTCTTATGCATTTGCACTTTTATTACTCTCTTGATTTAGAGATCGAAGTTAAAGGTTTGATTTCTACCTAACAGTTTTATTAGCTATTTGGATGCATAGTTTATTATTGTTTCACTATCTGTTAGTTTTAACTTTTTTTTTTTGCCAAAAAACAACAATAAAGATAATTTTCCTGCCCTATGAAAATGGCTTGAAATGATTTAAACTTTGATTCAAATATACTAATTTGTATTGTTTGTATTTTGTAATCCTTGTGTGGAGTTTTTAATGGATAAACAAAAACTATTCTATCTAGTAGCTGTAGCTGAATATATTTTAGAAAGGCCTGTGTAATTTCATTATAACCTCTATGTCACTAGATCTCTCCAGCAGAAAGACGTCTTTCGTATGGTGATCGTAGTTCTACGATAAAGGATAATATATATGCATTGCCTACTGTACTTGGTTTTGGTGAACATCCTTTCCATAAGTAGTAATCTCAGTCACAGGTGCCACTAAAAGACATCTGGAATGAGTTTGATGTTTGCACAGAAAAGGAGAAATCATCGATCCATCCTTGATCACAAATTGGTTCGTGTGTCTATTCTGCTATCTAGGTTGAAGAGGAGTGGTGCACCAGTTAACTGTTCATCAATAATTGATCAACAGTAGTGCTGATTCTGGATTCCTGTAAGAATAGCTTGCCATTCTTTTCTTACTCTAAAATGTCTGAACTTCAGATAGTCTCAATTTCACATCTTGCAAGAGGAATTAGCAATGCTCAGTAAGGAGATGAAGGAAAGGAAGACTGAATTGCATGCAGTCAGTAGGGAGATTAGGACCAGGGCTGGTGCTAGGCTGGATGCCACCCACCTGCAAAGCTGAAATGGGTGACCCCAAACAAATGGCAATTTATTTATTTATTTTTATTTTTGTTATAATCATGTGGAAAGAATTTACAAGAATTTTTTGTAAATTTGTAACTTTTCTTAACTGTAAATTAGCAGCAACTATATTGACTTACCTAATTATTATTACTTAATTTGTTTACAAAAATTTAAAGAAAGAAAGAATGAAACTTCATACTAACACTTCGAAATGGTGCCCGCCTGCACTGTAAGCCTTGCGGGCCTGCTTCCGCCGGCCCTTATTAGGACCATTAAGATTACTTTAGCTGATGTAACTAGAACTGGATTAGGTGAGAGAGAGAGAATTTGGTAAATGAGAGAGTAGTGAAGAGAATGGAAGTGACAAGAAATTGAGATAATGAAAGAACAAGCTGTTAAAATGAAATGAGAAGATGCTGTGTTAGAGTAAAGAAAACAGAGATGAGGGAAAGTCATGAAATCGGGGAACACAGCAGAGTACAGAAAAGGAGGGAGTGAGAGATGCTGGTTTGGATGAAGTTATGAGTGGTACAATATATGGTGATTCAATGATTCTGGGTATCAAGAGTAGAGGATTGCTTGTCTGATGGAACAATAGAGATGGTGACTTTAGCAATAAAGAGAAGGCTTGATTTAGGAGAGATTATTGTGATATGAACACAAATGACCTGGGAGGTAGTTTTAATCGGGCGGCAAAGGATTTAAGAACAATGTTAGATATTGTGTCTAAAGGAAGTCGAGGAGATGAGAGATCTAGGAGTGGTGGTGGACAAGGACCTGAAATTCAGGGGCCACATCGCATAAGTTGTGAAGATGTCACAACGGATAATGGCAATGATGCAGAGGACCTTGACATGCAGAAATAGAGAGGTTATGATGGCATTGTATAAGGACTTAATCAGCCCTCATATGGATTATTGTGCACAGATTTGGTAGCCAGGTTTTTATGGTCACGAAGATATGTTGCAAAGGGTCCACAGAAGATTCACAAAAGTGGTCATTGGTCTTTGTGGAATGTGGAGTATGAGGACAGATTGAGAGAATGTAAGTTGCAAAGCCTCGTGAATAGGAGCTAAAGGGGGAGGGGAATATGATTGAGACATATAATCTAGTCAGGGGTTGTTATCAGATTGACATGGAAGAGATTTTTCATAGAATGGGGGGGGGGGGGTAGAACAAGAGACCATCGCTGAAAACTGTACACGGAGGATGTGAGCAGGTTCCAGCGATGGTCTCCTGAGTGTGTTGTGGATATAGACACATTGAATCAGTTTAAAGCATTGTTGCATATATAATAGTGTGTACTTGCCAGTCTCTGAGTGTCTCTGACTCCATGGAGGTCAGATGTTAACAATAATAATAATAATAATAAAGAAAGTTAGTGAGGGTACTGCCTTGTTTTAAGTAGAATTAATGAGAAGTAGAAGAGCAGTAATAATGAATGATATGATTGCATGAATGTACAGAAAAAGAGGTCTGGAATATGTTGATGTTTGAAGTGAATTTGATCGCAAAAGAGAGCTGTATGCTAGAGATAGGTTGCATCAGAACGCAGAAGGTCATAAACGTTTGAAGAGATTGCTGTTTCTGAGCAAGTTAAATTATTTGGGCAAGGAAATTAGAATTGATAAGGTTGAGAATAAGAGGAGAGGCTTATGCAGAGAATGTGTTTTCGGTGATCATTTCTTATTGAATAATTTGAAGAATAGAACAGATAAAAATCAGTATGGGATATTGAGAACACTGAAACTGCTAGCATGTATATAAGAACTAAAGGGAATCTACAGTTTTGGTATACTAATGCAAGAAGCATTTGAAATAAGAGGGAAGAATTTTTGGCATTAGTCAGTGCAATCTTGCCAAAAGTGATGGATATTAATGAAACTTTGCTGACAGCAGAAGATGTGGTTACTGGAATTGAATATTATGGGTAGAGAAGATAGAATGGAGGAGGAGTATTGCTGATGATAGAACTGCAGCCAAAAAAAAGGATATCTAGAAGACAGGCATATGAATAGCACTTCATTATTATTATTATTATTATTATTATTACATGGCACCTCCAGGGAGTCCAAAGACTCATTGAGGGATGGCATCTACTCTACAACTCTTTGTCTCTACCACACAACCTGCCAACTACACCAATGCCATCTACCGCGCACCACTACTAGTATTTTCACAGATGATCACAAACATCCATGCCCACAGAGGGATTTGAACACGCAGCCTTTTGGCAGAGAGTGGATGTGCTAACCACTTGGCCAACCAGGCCCGCAAATTCATTTGAGACAATCTGGTGTGAAACAGTGGCCAGTGGAACAAAATATGCAATTTGTTGCTGATATAGACCAGATGGTACAAGGGGTAATGTGGAAGACATGCATCAGAAATTAGCACGAGTTCAGGTCAGGTAATTATTATAGGGATTTTAACAACAACGATATCAACTGGAAAGAGGAAAGATCATGTGGCAAGAAGAAAATGGAATTCATATGCCTTCTAAGAGATAATTACTTGAAACAGCATATAACTGAATGGAGCTGTGGTGTGAGTGTGTTGGATCTGTCCAGGGGTACAGAAGAGCCTATAGCCATGCCATGGCATAAGAAATTGCAAGGGAAAGATGTTAGTAGTGCATGGGAAATAGTCAGTGGATATCTGAAGAAATCAATATCTGAATGTATTTCCATGGTCAGGAAGATAAATAAGGTAGGTGTTAGGTGGATGAGTAGTAGCAGTAGTAATAGTATTAGGTGTGATCTGCGAAAAAAGTAAATGTTATGGAGGATTTATAAGGAGAAAGGTGATCAGCAAGCTCACGAGCAGTGTGCTGGTAATCTGTCTAACTCAGGCCAGACAAGGACCAGAATAGTCAGGAAAGCTAAATCAGATTATGAGAATACATTAGCCAAGCATGTCAAAGAAAATTCCAAAGAATTCTTTCACAATGTGGCAAGCAGGTGCGGCTCATGCATAGATGCTGCTGAACTGCAGCAACCCCAGTTTTTCTCGATATATAATTATATCTATTAATTTATTTATATTTGCTTGTGATATTTATCATCAACAAGGGCAAAGGACGCTAGCAGCGCTGTGTTTACCACAGTGTCATATTGCTACGCGTGCAAGCATATGCATTTCATAGTGAGATGCGAGCTATTAGTGTAATGTGGCTGTCTGTCAGGCAGTTCCACTGTTGTTTATATGCAGTTTGCACCAGTAGTAGAGTGTTCATAGTGCTTATCTTGTTTATTCCGTCTCTTTAAATATTTGGACATTACAATTAAAGGAATGGATTTTATTTGTAAGTAATTTTGAATTATACTAAACTGTATAATTTTATCAATAATAAAGAATATTTTTTCATGAAACAAAACAAGAAGAATATATTTTATTTTTAAGTAATTTTGAATTATACCAAACTGTATAATTTTATCAATAATAAACAATATTTTTTCATGTTTAATTTTTTTATCAATAAAATTTGGATAAAATATCAAACCATAAGTTTGATATTTTATCCAAACACGTATACACTGTACTTATAGTGTGTATGTATATTTCGAAAGTTGCAGCATCCCCAGGATTTCAAGCAACGAGCTGCCATTGGTGGTAAGTAAAAGGAAGAATGACTTGGGAAGGATAACTTTAATGCATGCCGATAGTAGTGTGGTGGCCAAGTCAGGTGTTGCTGAGTGACCACTTTTCAAAAGTGTTCACTCAGTAATTACCTGAGTGAGGATAATAATAATAATAATCGTATGATGGTACAATGGCCATGAGTCCCCTTTTACGGGGAGGTACGGCACCATCCCCCCCCCCAAATTTTATCCAGGCTCCGGAACCGGCATAGGTGACAAATCAGGCCTATGACTGGGTCAGTATTCCTGACTGTAATCCGTGTGTGTTCACGGGGCCAGTTTTCCTGCTTGCGGGATGAAAAACCCCAGATATACTGGCATAAAAAACCCTGCTGTCCATGCCCAAGACAGGCTAACTTGGCTGAGGAAGATCCATAAGCTCCTCACGTCGTCGATGGGATGAGAGGATATTTCTATCTTATGTAGCAATAACTGCAAAGTTGGGTAGCGTATGGGAATTGAGATTAATGAATTAGATGTAATAGGATGTTGCAGAATTTAACTGCAAATACTGCTGTGGGTTTGGATGGGATATCAGCTTGGGTATTACGTGAATGTGCAAAGGAATTGCCAGTGCCTCTTACTTGGTTGTTTAATTTTAGTCTGAGCTCTGGTAAGATCCTTAGGAAGTGTAAGGAAGGTAAAATAGTTCCTTTCCATAAAGGAGACTAAGACTGCAGTAGAAAATTACTGACCAATCAGCATCTCGGGAGTGGCGATAAAAAATGTTGGAAAAGTTGTTGGTTAAAGACAAAATCCAGGAATGTGTCGATATAAATATGATACTCCATGGAGAGCAACATAGTTTTGCTAAACGTCAGTTTTGCTTTAGTAATTTATTAACTTTTTTATTACTGAATTAAAATATTACTTTGATGCCAACTACAGAATAGTCAGAAATACGAAGAGGCAGATTGATATCTGAATAAAAAAATAATCAGTCTGAATGTCACTAGTTCTGAGAACTGATTCCTGCCTAACTGATATTTATTTGCATATACTCCTGTGTGTGTTCTGTGAACAATTTTGCTCTATCCATTTAGTCACTGGACATCATCAGATGTCATATGGTGACTTCTTTCTTGCCAGGTTGGTTTTGTCATATGTTTTTCTGGAGGCTTCAACTCTAAAGATCAGTCACTTTCAGACACACCATCCATCCATTTCATGGAAGGTCTACCTCTTCCTCTTTTTCCAGGAACTTATCTTCTATTACTGTTTTGAGAAGTCCTCTTTCCATTATTGCAGCCTGGTTGGCCGGGTGGTTAAGGCTGTGGGTTCGAATCCCACCGTGGGCATGGATGTTTTTCATCATCTGTGAAAATACTAATAGTGGTAGTAGATGGTATTGGTGTAGATGATGAAAGTAGTTGCGCTTTGTTGTAGTTGAGTTGTGGAGTTGGTGCCCTCCCTCGATGAGTCTTTGGACTCCCTGGAGATGTCATATAATAATAATTATTTCAATGTGTCCAAAGTATTTCAGGCTTATCCCATATATCTTTAAGCAGCTTTAAAGTTCTGCAAATCTTTTCTAGCACCCATCCATTTCACCACCTTTCAGTATATGATATCCTTAACAGCCTTCTAGAACACTATATCTCAAAAGCAACTATCCTTTTCCTATAAGACTTTATTGGTTTCAGGTCAAACAAAATCACTGCATCCGGAATTCTCAACTTTCTTCTTGTGAAGATAGATCCATCCTTCCAGAGTTTAGACAAGTCTATGACTATTGTTTTAGCCAATCCTAGTTTTTTTCTAATGTCTTCTGAACAGCAATTCTTCATATTAATAATGGATACCAGGTATTCGGTTTGTTTTGCTATGAATCTTTGTTTTGTTATCATTGAGTTGAAGGATTCATCCTAGTTCTTCCTTGTAATTACAAAGAAGTAATGTATCATCAGCATACCTCAGATTTCTGATCAATCTGCCACTTAAAGATTTCCTGTGTTAAGTTCATCTAATACTTCAAGCATGATTATACTAATGCAAGAAGCATTTGAAATAACAGGGAAGAATTTTTGGCATTAGTCAGTGCAATCTCATCAAAAATTGTAGGCATGTAGTGAAACTTGGCCGTGCAATTTGAAGAGGATAGACATGTGAATGATAGTTCATTTGAGGCAGTCTAGTGTGAAATAGTGACCAACACAACCAAATATACAGTTGGTTGCTGCTATAGGCCAGGGAGTGATATTGAATTCATGCATCGGCAAATTAGTGCAATGCGTGCAGGGTTAGTGATTATTATGTGAGATTTTAATTATGGTGATATCAATTGGAAGGAGGAAATATCACACGACAAAAAGGAAATGGAATTCATGCACCTTCTAAGAGATAATTACTTGAAACAGCACTTAACTGAAGGGACTCGTGGTGTGAGAGTGTTGGATCTGGTCATAGGTTCAGAGGACATATGCATAAGGTGTCCTCATTACCTCCAATTGGTGAGAGTGATCATGTGGTATTGACTTGTGAGGTTGCAAAATTTGTGGATTTCTCTTTTAAGAAGGTGTATACAAGCCAGCCTGGTTGGCCAAGTGGTCAGCATATCCACTTTCCAGACAAAAGGCTGCGGGTTCGAATCCTGCCGTGAGCATGGATGTTTGTGATTGTCTGTAAAAATACTAGTGCTGATGAGGGTGGTAGATGGCATTGGTGTAGGTGAAGATGATAGTTGTGGTTCATTGTAGTTGGATTGAAGGGTGAAGTAGGTGACGACCTCCCTCGATGAGTCTTTGCACTCCTTGGAGGTATTATGTAATAATAACACCTCCAGGTCTCGCCGGCCTGGTTGGCCGAGTGGTTAGCGTATCCACTCTCCAGCCATAAGGCTGCGGTTTTCGAATCCCTCTGTGGACATGGATGTTTGCGATTGTCTGTGAAAGTACTAGTGGTGGTAGTCGGCAGTAGATGGCATTGGTGTTAAATGATGAAGGTTGGTGGAGTAGTGAGACGAAGAGTTGTAGAGTAAATGCCCTCCCTCGATGAGTCTTTCGACTCCCTGGAGGTGTCATATAATAATAATAATAACATATGGAACTACAGGTTAGGTAATTATAACAGCCATCCCATCTGAGGAAGGCAATATCAGAAAATATTCCCTTGGTCAGGAAGACAAACAAGGTAGGCATTAGATGGATGAGTAGTAGTATCAGGCTTGATCTGCAAAAAAAGAAAATGTTATAGAGAATTTACAAGGAGAAAGGCGATCAGTACAACCATGAGCAGTACAAGGCTCAAGCTAGGAAGGTTACCAGCATAGTAGGAAAAGCTAAATCAGATTATGAGAAGACCTTAGCCAAGAAGATCAAGGGTAATCCCAAAAAGTTCTTCTGATCACTTTTCAAAAGTCTATCACCCAAGTGAGGATATCTCTGTACCTATAGCAATAACTAATGTGAGTATTAAAGTTAATAAATCAGAGGTACTTAGTATATTGCAGAATTTAAATACAAGCACTGCTATAGGTTTAGATGGAATATCAGCTCGGGTGTTGCGTGAATGTGCAAAGGAATTGCAGTGCCTCTTACTTGGTTATTTTACTTAAGTTTGAACTCTGGTATGGTCCCTAGGGAGTGGAAGGAAGGCAAAGTGGTTCTAATTGAGGTTACCAATTCAGATGTAATAGCAGAGTTACTGAGTGATCACTTTTCAAAAGTCTCTCACCCAAGTGAGAATATCTCTGCACCTATAGCAATAACTAATGTGAGAATTGATGTTAATAAATCAGAGGTGCTTAGTATATTGCAGAATTTAAATGCAAACACTGTTGTAGGTTTAGATGGAATATCAGCTCGAGTGTTGCGTGAATGTGCAAAGGAATTGTCAACGCCTCCTACTTGGTTATTTAACTGAAGTTTGAACTCTGGTATGGGCCCTAGGGAGTGGAAGGAAGGCCAAGTGGTTCCTTTGCATAAAGGTGGCTCTAAGATTGCGGTAGTTAATTAGAGCCCAACCGCCATCTCGGGAGTGGTGGTAAAAGTATTGGAAAAGTTGGTTAAGGACAGAATTCAAGAATGGGTGGATCAGAATATGATACTCTATAGCAGGGGTGTCAATAACGTCGATTGCGATATACGGGTAGATCGCATAATGCTTTGGGGTCGATCGCAAATTTATTTTGTCTCAATTTTCAAAATAATATATAGATGAGTCCGAATACGATAAAACAAATAATATTAACCTATTTATCAAATAATAATCTATATTATGGTTCTATTTAAAAGTTACGTTAATTAATACAAAATTTGTAGTGTGATATAAATACAAAATTTATATCACACTATAAATTATTAGCTCCATTTGTAGATTTTCTGGTGCGTTATTCACGTTCGTTTTTAATGGTAATGAAATGTAAAATTGGACTCCAAATCATTAAAATCTTTCTTCAAATTCTTGTCGTAATAATGCTATTTTTCTTGCATATTCTTGAGATTTTTCATTTGAAATAATAGGTGTATCATCAGCATACCTCAGATTTCTGATCAATCTGCCACTTAAAGATTTCCTGTGTTAAGTTCATCTAATACTTCAAGCATGATTATACTAATGCAAGAAGCATTTGAAATAACAGGGAAGAATTTTTGGCATTAGTCAGTGCAATCTCATCAAAAATTGTAGGCATGTAGTGAAACTTGGCCGTGCAATTTGAAGAGGATAGACATGTGAATGATAGTTCATTTGAGGCAGTCTAGTGTGAAATAGTGACCAACACAACCAAATATACAGTTGGTTACTGCTATAGGTCAGGGAGTGATATTGAATTCATGCATTGGCAAATTAGTGCAATGCGTGCAGGGTTAGTGATTATTATGTGAGATTTTAATAATGGTGATATCAATTGGAAGGAGGAAATATCACACGACAAAAAGGAAATGGAATTCATGCACCTTCTAAGAGATAATTACTTGAAACAGCACATAACTGAAGGGACTCGTGGTGTGAGAGTGTTGGATCTGGTCATAGGTTCAGAGGACATATGCATAAGGTGTCCTCATTACCTCCAATTGGTGAGAGTGATCATGTGGTATTGACTTGTGAGGTTGCAAAATTTGTGGATTTCTCTTTTAAGAAGGTGTATACAAGCCAGCCTGGTTGGCCAAGTGGTCAGCATATCCACTTTCCAGACAAAAGGCTGCAGGTTCGAATCCTGCCATGAGCATGGATGTTTGTGATTGTCTGTAAAAATACTAGTGCTGATGAGGGTGGTAGATGGCATTGGTGTAGGTGAAGATGATAGTTGTAGTTCATTGTAGTTGGATTGAAGGGTGAAGTAGGTGACGACCTCCCTCGATGAGTCTTTGCACTCCTTGGAGGTATTATGTAATAATAACACCTCCAGGTCTCGCCGGCCTGGTTGGCCGAGTGGTTAGCGTATCCACTCTCCAGCCATAAGGCTGCGGTTTTCGAATCCCTCTGTGGACATGGATGTTTGCGATTGTCTGTGAAAGTACTAGTGGTGGTAGTCGGCAGTAGATGGCATTGGTGTTAAATGATGAAGGTTGGTGGAGTAGTGAGACGAAGAGTTGTAGAGTAAATGCCCTCCCTCGATGAGTCTTTCGACTCCCTGGAGGTGTCATATAATAATAATAATAACATATGGAACTACAGGTTAGGTAATTATAACAGCCATCCCATCTGAGGAAGGCAATATCAGAAAATATTCCCTTGGTCAGGAAGACAAACAAGGTAGGCATTAGATGGATGAGTAGTAGTATCAGGCTTGATCTGCAAAAAAAGAAAATGTTATAGAGAATTTACAAGGAGAAAGGCGATCAGTACAACCATGAGCAGTACAAGGCTCAAGCTAGGAAGGTTACCAGCATAGTAGGAAAAGCTAAATCAGATTATGAGAAGACCTTAGCCAAAAAGATCAAGGGTAATCCCAAAAAGTTCTTCTGATCACTTTTCAAAAGTCTATCACCCAAGTGAGGATATCTCTGTACCTATAGCAATAACTAATGTGAGTATTAAAGTTAATAAATCAGAGGTACTTAGTATATTGCAGAATTTAAATACAAGCACTGCTATAGGTTTAGATGGAATATCAGCTCGGGTGTTGCGTGAATGTGCAAAGGAATTGCAGTGCCTCTTACTTGGTTATTTTACTTAAGTTTGAACTCTGGTATGGTCCCTAGGGAGTGGAAGGAAGGCAAAGTGGTTCCAATTGAGGTTACCAATTCAGATGTAATAGCAGAGTTACTGAGTGATCACTTTTCAAAAGTCTCTCACCCAAGTGAGAATATCTCTGCACCTATAGCAATAACTAATGTGAGAATTGATGTTAATAAATCAGAGGTGCTTAGTATATTGCAGAATTTAAATGCAAACACTGTTGTAGGTTTAGATGGAATATCAGCTCGAGTGTTGCGTGAATGTGCAAAGGAATTGTCAACGCCTCCTACTTGGTTATTTAACTGAAGTTTGAACTCTGGTATGGGCCCTAGGGAGTGGAAGGAAGGCCAAGTGGTTCCTTTGCATAAAGGTGGCTCTAAGATTGCGGTAGTTAATTAGAGCCCAACCGCCATCTCGGGAGTGGTGGTAAAAGTATTGGAAAAGTTGGTTAAGGACAGAATTCAAGAATGGGTGGATCAGAATATGATACTCTATAGCAGGGGTGTCAATAACGTCGATTGCGATATACGGGTAGATCGCATAATGCTTTGGGGTCGATCGCAAATTTATTTTGTCTCAATTTTCAAAATAATATATAGATGAGTCCGAATACGATAAAACAAATAATATTAACCTATTTATCAAATAATAATCTATATTATGGTTCTATTTAAAAGTTACGTTAATTAATAAAAAATTTGTAGTGTAATATAAATTCAAATAAGACAATTAATCATCCGAACCCACTGATCAAGCAAGCTTCAGACTATAATGAAGCCGATTTCTGCAAATACAAGAGACCCAAGTTAATTCTATGCTCAGCTGAACAGAGTTAACCTCACTGCCCTTTCAGGGCGAGCTTAAAGCTCAATAATTCTCCACCCAAAGAACTTTCCTTTTCAGATGGAGGGGAATATGAAAAGCATTTATGCTTCACCCATCAAGGCAGTACCGTTATGCGTTATGCGAGGGCCGGTTTTAGACTGTTAGACGCCTACGTGCTAGAGATAATTGGTCGCCCTTGAGTGTAAAGCTACACTAGTGTTTTTTTTTTTTTTCGAACATGTACAGCAGTGAATACAGCATATGCAAGAATGGTGATAATCACGTTGACGGAAAAAAATTGTACAGAACATCACCATTCTTGTGCATATGTTCTATTCACTGCTGTACATGTTCGAAAAAAAAAAACTAGTGTAGCTTTACTCTAACAATGCAGATTGCGAATAAATTTACAACATAACCCAGAATATTACTATTAGTACGTTTTTATGACAGTATAATGTAGCCTAATTGATAAAGGAAAATTCATAAAATATTTTATATAATGTAGGCTATTTATTTCAATTTTATAAAAATAGAAAAAGTACAATGAATGTATAAATTATATCAAACATATGCAAAATGTACAACTTCCTAAACAGATGCAATCATTACGTCAGAACATTGCTCTTCTTGCTTTTTTATTTGCCAATTCATCAATAATATTTAATAATTCTAATTTTTCAGACAAATCCTTTTCTATTGCTAGCAATCCTATATCACTAAACCTGTCTTGGGTCATTGATGTTCTTAAATATGTTTTTATAAGTTTGAGTTTCGAAAAGCTCCTTTCACCTCATGCTACACTAACGGGTGACGTGAGGAAAATTCGCAAAGCTATAAATAGATTTGGAAATGATGACATCAAGTTATTTTTTGCAATATATGTCAAATTTTTTAATGGGCCATTTTCTGTAATGCCACCGCTAAAAGTTCTGTACGTTATCAGCTCATTGAAGAGCTCAAAACCATCAATATCTTTAATATACTCACCATCTTTATTAATTTGAAGGGAAACATGTAAATCAACACAAGATTTTTTAATTTTTTCTTCGTTCATTTCTTTGAATTCACAAAGAAATTTAAATACATTATTACATTCATTCAGAATTTCAAATCTTTCCTTAATGGAATTTAATGCAGTATCAACAATTGCTAGATAAAATTGTATTCTGAACAATTCTTTTGAATTTTTTCTTTCTTCATCAAGTTCATCTGGACTTTCATAATCTAAGTGGCGAACTTTAGTTCTGTTCCTTACAACTGGAAATTCTGATACTACATTTACTTCTTTAGCTAAAACGTCTGTGTCTTTAATATACGTATTAAATGCTTCATCGCATCTAGCTGCCCTTCAAAAATTAAACTAGCTCACCCAAAACATTAAGAGATTCATTTATATTAGATTCAGGAGACTGCAATATTTTGCTTACGACATCAATTTTTGACATAATATCGTCCCATATAACAATTGAGCAAATGAACTTGAAAGAAGCAATCTGATCGAACAAACACTGAGCTGTATGTTCTGTTTTCATGTCTCTGGAATTATCAGCTAATATATCATTTAAACTTTTTAAGACTTCACTTAATTGCAATCTGAGAGGTCGCACAGCTTTTATTCTGCTCTCCCATCTTGTATCACTTACAGGCTTTAGTGTTAATTTAGGAATATTGCTTTTTTTAATTAACTATAGGCTATATCGAATTTATTCCATCGGCCGCTCTAGAGATTTGGTTGCCTGCTTGTACGCAACCCGTGAACACCTATTAAAACCGGCCCTGCATATTGTTATGCTAGAAGAAGAAATAATAACAATAAGAAATTATGTTTACGTCAAAGCAAGGGCACACGAAGAGAGATTTTGGAAATATTTACCGGAATGCAAGTATCTCAACTTAAGAAAATGTGCAGAAAATATTTATGCTTGTTTGGGTTCGACATAGTTGTGCGAATCGGCATTTTCACAAATGAACATTATTAAGTCAAAATATCGTACCGCATTTGGAGTCATGTTTGAGAAATGCATTGACTAATTACAACCAAATTACGCAAAAATTGTGAACTCGTTGCAGTGTCGAATAAGTAGTGCTGGTTCATCAGAAAGTTTAAAATGAAATGTTTATTTTAATCAGTGTGGTTAAAAAACTGCAATATTCTTTTAAGCATTATAACTAATTAACATTACGATAATTATAATAATATATTGTAATAATAATAAATAATATTACGATAATTTTTTCTTTGTCTAAACATAAATTAGAAATCTTACACTCCAATTCTGAAAAAGGTAGATCGCAGGTATATCTGTGTGGGCAATGTAGATCTTATGCAAACATTAGTTGACACCTTTGCTCTATAGGTACCAATGTGGTTTTGTTAAAGGACAATCCTGCCTTAGCAATTTATTCTAAGGGGGAATGGCTACACAGTGATACTTCTGGATTTTGCTAAGGCTTTTGACAGAAAACCCCATGGAATGCTGTTGCACAAATTAGAGCAGATAGGGATGGATACTAAACTGGTGACATGGATAAGAGCAGTGGGTCTCAAACTTAAATTGCATGCGGGCCGAATCTACCCCTTTATAATTATGAAACCCTTTTATAACCTTTAGAACTTGAGAATAAACAATGACAACCTATTCTCTTTCTTTTATTTATTAAATTTTTCTTCGGCACATACAGAAAAAATACATATGTTTGTATGTAAATAATTATAAACTTCATTTCTTACTGCAACTTGACACTTGATGGCGTTTCGATTCTGATAAAGTTTGTAGCCTTGGAGAAAAATTACTAGAAACTATCTTCATCACGGATTGTAGATGCTCATAGGTCAATTGGGTTCTTTTCTTAGACTTATTAATTTTCAACACTGCGAAAAAAACTGTTCGCATATAAATGTACTCCCAAACAAAGCGATTATTCTTATTGCAAAAATTCGTAACTGAGGGTATTTATCTTTTGACAAGTGCGAATAAAAGTTAATCAAATCTGTATCTTCAAATCTTTGAATAAGATTTATATCACACTGTAAATTAATTAGCTCCATTTGTAGATTTTCTGGTGCGTTATTCACGTTCGTTTTTAATGGTAATGAAATGTAAAATTGGACTCCAAATCATTAAAATCTTTCTTCAAATTCTTGTCGTAATAATGCTATTTTTCTTGCATATTCTTGAGATTTTTCATTTGAAATAATAGCGCAGGATTTAAGATGTAGGAAATGTACGAAATTTTTTGATTCCAGTTGTGTTTCCCATAATTGCAATTTAAATTTAAAACCTTTAATACAAGCATACATGTGATAAGTTTATTCTTTCCTTGCAGCTCTTTATTGAGAATATTTAAATGGCCGGTTAAGTCAACAAGAAATGCTAAATATGTTATCCGTGTATCATTACGTAGCTCTTCGATGGTTTTATTTCTTGTGTCATGAAAATTTTGATTTAATTTATTAAATCAAAAAACCGTTTTAATACAGCTCCTCGACTTAACCACCTCACCTCGTTATAATAAATCATTTCTCCTTACTCACTTTCAATTTCTTCAAGCAATGCAGCAAATTCTCGATGATTCGGAGCTCGTCCACGGATAAAGTTTACTGTTTTAGTTACTGTTTCCATAACATTATCCATCTGCTAACTTTTGGCACAAAGTGCTTCTTGATGAATAATGCAGTATATAGTGCAAAATTTATTCTGAAATTTTTCTTCTTTCACTATATTTCTTAATTTTACCACTATTCCATTTTTTTTTACCAACCATAGCAGCTGCACCATCACTTGCAAATCCAACCATTTTATCCCAACTTAATTTATATTTATCTATTACAATTTTTATTTCAGAAAAAATATCCTGTGCATCAGTTTTTCCTTTCATAGGAATTATTTCCAATAATTTCTCAATTACTTCAAATTCATCAGTAATACCACGTACGAAAACGGCAAGTTGTGCTATATCTGTGATGTCAGTACTCTCATCAACTGCTATTGAGAATGCTGCAAAATCTGTACTTTTTTCTTTTAACTGACATCGTAAATCACTAGCGATTTCGTTAATATGTTCTGCTACCGTGTTGGCTGACAAACTAATATTTTTAAATAGTTGTTGTTTGTCAGGACAAAGAAGTTCAGCAGACTTAATCAAACAATCTTTAAGGAATTCGCCATCAGTCAATGGTTTTGATCGTTTTGCAATGATGTACGCGCGAGCAAAACTTGCGTGAACTGTTGCTTCACTGGATTTATTTGCTTCAGTAAAAATATTTTGTTGTCGTTGTAAGCCAGATTTTAGAAGCTATAACTTTTTTTTCCCTCAATTTGCTTTCCAACATTTAAAATTTTTCTTCATGATTCATTCCGTAATGGCGACGTAAATTGTATTCTTTTGGAACTGATATTCCCTTATTACAAATAAAACACAATTTTATTGCGCACAACACCACAAAAGTACATAACTTCCCATTTATCTTGAAAAACACCTCCTTCGTCCACTTTTACTTTTTGTTAAAGACATGGCTTGCAGTTTAATCTCTTAATTAAAATCACTATTATAATTTTATTCACAACTTTAATTCAACAAGATGAATTTTCATATGAAAGCAAAACTCAAAAGTTATGCACAATTCTAGACGATAGGTATTGGTATAATGTAGATTTAACAACAAGCACAAATAAACAGGTTTTATAGGCCTTACATTAGTTTGTCTCCATCTATATTGCAATATGAACTGCGCAGCTGTGCATCGGAAACACCAGATACTGAAGTGCCACCAACTGTCGTCTGGTGAACTAAATTTACTGATTGTCAATTGTAGATATGGACTGAGCTTATGCACACATAAGCTCAGTCCATATCTCTATGTTTCTAAAACTATAAGCACCGTATTTACAACAAATACATAGTTGAAATGTATTCGCGGGCCATGTAAAATTGCTTCGGGGGCTGGATGCGGTCCACGGACCACCAGTTTGACACCACTGGATAAGAGAATGGCTCATGGAGAGATACTAGAAAATAGTGTATGGAGGAGCAGAGTCCAGGATGAGGATGGTGACCAGTGGTGTGCCTCAGAGCTCTGTGCTTGGGTTATTATTGTTTAATTTGTACATGAATGGTATAGGAAATGGCTTGAAGGGAGATATTCAGTTGTTTGCTGATGATGCAAAGTTGGGTAGCACAATAAAAAATCAAGCTAATATTGAGAGTTTGCAGGATGATTTAAATAATCTGGCAAAAGGTAATGGATGTCAGTTCAATGTGGAAAATGTGTGCCACCTTTTTAATAAATTACTCTAGATTTAGAGAAAGATGTGGAAAGTTTATTTTTCACTTGGTTAGAATATAATAAATTAAGTTTAATCCTTTATCCAAGTGTGAGCAAACAAAGTTTGCGCTTGAAAGTATCTTCAGGACTAGGGTAAGGTGGTACAACACCAGGGCAACTCCCTGCAAAGGTGGAGCAGCTAACACCACTTCTAAATCCAGAGTAATTTATTAAAAAGGTGGCACACCATTTGGCAACTCCTGTGGGTAGAGATGACCTTGCTAATACTTCTGGCCGGTATCTCCACTTTGGCCTGGCTCCCACTGAGGAGACCTCGATAAAGGTCGAAACTAGTCTGGGTGGTGGCCCTTCCATTAATGCATAACATTGGGCATATCCGCAGGGAAATGTGTTTTGCATTATGGGAGATGCTGAGATAGGAGTAGTGTTAGCTTGCTCCACCTTTGCAGAGAGTTTCCCTAGTGTTGTACCACCTTACCCTAGTCCTGAAGATACTTTCAGGCACAAACTTTGTTTGCTCACACTTGGATAAAGGATTGAACTTAATTTATTATAAAAAGTTTTTATAAGATTGATGCAGGGGAAATATTTCAGCTGTGTGATAGTGTTAGTGGAACAAGAGGTCATCCCTGAAAATTAAGGAAAAGTGTGGTTAACAAGAGTGTGAGAACTAGATTTTTTGCTTGGAGGGTAGTGAATGAATGGAATGCATTGCCTGACTCAGTTGTGAGTTGAATTCTTCGTCTGTAAATGAATTCAAGAAGAGGTATGATAGATATTGTTTTGATAGTTTAGGTCTCCTGCGATGAGTCTACTGACTCCATGGAGATACCTGTAATAATAATAATGATGATGATGATGTCCTCAGCATAGATACTAAACAGGTGAGGAAAAATTAGATATCCTTGGCTAACTCCCTTGCCAACCTGAAACCAATCAGTTAATCCAACACTTCTTACAGCAGCTTTTTGCTCAGTCTGTTTTCTTTCACACATTATCAGGTTGATCGCTAACTTGTACATAATTTCATATGCTGAACACAGTCAAAAGCTTTGGAATAGTCTATGAAATACATTATCATAAGGAGTCTAAATTCTTTATACTTTTCAGTGATCTGTCTAAAGCAAAGAATCTGATCTCTGGTATCCTTTCCTTTTTTAAAACTTACAGGCATCTCTGCCTAAACTTGGCCTCAATCCTGTTTAGAATGATCTTTAATAAAACCTTGCTATCATGAAAGATTAATAGTTCTATAGTTTTTGCAATTGTTCATATCTCTCTTCTTGTGGTATGAAAACCAACTTCTTCCGGTCTCTATGACATGATCCTGTCTCCCATATTCTTGTAATCAATCTATGAAACACATTTATCGCTCCATCCTCTGTGGCCTTAATTAACTTTGCTGGGATTCCATCTGCACCTGGGACCTTATTATTGTTAAGCTGTTTAATTTCTCGCTCAACCTTATGTTAAGTGGAGGAGGTTCCAAATTGATATCTTCTTGGTAAGAGGACTCCTTCAAATTTTCCTTATCCTCTCTGCTGTACAATTCCTCACAGTACTCTTTCCATCTGCTTTTGATTTTAAGTTCTGTTAATACTGCTCCTTTCCTGTCTTTAATGACACTCAATTCGAGCTTAAACTTGTGATTTAGGTCACGAACTAAACAAAACATCCTTTTATAATTCTGTCTTTTCATCTGGAGTTCTATCTCTTCACACTTTTATTAGTATAAAAATTTCCTTGTCCTGTGTGATGGCTTTTCTGACTTCTCTATGCAATCTTTGATATTCTTCAGAACTGTGTCTCTTTATTTCTCCGACTGCCTCCTTTCAACTGAATCCAGTGGTAAGCTAAAAGGGGCTTGCATGAGCCCTTTGTTAAATTTTTCTCAAATTTGTGAACTCCTTGTTCTTCTTGTTTACTTTTTTATTTTTTCAAAAAAAAAAAAAGATTTTTTTTTTGAAACATATTAAGCGACAAACTCATACAGTAACCTAACAAAAATTAGCCAATTCGGCAGTGTATAGATTATTTGTAATTATTGTTTCAACTCCTCTATAATGAATGCGCTCAAGTTTGAAAATAAAATGAGCGCATGCGCTATCTTTACCCTGTTCCCTTCTGGTAGCCAGTCTTATGGTAAAACCAGTAGCCAATCAAATGTTTTTATTATTATTATTATTATTATTATTATTATTATTATTATTATTATTAAACAAGACATCATGGAGTCAAAGACTCATCTAGGAGGTCCTTTTATCTCACACACATCTCATCATACTGTGTCTTAAACACATTCAAACTCCTTGCAGACACCACATTCTCAGGCAAGGCATTCCAATCACTCACAACTCTGCACGAAAAAAACCTGCCTCTCACTCCCCTACTCACACCCTCTTTATAGAGTTTCCAGGGATGACCTCTGGTTCTCCCCTGATCTCCCACTATTCTCTGTAGAACTTCTCCACCATTGATCCTATAGCAATCCCTTATCAACTTGTAGGTCTCTATCATATCTCCCCTCTTCCTTCTCTCCACTAGACTCTGCAAATTACATCTTTTCACTCTTTCCTCATACTCGACATTCCAGAGGTCAGAAACTACCTTAGTCAGTCGCCTTTGGACCCTTTCCAACATCTCTTCATCCTTCTGAAAACCAGGTGACCAAATCTGGGCACAATAGTCCATGTGTGGCCTAATCAAAGCCTTATACAATGGAACAAGAATCTCCCTACTTCTACATGTCAGTGTCCTCCGCATCATTCCCAGAAGTCTTTGTGTTGTCTTCACAATTTTGGCGATGTGTCCCCTAAATTTTAGATCCTTATCCACTATCACCCCCCAGATCTCTTATTTCCTCTACTTCCAACAATATATTCTCACCAAGCATATATTCTGCATCCCATCTTTGTTTTCCAAATTTTAAAACCTTACATTTTGCAACATTGAATTCACATCCCCATTTCCGTGCCCAATCACTCAATCTATTCAGGTCTTCCTGTAAGGCCACAACATCTTCACTACACTTCATGGTTCGTCCCAACTTTGCATCATCTGCAAACAACTGAATATCTCCATCCAAATCTTCACCAATATCATTAATATACAAGTTAAATAGTAATGGCCCTAAAACAGACCCCCTGAGGCACTCCACTAGTGACTTTCCTTTTCCTGGATATTGCACCTCCCATACACAACTTGTTGATACCTATCAGATAGCCAGTCTCCAATCCAATGCACCAATCTAATATCCAACTCCATCTGCTCTAGTTTGACTCAACCTATCATGAGGTACTCCATCAAAAGCCTTTGTGAAATCCAAGTATATTACTGTGTATCCTTCTCCTCTGTCCAAGGAAACAGTCACTTTATTGTAATAAGTAAGTAGATTACTAAAACATGACCTCCCTTTAGCAAATCCATGCTATCAATCAAAGTTTATACCATTGTTGTCAATCCAACCCAACCACAACACCTGACACACAGATAGGCCTATAGTTTGATGCTTGAGTTCGATCATCCACTCTTTAGGAACTTGCCCAAGTGCAAGACTCGTATTAAAAAAAATATGTCAAGGCAGGTGTCAACTCTCTGGCACATTCCTTCAGAATACGCGGTGATATATTATCAAGTCCCACAGCCTTATTAACATCTAGTTTACTCAACTCCCCAAATACCTCTTGCTCACTTACAGTCAGTCTCTCCTCCCCATCATCAACTGCTCTTAATCTCTCCATGAAGTCACATTCACAAGATTGAAAGATCTATATGAACTGCTCATAAAGTATCTCCACCACACATTCTGCAACAGCTGTCTTTATACCATTTCCTCCAAGCAATGTCATCCTTCCATAATCATTCTTTCTTTTGCTGGCTACATATCGAAAGAACTCCCTAGGATTCTTTTTGGCTTCATTAGCTAACTGCTGTTCATACCTCTCTTTAGCTACTCTCACCAACCAAGTCACCCTCCTTGCCTAGTCTTTGTAGACCTCATGAAATTGGTTACTTCCACTTCTCTTATGCTGCCTCCACAATGCCCTTTTTCTCTGTATAGCATGCTTAATCTCTTTATTCATCCATATCACACCCACCTTATTTAACATTCTCACACTTGGAATACATTTAGACATTGCAGCTACTAAACAGTTTTTGAAAATCCCCCAAACTGCATTGATCTCTTTTCCAGCTAATTCCTCATTCCATGCTACACCTGCAAGCTGTCTCCTGAGCTCTTCATAATCATCCCCCTTGTATTTCCACATATACCCTTTTTTCACAGGGGTCCTTGCACTGCTGGCAACCATCTGCTAAATTTTTATAAAAGATTTCATTCTTATTGTATTTTGATAGTTAAAAAATGTTTTTCTTATGTAAGATAAATTAACACAGTTGATTGTGTGCAAATATTTCATGTTTATATCATGAAATATTTGGTGATAGCCTTTAGAGGTTGATTGTCCTCTCATACGTTTTGATTGGAATTTGTACATAAGATGTATTAATAAAAGTTTTGTGTGAAATACAGCTTTTTTTTTTTTTTTTTTTTTGCTTGACGATGCGAGCGAGCCCTTTGATAAAATTTCTTAAAGTGTTTATATATGTATATGTTACAAAGAGAACTAGGGCTTCACTATAAGAAAAAATTAAACACATAATATGTTATTTAATATTTTTATTTCAAAACATTGTAATAGATTTTTCTTTATAATAGCATGAGGCATAAAATATATATCAGAAATATAAAAATGAAAATTACAACAAAATAATAAAATATTTTAAGGAAAAAAAGAAATATATTTAAGTTGGAGTAAAACGTTAAATTTTTTCCTCAATTTTTCTCTAACAAAGTCATCAATTATTTTTGAAGTATCAATGTCATTTAATACTTCTTTTTGCATATACAATAGTGCCATACTGTTTAACCTTTCTTCTGACATTGTACTTCTCAGGTAGTTTTTTACTCTTTTTAAGACGGAGAAAGATCTTTCTGAATTGGAAATAGGATCTCATCTCATCTTCCTTTTTCCATCTTTTACCTCAGTGTCGAGGGTTTATTAATCATTGGACCTCAAACTGTTCACAGGATAAGGTGGTCAGCCCTACGCCCTGGTGTGTCCTATGTCCTGTGTCCTATGTCGGTTTGCCTGCTTTGTGGGATGAAAAAACCCCAGGATAAACTGAGGAGAAAAACCCTACTGTCCACGCCCAAGATTGGCTAACTTGGTTATGGCTGAGGAAGATCCTTCAGCTCCTCGCATCACCACCAGGAATTGAACCTAGGACTGACACTCCTTCCCCAGGCATATGGTTGCGAAGCGCACATCCACTAGGCTAACCGCGCATTGGAAATAGGAATAGTCAAAAAAATTATTTTTTTAATTATTTCTACATTTGGAAAAGTTGACGACATTCCTCTTGCAGCCTGGTATACTTGTGTGGCGGTATTGAATGTGTTTTTATCTTCCTTTAAAAATGATGATGAATTAGAACAGTTTCTACTGTTCTAATTCATCACCAAAATGTGTAATATATATATATTGTTCTTATAGACTCTTTTAATTTTTTTTCACATAGTTCTTTTTTTCTGGATTAGTCAACCTTAAATCAAAGATCTGGCCCAATCTTTTTTTTCCCCTCTGAGTTTGGGGACAATGGCAGTTGCCAGATCCGACACCTGCTTGATCCACCTCTGCAGGCACCTCAATGGAGTCTGAAGACTCATTGTGGGAGACCTATAATAATAATAATTATTATTATTATGGGAAACTCCGAGGAGTACTTAGATTCATTGAGGGAGGCCCTAAACATTATGTCACGAACCATCCAACATTTTCACAGTATCTATCTCTTGTACTTTGCTTTGAGCTCATTCACAGTCATGGCACCCACAACAAACTCTGGAAACATATTCCACTAATTTACTACTCTCCAAGGAAAAAAAAAAAAAAAAAAACCTTGTCCTAACACCTTTGATAACTATGCTCTCACTCAGTATCCATGGCCCGTAATTCTCCCACCACCAGACCTGTTCTGAAAAATTTCCTATGAATTAATCTTATAAAAATCCTTCAGTAATTTATATATCTCAATTATACACCCTTTTTCCACCTTTCTGTAATCCACAAATCTTCAATCTGTTCTCGTAAGGTTCATTCCATAAACCTGCTACTATCTTGGTGATGAGGAGATAGCCTATAGCAGCATCCAACTGTATATTTTGTTCTGCTGGCTTCATTTGCACACCAGATAGCCTCGATTGTGCTATTTTCACTGGTCTGCAGGTGAACTTCTATTCTCTTTGGTTGCAGTTCATCGGCTATATGATAAATATGGTGTCAATTGAATGAACCTCCTACGATGAGTCTGTCGACTCCATGGAGGGTGTAATAATAATAATGACACTCCTCCTCCCATTTATTCACACAATATCTCTCCTACCCTCATTGACAGACAAAGCACTCACAGCGGATTCTGGCAATGCAGCATTCCACTCGTTTGCCACTCTCCAATCAAAAAATATAATCCTCACACCCTTGTTAATCACAATTTTACTTAATTTCTAGGAATGACCTCTTGTTCTTTGACCACTAGCCAACTAAAATATTTTTCCTTCACCTATAAGACCCGTTTAGTAACTTAAATTTTTCTATCATATCCCTCCTTTCTACCTATCATAACCTACAAACTCTCAATCTATCAATATAGGGAACATTCAACCTGCAGAGCATCTGTTTGCAATAGGTTCTTCTGCCTTTTGTGCATGGGATAAGTATTAAAAAAAATTCCTCAGACCACTCACTAACTTGGTCACTCGCCTCTGAATCTTTTTTACCACTTTCCATTTTCTCCAAGGAATCCAGGCAACCAGACTTGAGCCCAGTAATCCAGATGTGGATGTATCAATGCCTTATAAAGAGGAATAATAACTTCTGTATCTCTGCACACTAGCATGTTCTTTGATGACCAAGTAATCCTATGAGCTACCTTGGACACACCTTAGCAGTATGTCCTACGAACTTCGACTCTCTATTGTTACGTCCCTTTTCTATCTTACGATTTTGTTTATCTTACAAATTGCCTTCGTCTATATTCTTCTAACTTCTACTTTCAAAACATCACCAAAATTTCTACTAATATTTGAGTTATTGTTCCCCGTAGTATCCCTAGTATTTTGTATTTTAACTGCGCCCTTTGGGATATTTAGTTTAGGATATTTTATACATAAACAGAGAAAAAGAACTCAAATATCTGAAAGTGTAACTATTGCAGTCGTGACACTATTTCTTGTTACTCAACATTAATTCCTTAAACTTCCCGTTTCTTAACATTAATTCCCAGCGTGAAGCGGTGCATTGGATTAGCGATATCAGACAACTTTTTTATCATTAAACAAAAGGTTTATTATTTCTCTAAACATGGTACATATCAAAATACTCAACTAAATTACTTACACACTAAAATTAGCTTAATACAAGTGGTTGGGCTATGATTCGACAAAAGTTACTACGATCATGCCGCCACAAAATTTCATACAAAAACATAAATTCACTTAACATGGACAAATTAGATTACCACACACTATTAGATTATTCAACTTCAAGTAGACTAACAAAATCATTAACTACTCTAGCACATACTTATGACAATTCCGATTCTCTACACATCACACTAGGCATTCAAATTCCTCAGGCTACTTGATTACTCAATTCACACTAATCCAACTCAATATTAACAAAACCATTTACTTCATTAACACACAACTGTGTCATTAACTCTCCTTTTACAATATAGTAGGCACTCAAGATTTTTAGGACAATTAATTATTCACAAATTATCAACACTAGCTAGCTTACTTTTAACACTCTCTATCAAATTTTAAAGTCCTATTATAATTTATCCCTAATCACTTTAACAGTTCCGTATTAAGACAATCGTACCTATCACAAACAACTTCTAGTTAACATAAGACAAACTTCACAATACCTTTCTTTAGCTTCACTTACGGGCCTTTACACTGAACGAACTTGCTTGCATAACTTCTTGTAATTCAGGGCTATATAAACATCTGCGCGGTCGGCTGTACTATTCGAAACGAGGACATCGACATCTTCACAGTTTCCTATGACTCCATGGCATATTTCGCTTTCTACATAGGAATACGGGAATAGCTTTCCCGCTCACCTTCGATTCCTTGTTGCGGCATGAGGATATAAGCCATATCTCTCCACTCAGGAACACCGTGAAATCCACTAGAAAACCAAACTAAAACCACCGCGACTATCCAAACGTTTCTTCTCCTCTGGCAAAAAGGCAGAAAGGCCTAAAGCCTCCTTGACTATCTAAACGTCTTCTCCTAAACCCAAAAGAGCCTACTCTTCGAACAGCTACGAGGGGGGGTTACCAACCTTTTTATAGCTGCTCGCCTAACGGCGCCCTTTCCTACTTCTTTTTTCCGCCTCCTACTTGTTTTCCGTCTGTCTACCAATTGGGTACCATTTTGCCGCCATACGTCATTTTGATCGACAACTCGTAACGAAGTTTCTATCCGGGTATAGGCCCTAAGCGATATTCCGTTATTTCTCTTGTTAGCCTCTATCTTAACCCCCTTTTAAACCTTTTCTCAGAATTCTACTTAATGCTTAATCTGTAGCCTCTTACATAGCGTATTTCATGACTCATTCTTTTATACTTATGCACTTAACTCTTTCATTCTTAATCGCATTACTATATTAATTCTTACTTAGCTACTTATTTAATACAAATTCCTTGTTTAGTCATAATACATCCTTTCTTTTGCTATTTTAACTTAACAATAAACCTTACATGTCATTCATTTTATACTAGATGCAAGAATATTTTATTAATTAAATCATTCTTTTTATGCAGGGGTTTTTATTTATGTTATTTATTTTTCATGTTACACCATGATAACTGAGAATGTTATATTCTCAGGATATCAGGTGTAACACTATCCACCAACACCCGCAAGTCTTGTCTTATCAATTTCCTGTAGTGCAGTTACATCAATGTGGTACACAGCTTCTAATCTTAATCCCAAAATGCAAAACTGTACACATTTCCACATTAAACTAATATCAACTAACTTTTGCCCACACTGCCAGCTTATTTATCCTGAATGCTCTCTACATCAGCTGGATTAATTATTATGCTACGCAACTTTGCATCATCAACAAACAACTGAATATCTCCCTTCAAATCATTTCCTATATCATTTATGTACAAATTAAGCAATAATGGTCCAAGCACAGAGGCTTGTGGCACACCACTGGCCACCTGCTTCATCCTAGACCAGTGGTCGCCAAAGTGGTCGATATAACATTGTTAGGGGTCGATAGAAAAATATAAGGCATCATTGTACCGGTAATATTTAATTCGATTAACTTGGATTACCTCCATCCTGAATGAAAACGCAATTAAGAGTGAATCGTGGGAGCAGTGACATGAATAGGACCTATAAGATAGAGCAAGGTCATGAAAATAGTTACAGAAGCCAATCAAGTAGTCCAAAATGACGTATTTACCAATAAACGGATGTTGGTGGTTCCTGCCTGGCCGGCGTGGTGGGAGCGAGATTGCAACACGCACGCTGTTGCTTATTTACTTATACTTACACGTATTCAATCCCAGTCTCATTTTTGCGCATCGACATAGAAGTGAGCGTTAATGTTCTAAAATTCATCAACATACATATTACGTAATAGTAAAATAGAAGGGGTCGATAAAAAGTCAAGAAACTCTTGAAGGGGTCGATGGTCAAAAATGTTTGGTGACCTCTGTCCTAGACTGTTCCTCCATACACTACTTTTTGTATTTGTCCATGAGCCACTCTTGTATCCACATCACCAGTTTAACATTCATCTTCATTTGGTCTAATTTGTAGAAAAATCCAGCAGTATCACTGTGTAGCCATTCCCCTGTCCAGCTCAGCTGTCACTCTGTTATGAGTGACAATAATAAATTACAAAGAGTTAATTCTACTATAGTACAGCTAGTAATGTTAATTCTTAATAATTTGCCTTTGCTAGATGATGATCCTTTTCATTTGTTGAAATCTGAGACCCTAAGATTTTATATATATATAAAATGACACTATTCATCATTTTATGCCGAATAGTGCCGAAAAGAATTAGTGTGATGCAAACAGTGGATTACCCCCCCCCCAACCTTCTGCTCCAAAAATAAAAAAATAAAAATCACTTTCAATGAATGTTTCATATATTGAAGCTTTATTAAATACTGTATATTTAGACTATTAAGAGATAGCCTAAATATATTCTAAATTGAAAGTAAGCAGGAGATTAGATTGAATTTAGAATCGACTACTTTACTAACAATTTCTTTTTTTATCTTTTTTTAATAATTAGTAGTACTGTAATCACTGCTATTTTGCTTGAATTTCAGAGAATTCACATTCTCAATAATTAAAATAACAAAATGAGCCAGTGTTCTTCGTTTTTAGATTCAGTACTAAGTAACTTTATTTTTAAAAAAATTGGGAATTTTTTTGCAAGATATACAGGATGATCAAAATTAAAGTACCCCTGTTAAGGCCTTGTGGAATACACCCCCTAGTGATCCAAATGCTGTGAAACTTTGCAGTAATACATTGTGCATCATGTGGAAGCAATATCTGAGAGAGGGAAAAAAGTCTCTCTGAAATTCATCGCCAGGGAGCGTTGTGTGATGTATCGAATGTATATGTAGTAATTTTTCTATGTGTGTATGTGTAAGAAGGAGTAAAGCCATATAAGCATAATGACACATTTTTATCACTTCCATTATGCATTTACAAGCTATACTGTTCATTATGCTGCCCTTCCTTGTATGCCACAAACTTCATCCTTTGCACAGTGTGTTCAGTGGTAGAACACAGCTGGTCTGGGCTGATGTTGTGCACATACTGTGTCATGCTCTTTCACTACTGGCAAGTTATTGGATGATCCCAATAAACCCTGTCTTTAAGAAATTCCCAGAGCCAGAAGTCACAGGGTGTAAGATCAGGTGAACGAGGTGACCATGCAGTGAGAAACGTATGACTGATCACTCTGTCTTCTATGAAATATTCTCAAACCTCCTGTATGGATCATCCGATGTGTGGAGGAATCCCATCTCGCACAAAAATGATTGAATCCATGCACAGGTGCTGCGGTAGCTGTGGCACAACAAAATTGTTCATCATATCATGATACCTCTGGGCAATAACTGAGCAGGTCAGAGAATCCAACTTGCGAATGTCCTCGAAGAAGTATGGTCTAATGATAAATGAAGATGTACACCCACACCAGACAGTAACTTTGGGTGAATGCAAAGGAATTTGTTGGATTGCATGCCAGTTTTGTGTACCCATTGTGGGTATTCACAATCCATTCAGGTGAAAGTGAGCCTTATTTTAACACAAATCATCCATGGTCACACTGCGTGCAACTCCACTCGAGCAATTAATGTTAAACCGAATGTCAATCGACATTTAAAGTCCTGCTGGCACAACTTCTGTGGCTGGGTTATGTTGAATGGGTATAAATGCAGAAAATGGCAGTAGTAACTTTACTTGTTTTGAACTGATTAGTTTGTGACGCTGCCAGGTTAACTCACAACAAACCCATTTCTTCAAAACAACTAATCATTCGTCGCAGAGCCCATGGATATAGTGGACCTCGTTGACATTTTTTCAATCACAGAATTTGTGGAGTGCAGCAACAGCATTGCAATAGCTTAGGTAGTACAGCATAATTTAAATTTTTGAGAAACATTGATAATATCTTTCTTTAAATGTTTAAGGAATTACTATATTGCCTGTTTATGGTTTTATTTGATGTTATAAATAATTTTTAGAATTTATATTAGCCTCATGTACTGAAAATCTAAAACCTTCGTGGTCCGTAAAGTATAAGTACAGCCCTGACTGTGGACGGTATCAACAACCAGAAAATGAAGGAAAAAATCCGGTGTCCATCTTTTTAAACCATCCTGGAACCTGTCGCGTTGCCTGATATTGCAACTCCCTTGGTGATGAAATTCGTTTGAACGATGCAATGTCTAATGATGTTTTGAGCAATTTACTTAGCTCCTTCGCAATATAGCTTGTGATTTTGGTCCAGTTATATGGAAATTGTCAGCAGGAGATTCTATACGAAACAACTGATTTCCGATTTGGCCATAAACGTTTGCAACGTGAACTTAGAAGTGATTTCAGGGAAAGATCCTCTCTCCTTATAATTCCTCCTTTCATTTTCGTCTGATTAGGCAGAAATTAGGTTGAACAACTCACTATTCTACCTTACGAATTTTCTCTTCCCAGTCCCCTCACCCTTGCGTTTGTCCGATTCTTAGTTACTTTCGATAGTTGATAAAATATCCTGCCACAGGCTCACTTCTGATACCTTGATGACTATTCTAATGCCATAACATTCCTATGCCACTGACGAGTTGAATTAACCGAACTGCATAGGTACTTGGGAAGAAGGCTAACCTTCCACATCATTTTAGGTGTCAGATTGGTTACATTTCACAAGGGGCCTTTGAGCAACATAAGAAACAATTCTGTTACAAATTTAGTCGAAATTCAGTCAGTTGAATGATGTACTTCGTAGAAGTGTCTGTGAAAAGAGGAAGACGAGGAAAATTATGTTCTTTGGGTATTTAGCATTTTTCGTTATTTTCTGATAATCTGATTATTGTTTATTTTTATTATTGAATTAATAAAATTAGTTATTAATTCAAAACTAATTTTAAGAATTGGGTTTTAGCGCCTATAATTTTGGCAGGCTTTGTTCTGTGTTATAAAAGTGATAGATCGGTACTATTTAATTTGCACTGAGAGTTACGGAAGCTCAAACTTTGGTCCTAATGATTCTTGTTATAAGAGTAGTCATTGACCCCCTAACACTGCATGGTTTGGAGTTACTGCTGTTACTCTTCCTAGCAGATTTGATAAACAGTCATCATAGGATGATCTAGAAAGCATTCAGCAACAAATGAACATCTCTGGAAAGATAACAGATGAGTGACTGGTAACACCACTTTGCTTGTTCTCTTCTGGATTGAATCAAGCAGTTTTAGTCAGCTCTTAAAATGGCAGTCTGCGATGAGAGAACGTTATTTGGTGGCTGGCATGATTTGAATACTGTTCACTTTTCAGAAGTAGCGTCTGGAAAACCTAGTTTCTTTGATATTAGAGCTGTAGTACAATTTATGGCCATCAACATTGAAGAATAAAATTATTCAACGAGAGAAATTTCATTTTGTCTAGAGATTTCGATATAGTCGAATATTGTGTGTATGGAGGCGGTGTGGGGGAGATTAATTGATAACTGGTATCATTTCACAACCTTTTGGTATATAAATTAGTGTGCAAGTTACGACAAATGGGTTTGGATAATCGGTTTGTTGATTGAATAAGAAAAACTGGCTCTCTAATAGATATCAAAGGATATAGAGGAGCTGTGTCTCTGAGGACGAGAGTTACTAGTGGAATCTCACAGGGCTCCAGGGCCGTCGCCAGATTAGATCGCGCTCTGAGGCAAACAATTAAATATCACCCCTGATGGACAAAAATATAAGAAAATCTCCAATTACTATTTTGTTTTTATTACGAGAGAAACATTAATGCAAAATGACTACATAATAATATTAATTAAATGTTTGCTCTACGTGGATATCGCATAATTAAACTGTTTATAAGCTATTCTAAATTTAAATTATAAGCTGTGTCTGCCTCTATCGATATAGTTGCTAGACCAACCAATCTTTCTTGGGTCATAGCTGTTCGCAAATAATTTTTAATCAGTTTAAGCTTGGAAGAACTTAATATGGTTGAACGAGCGCCCTTATTAAGCCGCGCCGTGAGGGAGGTTGCCTCTATGCTACACCCTGTCGACGGTACTGCAGGGCTATGTTCTAGGACCAATGCTATACAATTTGTTTGTTAACGATATTGTGAGTAGTTCGCAAGTAGATATTCAGCTGTGTATACAAATATGCTACGTTATACCAATTTTGTATAAAGTAGCAGTTATTTTCGGGAAGGAACGATAGAAAACAAGCAAATCAGCCAGAAAGCACACGTAATTAAAAGACAAAATACATTTGGGGAGTGGATTCGTGGGAGACATAGTAGATATTTACACCTAGAAGTAACTTTTAAAGGGGGGGGTAATCAAAAAAGTAATCCTTATCAAAATAAGTAATTCAATTCATACCCCTTGACAACCTCAGGCTGTAAGGACGTGTTGCCCAGCTGTGCATGTTTTGAGGTCGCATGTAGTTGACGTCACGATTTTGGAGATCACATGATGTTTCACATCACGATTTTGTTTCCAAGATACTTTCGATGAGGGAGAGGCATTATCCCCTTATCAAAAATTAATTTCTAAGGCACTTTTGATAAGGAAGCCTTGTATTATATGGTAGGCCGATTAGCTATGTATTACGTCACGGTGCTGTGTACGTTTTGAAGGCAGACGGTAGTTGACGCCACGATTTTGTTGCTACACTTTTGTCGAAGGGGAGGCATTGTCTGGGTCCATAGGTTAATGGGGAGGATATTTCAGAGTAAGTTTTATCTTAAGATAAGAGAAATATAGCTGTCTTATAGGACGGAACCGACCTCTTTAGAGTATTAGGAGGCAATAATATCTGTTTGAAGTTAATGGGAAACTGATATTTTTTTTCTATAGTTCACTGTGCTTCAGCATTTCAGTTATATTCGTATCATTAACAGCATTCGATGCTGTAATTTGCAGTTCCAATATATTCTTGAAGCTTTTCCAATTGAGAAGGTCCGTTTATGTAGGCAGAAAATGAACACTTATTGCATAATATACGCTGTTATTGCACTATTTAACAATTCTTACTCAGTAATAATATATATTTTAATACAACTGGTTTTCTTAACAATCAGCTTGCTATATTTTCATATTACTACCATCTGTTTCGATATATAAGAAATTTAAATTTCCAACGTATGGATTTCTTGGTTTCAGCTGGTAAACTTAATATAGTCTGACAGTATTCAAATAATCGAACAGTTTTCTACTTTAGCGACTGCATTAAATCCCTTACAAACAACAACAACAAAAAAATTCTAATCCTTTTGTTCTCTGGAGTCATCATGTTTCCTTCAGTTTTGAAAAATCTCTCTAAAATACTTCTTTTTTCTTGTTAATATAGCTGACATTCATCATAAACGCTACGAAGCATTTTGCTTTTTCCTGCGAAGCACTTGACATTTTACTGCATGTGACCTCAAAACATACACAGCTGGGCAACGCGTCCGTACATCCTGAGGTTGTCAAGGGGGATGAATTGAATTACTTTTTGATACGGCGGAAATTAATTAATCCCACATTAAAAGTTACTTCTAGGTGTATGTAACTACTGGCAGTTGTTTGAGGTACATTAGGGAGTGGCTGTATTAGGTAGCTCAGCATAGTGTGGCCTCTCCAGTGAGTCGAGGACTCCATTGAGGTGCCCTGTACTAATAACAACTAGTTTTCCACAGCTGTTTGAAAAATGGCGCGACATACTTGTGTGAAACAGCTAGAAGAAAACGTCTTGAAGGGCCATGATTGCTAATGAGTCCATGAGAAGATTGTGCAGTAGGACTGGTGTGCAGTTTATATACACACACACACACACACACACACACACACACACACACACACACATGGAGTGAATTTGATAGACGAAAGGACATATACATATGCCTGATGGACTACATTTAAATGGTTTTGTTTGGAGAAAGTTGTTTAGTGAAAGGTTTGAAGTGCCAGGGAAACTAGAAATACTTGGGAGGGGGATGCAATCAAGCATCTGTCTGTTCCACCTCTGTGATAAATGAGTGTGCTTGCAGAACTGATTATGTAGTTCTAATTGCGATTTGGGTTGGTAATGACATTACACAAGGGTAATTGTCGGTACAAGGGAATGTTGAAATGCTTGTACACAAATGCAAGAAGTATCAGAAATCAGGAAGAGGGGTGTTTGGCATTAGTCATCTCGACTCGGCCAAAAACCATCGATATCGGTGACACCTGGTTGACTGAAAATGACAGTTTCAGGGATAGAATTTAGAGGACATTTTATTTTCAAGAAGGATGGAAGGGATAGAATAGGAGGTAAAATGTTGCTGATGATAGCTGAAGAATTACAATCAACAAAATTAGAGTTAAAGAGCATTTTTGGTCTGGGGCATTGGTTCATTTGATGCTGTCTGGTGTGAGATAGAGGCTAGTGGGACAAAATATATTATCAAGTGCTGCTATAGACCAGGTGGGTCCACAGAAAGATTTAGATGCCATGTATCGTCAGATTAGCACAATGATTGCAGGCTGAACAATTATTATGGGCGTCTTTAACTATGAGGACATAGATTGGAGGGAGAAAAGAGGGAATGGCAAGATGGAAGTGGAATTTATATGGTTACTAAGCGATAATTACATGAAAAATTATAGAAGGAACAAGGGGTTTGAGCATGTCGGATCTGATAATCGCATCAGAAGATATATACAAAACCAAGGTAGACAGTCTGGCTCCAGTTGGGGAGAGTGACCATGCAGTCTTATTCTAAGACCAAACATGTGGAATTCTCTGTCAAGAATGCGTTTATATTGAACTATAAAGCTGGTAATTATGACAAACTCAGGAGACATCGTGAAGCAGTGCCATGACTTGAGAAGCTGCGAACAATGTGTCTCAGAGATTGTTTGAGAGAAGCATTATCAGACTTCATACCCATGGTCAGGTGGATAAACCTTCCTGAGACCTCTAGGAAGGCAAGTATTCATCGAGGGATGCTATAAATCACCCAAATCACCTGCCACACTCTCCGTTCAATTAATTCACACTAGATACACTCACTGCTCTGTGAGAAACAAACCTAGCTCTTACTCCTTTCTTGACTGCGAACAAAATTATCTTCCATGGATGCAGCCATGTTCTCTTCCGATCTTCCATATAACGAAAAATTTCATCATACGATATTCTATAACACCCATTTAGAAGTTTATAGACCTCTCTCATATCCTTTTTCCTGTTAACCAGAATCTGTAATGTAACGTATCATAACATAGATCCCATAATCCGGATATAATCTTTGTAACTCTTTTTTTTTGCATTCTTTTCACAGCTTCTCTATACCCTTGGAACCAAGAGACCAAATCTGCACACAATAATCCAGGTGTAGTCTTATCAAGGCCCTATAAAGAGGCAAAATGATTTGCTTAACCTTACATATCAAGATTCGCTTCATCCTCGCAATTATCCTCTGAGTTGTATTTGCGACTTTTGATATGTGACGTTTGAATATTAAATTCCCATCCACCATTACGCCAAGATCCCTAGTCTCTCCTACTAGAGGTGGTTCTCTCTACACTTTTAAGATTGATAACAGTTCATGTGCCAGCAAATCGAACAAATTTCTACAGATATGTTTTTCTTTATTTCTTATGTGATTTCTACCCACTAAAGGCGGCAAATCTGTAGCACATTATCCACTGGGATAAGAACTTTTTTTTTGCATAATTCAGAAACCCTGCTCTACAGAACCAAACATGGTACTTTTTTCAATCCATCTCAGCCCTCCAATACGTAAGGTGGTAGTGTAACACCAGGAAATGAAATTCACCTTTCACTTAAATAATACCAATCATGAATGCCCATGGGGAGGAGGGATTCGAACCAGAGCCTGTTGGAGGGAGGTACACTAACCACTCAACCAACTTCGCAGGAATGCGAGCACACTGCGAAGACATCTTCACTTCCTGAGGTCATTATGGAGCCCATCTTTCACTCTATGATAAGAAATCTTGAGAGAGAGATAGATTGTTCCTACATGGAGCTGACGAGGCGCGACTCTTAGGAGACACTCCCTTGGAGGCTCACGTAGGACTTTTCCAAATTACTTGAAACCTTGGAATTTGGAAATTAGTCATACACGATAGACATCGAATTTGCATTTCAGGTGGCTCTTCCTGAGAGTATATTGGAGAGGTACTTCTAATCGGTGACGAAGTTTTTCCACATAAATCCCAACCCTACTTTGAATCAGTTAGTCACAGGTAAATTAATGTAAGCTTCATCTAATGAAGCTTACATTAATTTACCTGTGACGTGTTATGAGAGCTCTGTTCTATGCATCTCGATTTCGAGATTCTAAAACATGGTAACTGTAAACTGGAAATATACGTTATAGTTTGGGCAACTAGACAGCAAGCAGCAGGATAGGAGAGCAGTTATACCCGGTTACTATGCTGCTGCCAAGGAGCTACCCTGTAACAGCCAACAGCTGTCAGGCCAGTGAAACCTTATCAAAATTGTCCAATAGAAGGCGAATATATGGACGTATATATGGGTAATCGATCATGCAGGGCAGTGGCGACCAGATTGCGCCCTGAGACAAACATTTAAATATCTCCCATGATGGATTATAAGACAAAAATATAAGAAAATCTCCAATTGCTATTTTGTTTTTATTACAAGAGAAACATTAATGCATAACGATTACATAATAATAATATTAATTCTATGTTTGCTCTACGGAGATATCGTACAATAAGACTTTATAAGCTCTTCTAAATTTAAATTATAAGCTATGTCCGCCTCTATCAATATAGTTGCTAGACCAACCAATCTTTCTTGGGTCATTGCTGTTCGCAAATAATTTTTAATCAGTTTAGTTTAAGCTTGAAAAAACTTTCCGCACTTCCTACGGTAACAGGAATTGTTAGCGTAGTGACGGCGCCTACCGCAATATGGCTGAACAAGCGCCCTTATTAAGGCGCGCCGTGATGCAAGCTTCCCCTATTCTGCACCTTGTTCACGGTACTGCGATCATGTTTTATATAAGGTCCGCGCCGGCGCTATTCTTGTAAGCTTTGGTCAAATTTCGTACGAAACTTTCATAGTTTCTGCATTCGGCTTTGAAATAATGCTGGATTTAATGTCCTTGATTTATATAATTTTGTCTCGCCGAAATGAAGCATTTTGGCCCTTTGTTTTAGTAGCTACCCTGTAAGTCGAATAAAGTATCCTCAGCAAGTAAATAGTGAAAAATTTCTGATTTTTCTCATTACAGTAATGAGTAAGCCGAATGCGTCGCCATTGATGCCAATGAACACGGTCTTGGTGTAAAACACTCAAAAAATATATTCTGTAGAACAGAGGACATTTACTCTGTTGCTCGATTATTTTTATGCAAAATTTGTTGATTCTTACAGTGGGTGGTGGATGTATTTTATTTATATTATATAAAAATTTTACATCTTATATTTTAGTCTTTCAGTTCAAAATAACTATATATAACAATTTTTCATAGGAGGCGCTGAGATACTGAAACTTATCCGTGGTAAACATAAAATGTTGCGGTTTAGATGCAATTGTGGTGGATTGGGGATTTACAGTTAACGTTAGGAGTAGTTGCTGATGGAATACTACAATGTGAGTTGTGTCAATGGTAATAAGCTGAAACGAAAAAAGATTACGTTGAATTTACAAACGAAACTCGAAATTTTGGATCGATTAGATAAAGGAGAAAAGGCGAGCAATATATCTCAAGAATATGGTATAGGCCAATCAACAGTAGCAGATATAAGAAAAGCAAAAGAGAAAATCAGACATTTTGCGGCAGAGGTAAAATTTCGGAGTTCCACGGTCGGAAGTACAAATGGAGATGCATGTAAACGCTTAAAAACTATGAAAACGGCAAAATATGAAGCCTTAGAACGTGCTGTTTATTTATGGTATAAATTAGAACGACTCCGGGGCATGATTATCAGCGGACCTATGCTAATGGCCAAAGCGCTTACATTAGACAGACAAATGAATGGCATTAATTCCACGTTCAAAGCAAGTACTGGATGGCTGTCAAGATTCAAGCAGAGACATGGAATAACAGGCCTAAGCCTTAGCAATGAACAGACGTGCGCAGATAATTCAAGTATTGACGGTGATGTGAATTACGATATTCTTAGTGATGGTGAACTGCTTGCTTTAGCTCAAGAACCGTACCATGAAAATTTATATAACGGGTTTCACGTGAAGAACAGTGTGGTGGATAGAATAAAAGAAGAAATGTCAATAAAGACTGAGACTCGTGATTCTAAAGAAGTCAAAAATAACACGAAAATTGAACTGAAAAGTAAATGCCAAAATGCACCTAAAACTAAAGAAAAGTCTGCAAAGAGCGCCATAAGCAACAAAGAGGCTTGTGAAATGGCACAAAAACTGTTGTTATGGTGGAACAACAGGCCAAATAGCGATCCTGTAATTAGTGTAATTTTGCATCAAATTCGAAAAATTGCCTCACAAGAAATTGATTCATTCTAAAAACATAAATCGTTTACATAGCATATGAAATAAAAGGTAAGAATTCAGTATAATTTCAGCACAATTATTGCAAGTGGTACAATACTGAAAGAGTTGCAGAAATTAATAGCAGTCTATTAAATAAATTATTTGTGGGTTTGAATGTTGTGATCCTTCATTCCATAAACACAATTGTAGAAGTAACCAAACTACATGATACAAGATGAAACAATTAAGCCAAAAAAAAAAAATGGATATTTGCAATTTTTAACTAGAATAATAAAAAAAAAAGCATGCATGTTAAACATTATTCAACCAAACTTCATTAAACAAAAAGTGATTTTAAGGTTATTGTTATGTGTTCTCAGTTGTGAAGATTGGATTCATCTATTACTAGTCAGGGTATACTATGTGGTCAGACTTCCCTCTCCTAGTCATTGTTTTTTTCTTTGGATTGCATGTTTGCTGGTTAGTTTGTGTTCTGCAGGTTGAAAAGATTGAGTTTTTTTGAGGGAGGAAAAACAACAAAAAAACCTTTTTCTCTACATTTTTGACTGGCCAACTCAGGTTTTGAAATGGTCTGTAAACGTGTCTTGCATCAACAGCAGGATTCAAACCAAAGTCTGAAAATCCAGAGGACAGATATTCCAGCATTCTCTTAGTTTGAGCTAGAGCTATAAAGGCCTGATTTGAAGGTGGAACTTTAAAATGAAAGTACATGCCTCTTGCTTGACATTTCAGTCGGAGAAGGTACTGTTTCATTACTGGGATAGTCGTAATCTATCCTCAGAGCATTGATATTACTATATTATTATTCCTTCCTTATATTCTTCATGTATCTATGTTCTTTAAAATATCAATAATGACCTAAAAAAAATTGTGTAAAAAGCCAATAACATCATAAAAGGGGTACTCCTAAAGGAAAATAGGTAAAATAGTCATAAAAATGAATATTAATTTAGAGGCGTAACATAAATATTATTTTTAGACAATTTTCCATCTTAACAGATTTAGAAAAGACTGGGCAAAGTTACTAATAGCAGGCAGGGACATATTGAACCAAACAACTGTACAAAAAAGTGGAGTGATTACTGAAAGATGAGCCATTCGTTAATCTAACCACTCCTTTCTGTGCTCAGTGAAGAATTTTTAGGGAATTCTTAGGACATTTGAGAACAGTATTCCATGGATTAACTGTATACATTAATGATTTGTATAGAATTAATAGTTTGGAAGTAAAATAATGTCTGTAGTTAAATGAGAAGTCCTACAGCATCCTAATTTCTTGAATGCTGCATAGCAAATGTTATGCAGCATTCAAGATGTGTGTTGATTATTATCGTTGTTATGTTACGTGTATATTGATTATTATTTTTATGACACATCCACAGAGTCTAAGTCCTTAGCAGGAGGGCTCTACATAATCCATTGTCAAAACCATTCTGTTGCTCACTAATTGTATTTTTGTCTTTTAATTATTTGTTCTCTGGTTGATTTGCCTGTATGCAGTATGAAAAACCAAAATTTCTGGGAGAGAAAAAAAAAATCATTCTCCCTCCTTATGAGGAGTAACTCTCATTTGAAAGGTTCATGACAAGAATTGAACTTGTCTTTTCCAGCTGAGGAGTGTATTTTCCAGGTGTTCTTTCAGCTCTACTGTGGAGGTGCTTATACCGTGAAATAATAATAAATTTAGTTTAATCCTTTATCCAAGTGTGTGCAAACAAAGTTTGTGCCTGAAGAGACCTCAATAAAGGCCGAAACTAGTCTGGGTAGTGGCCCTTCCCCTAATCCATAACATTATATGTATCCGCAAGGAGATGTATTTTGCATTGTGGGAGATACTGAGATAGGCTTGTTGGTAGCTTGCTCCACCTTTGCAAGGAGTCGCCCGGTGTTGTACTTTGCCCCAGTCCTGAAGATATTTCAGGTGCAAACTTTGTTTGCACACACTTGGATAAAGGATTAAACTAAATTTATTATGGTCTGACCAAGTGAAAAATAAACTTTCAATATACCATGAAAGGTTGAAAGTTGCACAATTATTTCAAGAATGCAAATCATGTTTTCCATAGTGCAATTGGAAGGACAAGGGAAAATTGCGCTCTTTGATTGGAAAAGACCTGGGTTTGATTCTCATCATGATGAGGGAATCCCCTCGTCGTGACGAGAATCAAACCCAATATCACCATCAGTTGAAAGCGAGTTAGCTGATGTCATATGGGGGGGGGGTAGCAGGATTGTTTTCTCAATGGAAACTCAGGTTTTTCATGTCGCATGCAAACAAATTGGCCTTCCGAACACACAATTTATAGTCAAAAAATGCTGTTGTTGGTGATGATGGGCAGTAGATGGCAGTGATGGTTGTAGTGTTGTAGTAGGAGAATTAAGTAGTAGTGGAGAGGATGAGATGAATTTAGCAAAGTAGAATAAGTACCCTCCTGTGATGAGTCCTTGGACTCCCTGGAGGTGTCATGCAATAATAATAACAATAATATGTCATCATGAAGGTTATTTTCTTGATCATAAATTAGTAAATAATAATATTTTTTGGTTTACCGATCAAGTGTTGATCAATTTTATTAACTGAACCAACTAGTTTCGCGACACTTATCTGTTGGCATCTTCAGGGCTTACATAGAGGTTTAAACAATCTCACAATTATGCGTAACTGCAAACTGACAAGAATAACTGTAAAAAACTGACTAGAATAATTACAAATAAAATGGTATCGAACCTGAGTGAAACATGTATCGCGTGTACAAGATCAGCTAGCTGTTGCTGAGGAACTTTCCGTAGTGTGTATTAAAGTTAATTTCTTCCATTTTTAAGGTTCTGATTAGGGTTTTCCATATCTCTGGGAGTATTAGGCCTTGATTTCTGTTAAGGTTGACAGTAGAACGGGCGACTGTGCCTGCCTCTTTGAAAATTCTTGAATAGTAATCTTCCTCTATGTAAAGGGAACAGCTTTTGTCCCACTCGATGACATGGTTAGTTGTAGAGAAATGAGACAATAGGCCAGAAATGTCCTGTCTGTTGTTTTTGACATAGCCAATGTACTCCTTTTTCCTGATTTCGAGGCTTCTCGAAGTCTGTCCGATGTAACTAGAGCCACATGAGCATGGAATATTATAAACTCCAGCATATTTGTAGAAAGGATGGTTGTCTTTTGGAGATCTTAGTAGTTTACTAATAGATTCTATTGGTTTGAATGTTACTCTTATTTTATGTTGTTTGAGGAGATTGGCGAGCTTGTTGGAGATGCCACTTACAAACGGAATTGCAATCGTTTTTATATATTGAATATCTTCTTGTTCTCTTTGTGGTGGTTCAGAGAAAAGGATTTTATTGACTAGTCTTCTTGGATATCCGTTCAAGTACAAATTGTTGGAAATAAATATTAACTCATCTTGAAGGGTCTTGTTGTCTGTTGTGATGCGAATTGCTCTTTTCTTTAACATGTGTACAATGCTGAGTTTATGTGAGATGTGGTGGGAGGAGTTGAAATGTAGGTAGTGACCTGTATTGGTCGGTTTTCTGTACACCGATAGATTTATACTGCCGTCAATTTGTTTTTTGATTAAGATGTCTAAAAACGGTAGTTGTTTTTCTTTTTCAAGTTCCAGAGTAAATTTAATAGAATGATGGAAGGCATTGATCTTTTTGAGAAAATCATATATGTCATCTTTGTTATTGTTCCATACGATGAAGATATCGTCCACATATCTAAACCAAATTTTAGGTTTAGGAAAAATTTGCGATAAGATTTTGTTTTCTAAGTCTTCCATAAAGAGGTTAGCACATGAAGGTGAGAGTGGGCTCCCCATTGCCAAGCCTGTTAATTGTTGATAGATCTTATTTTTCCAAGAAAAGTAGTTGGAGTTTAGGCAGTGAGCAAACAATGAGGTTATATCTTGTGGGAACAAGGTACTTAAGATGTCAATGACCTCTACTACAGGAACGTTTGTAAAGAGAGAGGTGACATCTAAGCTATCTAGAAGATCATTATCCGATATCTTGATGTTTTTTTAACTTTTCCACAAAATGTCCGGAGTTTTTAATGTAACTCTCTGAGTTGTGGATGTGTTGCTATAAGAGTTTAGAGAGATGTTTTGACAATAAGTAGGTAGGAGAGTTGATTGCATCAACAATTGGGCATAAAGGAATACCATCTTTGTGCACTTTTGGCACACCATAGAGTCTCGGAGTTAAAGGATGCATCGATTTTAGTTTTTTAATGAAGTCTGTTGGCCAGTTGGATAAATTGCGTAGTAATTCAATGATAAAACCACAATGATACCAATGAATTACTACGCAAACATTGAAGATGCCCCCCCCTTCCCTCAGTCTGTCATAAGCACCATTACATAGACCAGATATCTTCTTGCTTCTCGTCATTATTTTTTATTTGATATATTTTTTTCCCAGCCACCTCATCATCTCTGAACCCAGATGACCAAATCTGAGCACAGTAGTCATTGATTTAGTTTTATCATAGCCTGTATATACACATGCAGTGGAAGAATAACTTGTTTATTCCTATAAGTTAATGTTTTCTTCAACTTTGCAGTTATCTAATGTGATAATAACCACCTTAGCAAAGTTACTCCTCAACTCTGTCTAACATCACTCCAACATCTAGCTGAATACTTGTATCAAATTACTAATGATATAATAATTTGTCTGTAATGGCCTTAGTCCAATATGCATAACCTTCTGCTTAGCAACATTGAACTGGCATTCATTTTTGCTCACAGAATCACAATCCCATTAAATTATTTTATTTTATTTTTGTTTCTTTAGGTAAATAGTTAAGTTTTAGATGTAAATATTATTATTATGTAACATCTCCAGGGAGTCCTAAGACTCATCGAGGGAGGACATCTACTCTATAACTTTCCATCTTCACCACTCCACCAGCCGCAACTACCTTCATCATTTACACCAATGCCATCTACTGCCGACCACCACCACTAGTATTTTTACAGATAATCACAAACATTCATGCCCATGTTAGGATTCGAACCTGCAGCTTTTTGGCTGGAGAACAGATACGCTAACTCGGACAGTGGTTGTTGATTTATTTGGTGGAGGTTTGTTAAAGAAGGAGAATGAGATCAAGAATGCATGGAGTGTGGTCAGGATTAACTAAAATGTGAACAAATTGTATAAGCTCACTTTATTTTATTTCGTATGGTGATTCAATGGCCGCGAGCCCTTATTACAGGGAGGTATGGCACCACCTCAATCCCCCCTATTTTTTTATTCGGGCTTGGGACTGGCATAGCTGACATTTCAGACCTATGGCTGCAGGGGATCATCTTAGATATTCCTGATTGTATTCGTGTGTGTTCATGGGGCCAATTTGTCTGTTTGCAGGATGAAAAATCCTGGCTAAACTGGGAGAAAAATCCTGCTGTCCATGCCCAAGACCGGCTAACTTGGCTATGGCTGAGGAAGATCCTTAAGCTCCTCTTGTCATCAATGGAAATCAAACCTAGGACACTCCTTCCCCAGGCATATGGTTGCGAAATGCAAACCACTAGGCTAACTGCACAGACTGTAAGCTCACGGATAACAGGATAACACATGGTCTGCCTTGTACCCTTCATGTTTAATAATCTCTAATGACCATAAATTCTTTCCACAGTTTTGTTCATGAGAGTACACACAATTCCTCTTCATTATTTGACAAACATTAGTGCTAGATATAGCTTGAAGCTTTATATTTGAGATTGCATTTTACTTACAATCAGAATTATGGTCTTTAATTTCTGTGAAGTTCATTAATTCTGAAAGACTATTAAGGGTGGGAAGAGTCAGTTTTTACAAATTAATCAAACAGAGGAAATATGACGTAAGGAAAAGAAAGTAGATGAAAGAGAATATGTTCAAAGATACAGCAGCTGAGTTTCTAGGAAATATGTTATAGGTAATAAAATTCTGAAACAGTGCAGTAGTGTGGGCTTGTTTTTAGCGTCCATCTCTTTAAATTAAAAGGATGTTCTTTTATACGTGTGTAATTCTCAGTTAGATGCTTGTTTGAAGTTAAGTGTGTATATTTTTGTGTGGGGTATTTGATTTGTATAATATCAGATTTGTAGGTATAACAGTTTAGCTTAATATTTCTATTGTGGTAATGTATGATAGAATATCATACATTACCATATGATAATGTATATGGGAATGGTAGAAGAGGAGAGAATGGGAACAGTAGAAGAGAGGGAATGATGGAAGAGGAGAGAATAGGATGAATAGGATAAGTAAAAGAGAGGGAATGAGAGAGAGTTATACGAATGATAGAAGAGGAGAGAGGAAATGGTAAGAGGTGTAATGTATGGTGACTCAATGATCCGTGGTGTGCAAGATAGGATGCGTGAGGAGTGTTTGCCTGGAGTAACAATAGAAGTTGTGGCTATGGCAATTAAGAGGAGTGAAAGGGTGGATGAGATGATTGTGATGGTAGGAACAAATGACTTGACAGGTAATGTAAATTGGGCAACGAGAGATATGAGATTCTTGCTTGAGGTTGTGCTAAAGAAGACACAGAGAGGAAAGATAGCGTGTGTGTGTGTGTTGCCTAGGTATGATAGCGACGAGCTGAGCAGAAGAGCACTCATATTGAATAACATAATAGCTAGAATGTGTCAGAAGAGGGGATTTGAATATGTGGATGCTTGGACAGTGTTTGAGGATAGAGAGGAACTGTGTGCGAGAGACCGCTTGCATTTGAATGAGGAAGGACGTAGGCATCTGGAGAGATTGCTGTTCTGAATGAGTCAGTGTGTCAATGCAGGGAAACTAGAATGCCAAGGTGGTATTCTTGTTTCCATGGCAGCAGGGGTGGCCTCTTGTGGGAAAGAGTACTTGGGAGAAGGGGGACAACATCAAGTAGCGCTGAGCCCAGTGGAGTCTAGAGGGGGATAATGCTGGGTATAGAAATAGTGGCATTTTTAAGCTTTATGCTAATACCAGGAGTATCCGGAATAAAGGAGAAGAATTGGTGACCCTGATAGCATCAGCATGGCCAAAGATTATTGGGATCACTGAGACGTTGACAGAAGAGGATATAATAACAGGAAGAGAAGTAGCAGGGTACAACATTTTTCGGCAGGATAGAAAAGGAAAGTGTGGTGGTGGAGTACTGCTTATGATAAGTGACAACTTATGTCCTCTTAAGAGTGGAGGCTTTGGAAGCATATGGTGTGAGTTAGAGATAGGCAAGACGGGATATTTAGTGGGGTGTTGCTACAAACCAAGGAGCACAGAGGATGGGGACCAGGAGATGTTTAGACAGTTGAGCTTGGCAAGTGCAAGAAGAATGATTGTTATGGGAGATTTTAGCTACAGCAGTATAAATTGGGGAGAGGAAGATGCATGTAGCAATAAGGGAATGGAATTTCTAGAATTCTTGAGGGACAAATATCTTAGGCAATATGTAATAGAGGGAACAAGACGTTCAAAAGTTTTGAATTTGGTCATAGCATCAGAAGAGCTGATAATAAGTGAGATGACATCTCTCCCACCAGTTGGAGAGAGTGACCATGTGGTTTTGACTTGGAAGATGAATAGACATGCAGGAGTATCAAAGAGATGGGAATATATGTGGAATTATAAGGCAGGTGATTATAATAGTCTTAGACAACGACTTAAGACAGTTCCATGGAGGAAGGAATTGGAAGGCTGGGATATCATTAGTGCTTGGGAAATTGTGAAGGAATATTTGTTAGCGGCAATAGTAAGCTGTATTCCACAAGTGAAGAAGAGGACACAATTTGGTGTAAAGTGGATGACAAACAATATTAAATAGGAGCTGCATGTGAAAAAGAGGCTATGGAAGAGATATAAAGAGACAGGTGAAGAGCAGATGCATGAAGAATATAAGACACAGGCCAGGAGAGTATGATAAGGAAGGCAAAACTGGAATATGAGAGGAGATTGGCCCTAAGATCCAAAGAAATTCCTAGGTAATATTTTAGCTATGTGGCCAGTAGGAGGAGAAATGATTGTGGAAGAATGACATTGTGGAATAAAAATTGAAATAGAGTGACTGATGCAGAGGACATAGTGGAATTGTTCAATGAACACTTTATCAGTGTATTTCATCTTGGAGGAGTAAATTTTAATACTAGAGGGATAGGGTAGGTTCGAGGTTTAAAGGTGCAGGAGGAGAACGTGTTCCAAATACTGAGTACTCTGGATGTCAGTAAAGCTGTGGGACTGGATGGTATTTCACCACGAGTTTTGAGAGAATGTGCTAAGGAACTGACAGCTCTTTTGACCTGGCTACAGGAAAGGTACCCAGGGAATGGAAGTAAGGTAAGATTGTGTCATTGCATAAAGACGGTAGCAGACTGGAAGTGTCTAATTATAGGCCAGTTTGTCATCAGTAGTTGTTAAGATCTTGGAGAAATTAGTTAGGGACCGTATACAACATTAGGCAGATGAGGGTAATGTTATCTATGAGAGGCAACATGGGTTTGTGAGGGGCGCTCTTGTTTTAGTAATATGCTGGCCTTTTATAATAAAGGTACAAGAGCAGTAGATGAGAGAAAGGCATATACTGCCATTTTCTTGGATTTAGCGAAGGCATTTGACAGGGTGCCACATGATAAGCTGATATTTAAGTTGCAGCACATGGGTTTGGATGTCAGGTTGGTCAACTCGATTCAGGATTGGCTGTCTGATAGGTATCAGAGAGTTGTGTGTATGTTGGGGAAGTTTCAAGGAGATAGAGGGTTACAAGTGGGCCCCCACAGGGCTCAGTACTGGGACCTATATTGTTTAACCTTTATATCAATGACATTGTCAGTGGATTGTAGGGGGATGTTCAGTTGTTTCCAGATGATGTGAAGCTGGGAAGGGTTATTAGAATAGTGCAGATGTGGTAGTCATGCAAGATGATTTCAATGAGCTAGACAGATGGGCAAATGAATGGAGTATTGGTTTAATACAGCAAAATATAAGGATTCGAGGTTTGGGAAACATCGATGGGACTCTGCATACTTCATTGGAGGAGTTATACTGGAGGAAGTATGGGAGACAAGAGAGCTGGGGTTGATGATTGATAGTAACCTGAAATTCAAGGGACATATCGCAAAGGTGTTTAAGGTAACACAAAGGATTGCTGCCTTTATGCGAAAGACGCTGAACTGCAGAGATAAGAGTTATCATTCTGTTGTGTAAGACCCTGATCAAACCACACTTTGATTGTTCTCAGATTAGGTCCCCAGGGTTTGAAGGGGGATAAATTAACTGTGGAAAAGGTACAGAGGCAGATAACAAAAACAGTTTCAGGACTGTACAATGTTAGTTATGAGGATCGGCTGAGGGAATGTGGACTGCAGAGTTTGGTGGATAGAAGGAGAGGTGATATGATTGAGACTTTTAAACTGTTGAGAGGTGGTTACTGGGTTGACACTGGGGAGTTCTTTCGCTTGGTTGAACAGTGGAAAGGAGTGTTGACAAGGGACTATCCCTGGAAGTTATGAAAGGAAACTGTGAGCAAGAGGGTGAGGAATGGTTTCTTTGCATGGAGGGTGGTTGAACCTTGGAATGGATTGCCTAATAGTGTAGTGAGAGAGAGCTTGAACGGTCAATGAGTTTAAGGAGTGGTATGATAGACTTTGTGTTTCCTTGGAGGGGCCTCCCATGTTGAGTCTTAATAGACGTGTTTTCTAGGAAGGACTTCCCTCGATGAGTCTTTTGATTCCTTGGAGGCCTGAATAATAATAATAATGTAGTTGGTGTAGGCTGTTTTTTTTAGTATACTTCCTTTTAAATCGAAAAATTTCATTTCAGAAGTGTGTTATATCCAGTTAGATGATTCTTTGAAATTATGTGTGTAAATTTTTTTTTTTTTGTTGGCTATTTTTGGTTTGTATTTGGTATAGTATCAGATTATCATCATCAAATTCCTGCTATATACCCTCAAGGGGTGTATAGGATATGATAGTACTACATGAAAAAAATTACATCATCACTAACTTCCTATCTACAATTTTCCTCCAAATCAGTCTGTTACTTGTCAAGACTCCAACATTATCAGATCTTATATTTCTATCATATTCCTGGATGCTGACAATGTCAGGTTCATTCCTAATATCCTCGTTTTTAATGTGATATTGCCATTGAGGCCATCTGTTCACGCCTATAATCTTTCTCAGGACTCATATCTGCGGTCTCTAGTCTTTTGTCAAGTGTTTTACTTCTGACCCAGCTCTCAGATCCATAAGTTAGAACTGGTTTGAACACTGTCTTGTATACAGACAATTTAGTGCTCAGACTAATTTCTCTCTTATTCCATATGAATTTATTCAATTGACTTCCCACCATACCAGCTTTGCTGATTCTGTTGTCTATTTCTATATTTAATTTACCATCTTCAGTAAAAATCATGCTTAAATAGCTGAAATGTATTACTTGTTCCACGGGTTCTCCATTCACAACACAGTTGACATTTTCAATGATTCTGCCTATTTTCATTGTCTTTGTCATTTTATTGCTGACCTTCATACCATATCTATTACAACGGTTATTCAATTTAGTCAGATAATCTTGCAGACTCATAGCAGATTTATTTAGAAGTATAACATCATCTGCATAAAGTAAAGACAGACATTAACATCTCCAATTTTAATATCATGTTTAATACCACTTTCCTTCATAATGTGATCCATATAGATGATGAATAACAGAGGGGATAATGTACATCCTTGTCTCACACCAGATTTAACATTAAACCATCTTCCTGTACTTCCTTCAATTCTAACTGCTGACTTACAATTCAAATAAAGACTAAGTATTGCTTGACATAATGCCCCATTGACACCATATAACTGTAGCGTATTGAATAGCTTCTCTCTTGGCACCTTGTCATATGCCTTTTCCAAATCGACAAAACTTAAATACAGATCTTTGTTATATTCCCATGCTTTCTCAACTATTTGTCGTAAAGTGAAGATCTGATCCTGACAGCCTCAATTTGGCCTGAATCCAGCTTGTTCTTCACCAGGCTTTTCTTCCACAATTCTTCTCAACCGTTTCTCAAGTATACTTGCATAGATCTTGCCAGGAACACTCAGTAGGGAAATACCTCTGTAATTCTCACATGCAGTTTTATTTCCCTTTTTATATATAGGTACTATGAGAGCTCTACTCCAGTCATCGGGAATTCGTCCCTCTGTCCAGGCTTTCTGAACTATGCAGTGCAGCCACTGTAAGACTCTTATACCATCATACTTCAGCATTTCTGGTCGAATATCATCTACTCCTGCTGCCTTTCCACATTTCAAGCCTTTGATGGCTTTTTCTACTTCAAGTATGGATATGTATTCCTGACTGCATGCCTGGTCAGTGTTTTTTATCACTGTGCTGTCATCACTGCTTGTTTCATTTAGCAGTTTTTCAAAGTAATTACTCCATGCTTCAAGGATATCTTTTTCTCCTGTTTTCATGTCACCTTTATCATCTCTAACTCCTTTTACAGCACTCTTTCCTCCATTCCTAAGCTTCTTCAACAACCTTATAGGCTATGTGGAGGTCTCCTCTCAGTTATACAGCTTTGACCCTTAAGCACCCACCATATATTATAAGTATCCTTATAATATATAATTATAAGGATACTTATTATATAAGTATCAGATTATATAATTATTATATTGTGTGAGGGTGTGTAGTGAGTGTAGGCTGGTTTCAGTGTATTTCCTTTTAAATCGAAAAATGTTACTGAGAGATGCTATTTTATAGAATGATTCCCAGTTAGATGCTTTCTTGAGGTTCCATGTATAAATTTGTGTTTTGGATATTCTTGGATTGTTTATTGGTTTGTATTTGGTATAGTATCAGATGGTTGTCGTTAAGCCTAACTTTGTATCTCTCTCATTTTGCACATTTACTTCATGAATATGCTTAGTATTTTTATTACATTATAAGTTAGTTTTTATGAGAAGGTATGAAAATGGAGACAAAGTTGCTTTTGAAGTGGAATGATCATCAAGCCACTATGTCCAATGTTTATAAATGCTTGCTTTCTAGTGAATTGCTTGTTGATGTAACTTTAGCATGTGATGGATTGAGTTTAAAAGTTCATAAAATAGTGCTTGTAGTAAAGCATCTTGTAAAGCATCTAGAGGCGCACAATCGAATTTGGGTATCGAAAAAAAATGACACACTAATTAGGAGTGCATTAATCGAGGGATTGCTGTAGTATTTTTAGAGAAGACAGAAATTATAACAAAGGAGGGGTATTTTATGGATGCTAGCAAATGAGTTGCGTTCGTGTAGGTCTGTGGGTAAAATGAGTGACTTTGAAAATGTCTGGTGTGAAATAAGCATTACTATAGAGAGATATTTAGTTAGGGTGTGTTACAGACCTGGGAATAATAAACGAGATGAAAAAGAAACGTATAGACAAATTAGTTTAGCTAGTGAATAAAGCATTATATTAATAGGGGATTTCTTTCGAAATATAAATTGGAAAGAAGAAATAGCTTATGGGAGAAAGGGAAAAGATTTTCTTGAATTCTTAAGGGATCACTATCTCTTTCAGTTGGTGATGCAAGGGAACCCATAGGTAAGATGTACTGGATTTAGTGATCAAGTTGGATAACATAATTGTTAACAACATATCAACACTGTTACCAGTTGGTGACAGTGATCATGTAGTCCTCCCTGGGAGGTGTGAAAGCATCTAGAGTACAAAGGTACATGTGGAACTATAGGGCAGGAGATTATGGGAAAACTCAGAAAACAACTTGAAGGAAAAGAGATTAATATGTTGTGGATCATAGTTAAGAAGTATTTCATGATTGCAATAACAGACTGTGTGCTTCCAAAAAAAAAAAATAATAACAAATAGGTGCTAACAAATGGATGAATAGGGAAATTAAGCAGGAATTGCAGAAGAAGAAGAGAAGATTATGGAAAAAAATATGAACTTCAAAGATGTGAACACTTGCTTGAAATCTATAAAGTGCAGGCAAGAAGATTGACAAGTATAATGAGAAAGGTGAAATTAGAGTATGAGAGTAGACTAATGAAACAGGCTAAGAAAAATCCCAGAGAGTTTTACTGTTATGCAACTAGCAAAAGAAAGAATGATTATGGGAAGATAACTCTGCTGGATATAGATGGCACAAGGGTGACCAAGGAAGAAGTTATTGTGGAGTTGTTCAGTGATTCACTTTGCTAAGGTTTTTCACACTGGTAATGACACTATTCTGAGGAAACAGGAAGTTGAGGAATCAATAATTCAGCCTAGTTCCTTGAAGGTGAATGAGGTAGAAGTCTATGATTGTTTGTTATCTTGATGTGAATAAGGCTATTGGACTAGATGAAGTTTCACCACGTGTTTTGAAAGAATGTGCTAAGGAATTGACACTTCTTGACTTGGTTGTTTAATGAGAGTCTAGTATCCTCAACAATCCCTAATGAGTGGAAAAAGGGCAAGATTGTTCCATTGCCTAAAGATGGAAGCAAAACAGCTGTTTCAAATTGCAGACCAGTTTGCATTTCTGGAGTGGTTAAGATCTTAGAGAGATTGGTTAGGGATAGAATACAAGATTTGGTGGAAAAGATTCTGTATAGAGGTCAACATGGGTTTATTAAAGAGAGGTCTTGTTTTACAAATTTACTTACATTTTATTATAAGGTGACTACAGTTCTGGATAAGGGGTGATTCATGCACAGTGATACTTCTGGATTTTACAAAGACATTTGACAGGCTACCACATAATAAACTGGTGTATAAATTACGGCAAATGGGATTGGAAAATCAGTTTGGTTGATTGGATAGCGTACTGGCTTTCTGATCGATATCAAATGGTGATGTATAGAGGTGCATGTCTCTCAGGAGGAGAGTTACCAGTGAAGGGGTCTGTTCTAGGGCCACTGCTGTTCAATTTGTTTGTTAATGATTTTGCGAGTAGTCTGCAAGCTGATATTCAGCTGCTTTGTGGATTGATGCTAAGCTGGGAAATGTTATTAGGAATGATGCAGATGTACTGGTTCTTCACAGTGATTTCAACTAAGTGGCTATGTTGGCAGACAAGTGAGGATGGCAATTTAACACCAGTAAATGTAAGGTTTGCACTTTTGATCTCAAAAAAAGTAAAGCTGCACATCATATTGGAGACGTTGTATTACAGGAGGTGGAGGAAGTGTGTGATCTTGGATAAAGAATTGTAGTTCAAGGAACATATTGCAAAAATAATAAAAACAGCACAAAGAAATGCCAGTATACTAAGAAGAACACTGACAAATAGAGATAGGGATGTGGTCATTCTGCTATACAAGGCTTTGATGGGACCACATCTGGACTACTGCACATTGATTTGGTCACTCATCAAAGCAGTCTGCTGAAATGTCACCACCATTCCTCTGCTATCTTCCAAGACTAAGTATTAATTTAACACATAATCCTTTCTTTATGTACCACCCTTAAGAAGCCACTGGTTTTTATTGTGCAAACTTGTCAGTGTATAATCTGATTGTATATACTGCTAAATGATTGTTAAATCCAATTGTTATTTGATCAGTAAATTAAGATTTCATTTTGATCTTTTCTTTTCAAATAGTAGTAGAGGCATAAGAATAATAAAGAATCTGTATGAGAAATCTGAAAGTGTAGTACAATTGGAGGACACCTTAACCAACTGGTTCCACACAGAGATCAAAGTAAGACAGAGATGCAATCTGTCACCAGACTTGTTCAATCTTACACTGGAAGAAACAACCAGTAAGGCCTTAAAAAATGAAGACTCCAGAATCAAAATATATGGGAAAAATGTAACAAATTTAAAATTTGCAGAAGACATTGCATTACTTGCGAGCACAGAAGAAAATCTACAGCGAATTTCTGATAAAATAAAGGAAGAATGTATGAAATTTGGATTAAATATAGACAAAACAAAGATTATGCAAAATAGGAAAAAGAAGCACCAAGCTGAAAATTGAAATTGATAGTAAGAATCTAGAGCAGGTAGAAAACTTCACCTACCTTGGCGGAGTTGAGTGCAATGGTAAAATTACAAAAGATATAAACAGACGAATCAGTCAAGCATTCCAAACTTTTGGATGACTTAATAAAATATGGAAGTCAAGAGACATCAAACAAGTAACAAAAGTAAGAATCTATGAAACAATGGTCCTCCCAATACTTCTCTATGTTAGTGAATGCTGGAATCTCAAAAAGGCTGAAGAGAAAAAAATGTTAACTACTGAAATGGGTTGGCTAAGAAGATTACTTGGAGTATCTCTGCTGGATAGACTAAGAAAACGACTAAAACAAGAAATAACAATAATAGACAAAATCCAAGAAAGAACACTGTGATGGTTTGGCCATGTGACCAGAATGGGAACAGAAAGACTACCAGCTAAAGCCCTGAATACAACGATGGAGGATAAAAGATCCAAAGGATGGCCCAGAATTAGATGGATAGACAAAATAAAAGAGGATCTGAAAACCAAATCACAACAAGCAATACCAAACTGAACAGAATTGTTCGGACTCTCCAGGGACAGACAGAAGTGGAAAGAGTTCATTCGGCCTCATCATCATCCACATAGATGATGGAAGAGATAAGTAGTAGTGGAGGCTTTTGCTCCCTTTCCAGTGCTTCCATGCATCCAACTCTCTCTCTTATAACCTGATAGTTCCATTGTGAAAGTATCCAAAGATTAGCCTGACCTCCCAGCACCAAACTTTTGCATAGATTACCACAGCAAATTACTTTCCACAATTCCAAGAAAACTACTATTCAAGAAATTACTACTTCCTGGTTTTCTTTCTTTCATCTATCTCTAATCCAGAGTATTTAGTAATAAGGTGTGACATCTTTTTGCTACTTGTACATGGAAATATGACTTCTATAATACGTCAACCTTGGTATCACTTCTGGGTCTGGCTCCCACTGATGAGACCTCAATAAAGGTTAAAACTGGTCTGGATAGTAACCCTTGCCATAATGCATAGCATTATATATATGTCTGTAAGGATATGTGCTTTGCATTATGGGATACTGTAGCAAGTGATGTGAAGTTATTAGCCTCTATGTACGAGTTTCCCAGTTAAGTTACTTCATGCACAAACTTTGTTTGCTTACACTTGAATAAATGAATAAACTAAAAAGATAATTTCTTGGCATCTTTAATTTATAGTATAACCAAGTGGAAAAACTTTTAACAAATCATTATTCTCCTAACATTTTATGTTTTCTTAATCAACTCTCCTTCCAAATATACTGTGGATATTAGTTTATTCCTCTTGGTAATTCCAAGTTTCCTTTTCTACAGATCAACCATCATCCAGCCAGAAAGTGGCCAAATGCAGAAAATTTGCACTCTTTTCAGGTGACCAAATTTGCAGTATGATCTAGTGTTGCGAGTGAACGTAGTGGTAGATTTGAGCTGCACTAAAAAAAAAAATTTTTAATTAGCATATAGTGTGGCTTTTTGTCACAAATTGTGCTGCATTTTTTTCAGTTTGGATTAAAGTGGTGAAAGTTTTTGATGTTTATATTGTGTCTTTCTACTTGTTTGTTGTACTGCTTCAGCTTCTGAAGAAGGCATCCATAAAGAAACATACATCAGCGGCATGGAAGGCTTCTGTACAAAAGTCTGGCTCTGCCTTGGATTTTTTGCAGTGGATGCATTGTGAAAACTGCTATATGTATGTACTAAAAGATGTGAAAGATTTGTTTTCACATCTTTTGGTTTACTTCTTCTCGTTTACTGTTTGGGTAAACGAGAAGAAGGAAAGCGTTAATGTATATGAAAAGTGTCTGGATAAATTAGAGCAATTAGAAATGGGAGCAAATGTCAGGACTGTCGTAGAAGAGCTTCGGCAGGAGCTAGTGAAAATGAAAAGCGAAATAAAACATCTGGAAGGGGATATAAGCAACTAAAGGATAGATTGACTGATATGGAGGAGGAAGTTAATATTATAAAGAAAGAGTCAAAGGATAGTCTTATATCAGTGTATGGGGGACTCAATCATTAGAGGTGTGATTACAAAGAAAGTGCACAAAACATGGTTTCCTGGTGGAACAATGAAGCAAATAACTGATGCATTGCAGAAAAGGAAACACTAGGTGTCAAAATTAGTGGTAGTTGTGGGCACAAATGACATAGTTGGGGAGAGAAAAAAATGTTGATAGAAACTTTAAGTTGTTACAGCAGGTAAAGAAGAATGGTGTTGTTGGGAAAGTCATAGGCATGGTGCCCAGGCATGATAACAGTGAATTGCGAAGGAGAACAGAGATAATGGATAGTCAGATGGCTGAGTTATGTGAGGCAAAGGGGGTTCACTTTGTAAATCTGTGAAGTGAATTTGAAGGGAAGTTTGAATGATGGTAAAGCTGATGGATTACATTTGAATGGGTTTGGTGCATTTGGTGGGCATTTAGAAAGGCCATTGTTTTTCTGAGAAGGCACAGAGAGTCAAGCAGTTAATGTAGCAAATGATCCGAGTCTACCTGTGAAACAGGATAGCACAAATTAACAGATTGTACGGCAGGAGGAAGATGGATATGAGGTTGAAGATGTGGCTGCAGTATTGCAAGATGATGGAATGCATAAAGGTAAGGATGAGATGGGTAGGAATGGAAATCGCAGTCAGGATCAGGGAAACGGAATGGTCAGACCAAGGAGAGAGGTGTAGTATAGCAGCTAGAATAGAGAATGGTGCTGGTAGTAGAATGGCTTTAAACACACACACACACACACACACACACACACACACACACACACACACACACACACACACACACACACACACACACACACACAGTGATTGTTATGTTTATACACAAATGTAACGAGTATTCGAAACAAGCGAGCTGAGTTTGTTGCATTGATTGAGATGGTATGCCCAAAAATAAATGGAATAAGTGAAACTTGGTTGTCTGAGGAGGATGTGATGTCGGGAATAGAATTAGAAGGATATATAATTTTCCGGAAGGATAGAAATGTGAAAAGAGGAGTGGGAGTGCTGTTAATGATTGCAGAGGAATTGTGTCTGCAAAATGTGGAAGTTTGTAGCATGCACAGATTTTGAATCTGTGTGGTGCAAAGTTGAAATAAACAGGTTAATATATCTGATAGGATGCAGAATTCTCTGCATTCTCTGGCCTACAACAGGCCAGGGAATGCAGAGAATACTGATTGAGATTATTATTATTATTAAGAGAGACCTCCAGGGAGTCAGAGCCTCATCGAGGGAGGCCGCATACTACACACACCTGCTATCATACTTGGTCTTGAATTCATTCACACTGATTGCACTCACAACATCCAATGGCAATCCATTCCAATCACGCACAACCCTCTGAGAGAAAAAGCTGGCCCTTACACCCTTCTTGGCAGCCTTCATTCTTAGCTTCCAAGGATGCCCTCTCGTCCTTCCCCACCCTCCATAAATTGAAAAATCCCCCATCAATTGAAATCTTGTATGACCCTTTCAGCAGTTTGTAAGTCTCAATCATATCACTCCTCTTTCTCCTATTTGCTAGTGTCTGCAATCTACAAATTCTCAATCTGTCTTCATAATCAGCATTCCACAATCCTGATATCATTTTTAACACTCGCCTTTGTACTCTCTCCAGTATATCAGAATCACATCGGAAACCAGGAGACCAGACCTGCGCACAATAGTCCAAGTGAGGTCTTATCAAGACCTTGTAAAGAGGCAAAATAACATCCTTATCTTTATATGTGAATGTTGATGTTGCTCAATAATTGCAATGCTCATTCACATGTGAATGTGAATGTTTGAGCATTGCAGTTATTTTTTGAGTCGTATTTGCAATTTTTGCCACATGGCCCCTGAAATTCAACTTCCTATCTATTAACACTCCAAGATCCCTAGCCTCATCAGTTTCTTCTAGCCTAATCCCACCAATATAATACGACATTGGATAGGTAATCATGCCGAAGTGAATGACTTTACATTTACTAACATTGAACTGACACCCATTTTCCCATGCCCACAATTCCAGCTTATTCAAATCATTCTGCAAGGACTGCATATCAGCAGCATTCATGATTACCCTGCCTATCTTTGCATCATCAGCAAATAAGTGTATGTCGCTTGTCAAATCCTTCCCAATATCATTAATGTACAGATTGAATAACAGTGGACCAAGCACTGATCCTTGTGGTACACCACTTGTTACCTTAAACCTTGCAGACTCAGATCCCCCTTATACCACTTTTTGATATCTGTCAGTCAGCATCCTCATATCCATGCTAATGTTGTATAACCCAAACCCATTTTCTCCAATTTATGCAGTAGTCTGTCATGTTGTATTCTGTCAAAAGCCTTAGCAAAATCCAAAAGTATCATGGTGTATCCATTCCCCTTGTCTAGTTCAATGGCAACATTGTCATAGAATCTGAGCATAGAACATGCTCACATTCTATGACAATTCATAGAAATGTTTAGGCAAATTAATTGGGAATGTAAAAAGAAGGTGATCCTGATGGGAGACTTTAATTACAGGAATATAGACTGGAAGGAGGAATTACAGGAATATAGACTGGAAGGAGGAATTACAGGAATATAGACTGGAAGGAGGTGTGGGAACAAGGAGAGCAAGTTTGTGGAATTTCTGAGAGATAAGTATCTTAAGCAGCATGTGATTGAAGCATCTAGAGGCTTTAGTGTTTTGGATTTGGTGATAACTTCACAAGTTGTAATTGTGAAGTGTTCACACTGCTGCTAGTTGGTGAGAGTGATCATGAGGTACTTGTTTGGGAAGTGATGAAACAAGAAAAGATCACTGCCAAAAATGGATACATGTGGAAGTATAAAGCAGGTTATTATAAGAAGCTCTATAATCACTTAGCATCAGTACATTGTTTGGTAGATGAGCTGTGCAGAAAAGATGTTGACAATGCATGGAATCTGACAAAAACAATGTATGATTTCATACCAAGGGTTAAGGCGAGTAAATAGAGTAGGAGTGAAATGGATGAACAGTGAAATCAAGCAAGCTGTGCTGGAAAAGAAAATGTTATGGAAGAGGTACAAGACAGTTGGTGTTGATCAGATCCGTGAAGAGTATAAGGTGCAGGCTAGAAAGGTGAAAAGCACGATAAAGAAAAAAAAAAGGTACAGTATGAAAGGAAATTGGCTGCTAAGGCTTAACTCAAGGGAATTTTTCCATTACATGGCAAGCAAGAGGAAGAATAATTATGGCAGACTAATATTGGTGGATAGTCATGGCAGCAGACTAACAGCTGCAAAGGATATAGTGGAATTATTGAATGAGCACTTTATCAATGTATATCATACTGGTGTAAATGATCCGGTTCAATATATAGAAGAGAGGCAAGTATTAGGAGAATTGGAAGTGATAGAATCAGAGTTGTATCAGATGTTGGTTGGGTTAGATGTTAATAAGGCTGTGGAAATGGATGACATATCACAACAAAAAAAATCTTAAGGAATGTGCACCACAGTTGACAATGCCCTTGGCCTGGTTATTTAATGAAAGTCTTGCAGTGGGTAGGGTTGCTAAGGAGTGGAAAGAAGGCAAAATAGTACCACTCTACAAGCATGGTTCTAAGACAGAAGTCTCCGACTATAGACCAGTCTGTATAACTGTGGTTGTGGTCAAGGTGTTGGAGAGATTGGTAACGAATACCGTATTCACTCGAATATAACTCGCCTGCGCAACTTATAAAAAAGTTTTGCATATAGTTTGCACAAGAAAAAAGTTTAAAACTTTCAAAAATAGATAGTGAATGTTATGGCAGTTTCACATATGTGGAATTGGTTGAAGTGAATCAGCATTTCAATTCATTCAACAATCTTCGGCTTGCCTTTGTCATTGAGTCGTATGATCTTCTGTTAATACTGCACTAATCATATGTGAAACTGTAAGTAGCGATAGTGAATAGTAGATTCTTGGTAAGTCATGCCTATTTTCAGTTTTTTTAAATCATGATCTTATGATTCCAAAATGATAAAAGGACAAACAATAATGAAACTGTTTGTTGTAATTTAATTACAGAAGCATTGTAGCTAACGATTCAAATATATTGCATGATGAAGGTGAGCGGCCGATTGTGTAAATAACGTTGATAATTAAAATTTAAATGCATTCATTTTATAATGTGAACAATTATAATGAATACTGAGGATTGATAATTATATTATCAGTGAGGATTGATTGAGAATTATAATCAATACTGAGGATTGATTTAATTATAAATGCCAATTTTTTTTTCCTAAAAAAACTTTAGTTTCCGAAAATCCCTGCATATATCTTGCACCAAGATTTTTTAACTTTAATTTTGGGGTAAGAAGTGCGAGTTGTATTTGAGTAAATACAGTGGAATACAGAATTGGGTTGATTGACATAGCATTCTTTATGATGGTCAGCCTGGATTTGTAAAGGGTAGGTCCTGTTTAAATAAAGTTGATAACCTATGCAAAAAAAGCCAAAGAAAAATGGTTAGAAGAAAAAGCTAAGAAATGCCAAGAAGCATACCAACAAAACAACCCAAAAGTCTTCCATGATACTGTAAGAGAAATTACAAAGGAATTCTCAGAAAAAGCAGTAACAATGATAAACAACAAGATGACTGAAACTGGGAATATTGAATATATAAGAAAAATCTGGTCAAACCATTTTAAGACTATCTTCCACCAAGGAAACAAAACTACAATGCCAACAATAGAAGAAAATAATGATCACCCAAAAATTTTACAAGAAGAAGTTAGATATGCAATGAAACAGATGAAAAACAATAAAGCACCAGGCATTGATACTATCCCTACTGAACTGTGGTCATATGGAGGCAGCATATCAATAGATTATTTAACAAACCCTATTCAATAAAATACTACAAAGAGGAGAGATTCCAGATGACTGGAGAACTGGAAAGATCATCCCAATATACAAGAAAGGAGACAAAAGAGACTGCAGAAATTACAGACCAATCAATTTACTCCCTCACACCTATAAAATATTCATAAGAATTATACAAAATAGATTAAAAAACACCTACGAAGAAATGATAGGCATAGAACAAGCTGGTTTCCAAGGAAATTATTCAACAATAGAACAAATTTTCACATTGCACCAACTAGCAGAGCTCAGCTGGGAAGACCATAAAGAACTGTATTGTTGTTTTGTGGACTTTAAACAAGCTTTCGATAACATCAACAGAGAAATCCTTCTTAAAATTCTACTAGAAAAAGCAATAGACAAATATATAATACAGTTTCTGATAAAAATATTACTCTAAGACAAATGCAATAATTAAAAAGGACACACTCACAACAGAACCCATAGAGATCCAAAAAGGAGTAATGCAAGGATGCCCATTATCCCCATGCCTATTCAACATATATCTAGAAGAAGTTGTAAAGAAAGCAATAGACAATGAGCCTGGAATCAATGTCAATGGTTTAAACATAAATAATATCAAATATGCAGATGATCTCATCCTTCTTGCAAGAACCCCAAATGAACTACAAAAGTTGATCAACAAGCTAAACGAAACCTGTAAAACATATGACATGACAATAAATATACAAAAGACAAAAGTGATGAAAATAGGGAGGAACAGAACTACCATCTCAGCCACCCTAAACGGAGAACAAGTAGACCACTTCATATACCTTGGATCAAAACTAACAGAAACAATAGATGAACTCAAAACAATCAAACACAGAATAGCGATAGGATGGACCACCATGGGAAAATTACAGAAAATCTGGAAAACAAGATATCTAAACAAGCCAAAATCAAATTATATGAAGCAATAAATATACCAACAGTCATCTATGGAGCAGAAACGTGGACAGTTAAAAAAAAAAAAGAGAGGAGAAAAAACTGCTGGCATTTGAAATGAAATGCTTAAGAAAAATAAATAGAACAAGTTGGATAGAAAAGAAAACAAACATCACAGTCAGACAAGAACTATTGTATAAAAAGACAATAATAGAAAAAATTAGAAAACAACAAAGATGGTTTGGACACACTGTACGCATGGATGCAGACAGACTTCCTAACGTCCTAATCAGTACTTTTCCAACTGAAAAAAGAAGACCTGGAAGACCAAGAATTACCTGGCTGAAATTAATAAAGAACATCTCGGGATGCAGAACATATAAGGAACTTTTTCGAACAGCAAGGAATAGAGAAGACTGGAAGATCCTGCTCAAGAGAAGACTCAACCCGTCTTAGACGGAAGAGAAGAAGAAGAAGGTCCTGTTTTAATTTACCTACATTTTATGATTAGGTGACAAGTGTGTTAGATAAGGGAGAATCATATACAGTGATATTTTTAGACTTTGCAAAAGCATTTGATAGTGGAACACATAAGTTGGTGTACAAGCTGCAGAGGATGGGAGTAGATAGTATATTGGTTAGCTGAATCAGTGATTGGCTCTCTGAATGATACAGCAGGTTGTGTATGATGGAGCAGTGTCTCAGAAAAGGAGGGTAACCAGTGGTGTGCCCCAGGGCTCTGTTTTTTTGGGCCTCCTGCTGTTTAACTGGTTTGTAAATTATGTATCATGTGGACTGACTGGGGATCTTCAGTTTGCTGATGATGCAAAGTTGGGAAGAATTATAAGTAGCACTGCTGATGTTTATTCCCTTCAGAAAGAATTGAATAGAGTTTTTACTTGGACTAAAGAGTGAGGTTGTAGTTTTAATATCAATAAGTGCAAGGTGTTGCATTTTCGAGTGTAGAAATGTGAGATTGTGTACTATATCAATGGTGCTGTACTGCAGGAAGTGGATGAGAATAGAGATTTGGGAGTGATAGTTGACAGTAGACTGAAGTTTAGAGGGCATGTTGCTAGTGTTGCAAAGGCTGCACGTTGTAGTGCTGCTATGATAAGAAGTACTGTAACATGTAAAGATAAGGAAGTGGTTGTGCCACTGTATAAGGCACTGGTCAGACCACACGTGGGCTATTGTGCTCAGATCTGGTCACCTGGTTTTCAGTGTGATGTAGAGACATTGGAGAGGGTCCAGAGGTGAGCGACTAAGACAATGTTAGGACTTTGGAATGCTGGCTATGAAGAGAGGTTGAAGAAATGTGGACTGCAGAGTTTGGTGGATAGGAGGAAGAGAGGTGATATGATACAGACATTTAAGTTAGTGAGAGGATTTTATCAGATTAATCCAGAGGGGATTATAAAAAGAGGAGAAGAACCAGAGGTCATAACTGGAAGTTATGTAAAAGTGTGAAGAGGGGTGTGAGGAGTAGATTTTTTACATGGAGAATTGTCAGTGAATGTAACACATTACCAGAATGTGTTATTAATGCAAGGAGTGTTAAGGATATTAAGATTCTATATGATAAATATGTTTTCAGTTGAATGAACCTCCCACGATGATTATCATTATTATCATCATTATTATTACACCCTCCATGGAAGGTGTAATAATAATGATAATCTTATGCAGTGGAACTGTAACTTTGTAATTTTTTACATGTTGGTTTTCTTTATCGTTGTGTTATCCTCACATTTCTCAAAATGTGACCTTTAAGTTTCATATTCTTATATATTATCATTTCAGATCACTTCTCTATCTTCTTCGTTATTGTCAATTGAATACACAAACTCATCCAGACATATTTCACAACTACTGAATATACTCCTACTTAACTGTCCCCCCCTCCCTATTGGTAGTCTATTCAGATAATCTTGAAGGATTGCAATATTATTGTTCCTCATATATCTTCTTGACTTTCTATCATCTGCAAATTGATCTCCTCTCCACTTATGTGTTTTGAATTATGGAATATTTAGGCAATTGATATGAAGTCATTAGCCTGTATATATGACTTCATAAATATTCCATAATACAATTGATATGAAGTCATTAACTTCTATGAGCCTTTCTAGCTCAGTCGGTATAGACAAAGCCCCTTTGGTTGGAAAGACCTGGGTTCGATTCCATCCAGGACGTGAGGAACTTTTATCTGGTCTCTTTTGACTAAGAAGGGTGTTACGGCTAGATTTTTCTCTCATAGAGTAATGCGTAATTGATTGGAATGGATTAGCGTCGGATGTTGTGTGTGCAAGTAGTTTGAATGAATTCACGCTACTTGCACACACACAAGTAGCGTGAATGAATTCAAGAACAAGTATGACAGCCGTTGCAAATATAGTATGACTTCCCTCAATGAGTACCTGACTCCCTGGAGGTCTCTCTTAATAATAATAATAATTTCCAAATGTCTAGATATCTGCCTTGTGAAAGAGGCCACAAGAACATGGAATATTATAAACCCTAGGATGTTTGTATAAAAGGATTATGGAATTTAGGTGAATGAAGTAAACCTTGTATAGTTAAATGAGCTTAACTCTTATGTCATGAGATTTGAGGAGACTCTATTTTTAGTGAAAGTCTACCAGAGTAAGGGATGGAAACTGAATTTTTGTAGTGAATGTTGATATTTTGTTCTAGAGCAGGAGTAGAGAATAGAATTTTTGTATGTATATTCTTAAAATATCCATTGCACACAAGTAGTTGGAGTAGAGATTGTATTTCCTCCTGCAGTTTTTCTTCATCTCTTTTGATAGACTCCTTTTTTTGAGTGTATGTATAATACCTAGTTTTTATGATATATAATGAGGATGATTGCAGATAGCAACCTGTATGAGTGGGCTTGCAGTATAAACAGAGAGAGACCTCCTTCGGTTTTTTTGGAAATTAAAACTTATAGGAAAGGTATTTTTCTTTTATTTTCCAGTTTTCTAAGTGAATTTTACGTTTTGGTGCTAAGAGTTAATATATGAAAGAAAAGTGTGTAACTCGGCATTTCCACATGATGAAAATGTCATCTGTGTATTTTCACCAAATTGAAGGTTTTTTTGTTTGTAGATGTGAGGAAACATTTTTTAAACTTTTCCATGAATAAGTCGGCATGTGAAGGAGAGAGAGGGCTTCCCATTGCCAGGCTGAATAGCTTCTTGTAAATTTTTCCATTCTATCTAAAATAATTAGTGGCAACAATCTAACAGTCTTTGAAAAGTTGAGAGGTATCAGAAGGGAATAGAATGTCTTTTAGTTCCATGATTTTATCTATTGGAACATTTGTGAACAAAGATATGATATGTAGGACTAGCTATAATACTTTTCTCTTGAAGAGTGGCCTTCAAGCAGTTTTGATTATATAACGTTTACTTTATTTGCCTGAAGACCACAATCCTTTCCACAAACATCCTGAGGTTTACAATATTCCATGTTCTTATGGCTTTTCTTACAGACAACAGATATCAAGAAGTTTGTAAGTAAGACAAGAACATTTTGGAGATGTCAATAACAACAGAAACAAAAACTCTCTTAGCTTTTCATTTTTCTCCCACACAAACATTCCATTCATAACATTGAATGGAATAAGAGCTCCTTGCCTTACATAGAAGACAGCTTCACTGCTTGTAACATAAAAGAATATACCATGGCCATTCGTTTGCAAGACACACATCCAATAGGAATCAAGAATTGATCCTGTGTGACATTTGGAAATCACTAATTAGATCTTTCCACATGTCAGACTAACTTTTCAGCCAGCTATCTGCATGCGTTACTGAACAATAGCTAACTTGTGCCAGTTCCCACATTCCATGTGGTTTAACAAAAAATATTAAAAGGAACTGTTACAACTTATATTGTAACAGTTCCTTTTAATATTTTTTGTTCATCTTAACCCAGAAGAAGCCACAGTTATTTGTGGCGAAACTAGTTGATTTCTTTTTTATATTGTTACGACCAAATAAATGCAATGTATTTCCTTTTATAGAATAAATACACCCTCTGTCCAAAAAGAAACCGAACTTTTCGAAAATAGAAGAAACTAGTGGCGCCACCTGTCGTATCTTTTTGTTGTTGAAAGCAGCAACCTTCATTAGTGTTGTATCAACTGTTTATGAGATTTGTTTCATTAGATGCCGAGTTATAGTGCCAAGAGTGACAGTATGTATTGACGAACAGTCAGAAAATGACTTTCAAACAGAGAGCTGTGATTGACTTTTGTGTTAAATTTGGTAAAAGTTTTACTGAAACGCATCAAATGCTTCAAAAAGCATACGGTATTGTATGCATATCCCATACTCAAGTTTCCGAGTGGTTTAAGGGATTTCAAAGTGGTCGTGAGACACTTAAGGACAACAAAAAGCCGGGCTGTCTAAAAACTGGACTGAGTGAAGTTAAAGGTAAAGCAACAAAAATTAGAAATGTTTGCGAATGTGGATGAATTTACCTAAATGTACAAGGCAGAAGAGCAACACATCAATGTTTTATTTGCAGCTATTGAAAATCATTTAACAATGATGACAAAGAATTTTAGAAACTATTTTATAACCGACAACAACATAATGGCAATGTACGAGCGGGTTAGAAACCCATTTCAAATTACCCGTGAAGGTTTCTCGATTGAAGAGGAACAATTTATACACTTCACGTGAAGTGGCAAAATCAAAAGACAATTTGCATCTAAATCACTGTTTGAATTTTGGGTCGGTGTTGATGATGAATTTTCTGCACTAAAGTCAAGAGCTTTTCGTGCACTTTTGCCATTTCCAACATGCTATCTTCGTGAAATTGGGTTTTGTGCAGTGGCTTCCTTAAAAACAAAATACAGATCTCAGTTAAACAGAGAGAACTAAGAATGTCAATTTCTAATGCATCACCATCATATTGAAAAGCTTTGCTCTACAACACAGGCCCAAAGAAGCCATTAATTTTAATAATTCATTGTTATTGTTTAGTTTTAATTAGTTGCTCAGTATATTTTGCAATATTGATATGTTCACATTAGCATAACTAGTTTATTCAATACAATGGATTTTATACAACGAAACATTATTTTTATACAAATGAAAGTAGGCTATATTAGCCATTAAAATAATAGGATTTTATGCATTTTATTTTCAGTGTATTTTATGTTTTTGTTTTTATATTGTTTTTGTCAATAAATAGTTTCATTAAATGCTTTTGTTTCAATAAAGTAGTTTTTCCTTTGATTTCCACTTTCTTCGTGCCCCCTTTAGGTATTTCACACACACCCTCCCATAGGTTGAGAATCACTGCCTTAGACTCATCAAGGGAAGCCCTAAACATCATGTCAAGCACTATCCAACTGCACAGTATCTATCATACTTTGCTTTGAACTCATTCACAGTCATGTCACCCACAGCTGATTCTGGCAACCTATTTCACTCATTCACCACTCTCCAAGCAAAAACCTGTGATATGTGCAAAAGGAATATGTGTGCAGCAGAGTAGAGTAGAGTGCCCTCCTGCAATGAGTTCTTGGACTCCTTGGAGGCATCATGCAATTGTAATAATAATATCAGAGAACTCTATATTATTAATATTGATTAATATTATTAATATAAAATGACACAGAAAGAGATATAGGTGGGTTAATGTGGGCATCACTGTTTTAGATGATCTAAAAGTGAATGCTGATCAGAGATATGACAGATAATAATAGATTAATACAGTGGAAAGTTGTCAACTGAAACTAGGTATGGATTCCTAATTGGGTTACATTGTCTTATTTGGTACACTCTTTTGAGGATATATATATCAGAAATGATATTGGCGATGCAAGTAAAAGCTTTGTAGTGAGCTGTTGGTGCTGAAAAAGGTTTAATACTATTTCTTTCTCATTCCAAGTGGGAGTGATAAACGATATGTTGATTGGTTATTGTCTTCAGATAGGTCTGTAGGCAAGAAATAATACTAGCTGGCTGTGAGGCTATTTCCTGATGTTAGGTGTAGTTGTCTCCACTAGTAATAGTACTTGACTGACTTAAAAGGTCAAGTTTTTTACTAAGGAAATTTTTTCTTGCCAGCAGAATGTTTTTGATTGCAGAAGAATACACTGTAATTAGATAGATTGCTTGTAGTTTAAGCTGTTGTTGACTTGACCTTTACTGATATTCAGCTTAATTTTTTATTTGTTTTAATAGTCTATTTTTTGAAATACCTTAAGCTAGTAACCACAATACTACTGGCATTAAAAATATTTGTCTTTTACAGCACTTGTCATCTGTATATATTCTGCAGAAGAGGCATCTATCTGTGTCTATTCACATTGTCAGAAAGTTTGTGAGCAGCTGAAATCTAATAATGTTTAGAAGACAATTATGAAAGATCACGAATACACGTGTTTAAATTTGTTCTGTTTTATTATGGCTAAGTATATGCATATATATATGGGTTTCAAATAATGTTTGTGCTAAAGAATGATGCTAAAGTACATTTAAATCTAACCATATCTCAACTGAGTGTTGTCTGATATCAGCAAATAGAGATTATTCTCTTTCTTTTTCGCCCTTGAAATCTTTTATAGAGAATGTCATGTACAGTAATTGTTCTAATCTCGTTGCTCAGGATCTGGTTATGAAATGTAATTTGAGGCACCTGAAATTTGTTCACTTCCTAAATTACCATTCTTTTCTGTTCACTGTGTATTAACTATAAATGTGTTGAACATTACTGTTAAAATTCCTGCACCCTTATCAAGATATTTCATAAATAGAATAAGAATACTGTAGCATAATTTTGTTACTGATATTCGACTGCTTGTATTAAGTCATGATATGATAAACATATCTCCAGAATTGCTTATGTGTTGAATTAAATCAATTATGTGGGATCATATCTTCCATTCTTATATGGACAGGAATATTTTTCTAGATCCTGGATATTTTAATATGTGAATTATCATTCGGTACATATATTTGCATAAATACTTAGCCGTAAACTTCAGTGAATGCATTGAAAGTTGTATATGGAAGTATTTACATGCATAGTTGTGTATAATACGCATACACAATTCTAATTTAAATAAAAATTTCGATTATGATCATTGAAAAAATTTTGGACATGTTTTTTTTCCATGATGCTTTTCAATTTTTCACATTTACAGATTATAAAATCCTGTAGTATGAAGTATATGATCAAATAAATTTAATTAGCC